>NW_028277075.1:19562500-19916666 GCF_059951505.1 Python bivittatus | reverse complement strand
ACATGTATTTCCCACAGATCATTCACCTTCTGTGAGACCCTAGGAAGAGACACAGGAGGGGCCAACAGATGAAGCGTGCATGTGCACAAACACTGAAGCACCCTTTTGGCTTTAGATTGAAGCACTTATACAGTACCTCCCTCCTTAAGTTGAATAAACAGGCCCCCAAAAATGCCCAAGTAGTAAATCAAACTTTCTATGCTAATTTTTGGTCTATTTGAATAGTTCTCTCCACACACCACACACACACACACACACACACACACAGCTCACAAATCTTTCATCTTTAACTCACTTGGTTATGCTCCAAAATATAAAGTCTGTGGTGAAGCACGGAGAACTAGAGCTCAAAATTTGGGTCATTAAGAAAGTAGTTCTGATGTTTCATTCATACTGTAAGAGAAATGAGCAGATGGATTATCAGGGCATGTTGTGTGTGTGTACAGAATTGCCCTGCTTACATTTTTCAGGTTGGAAGTGAGGACTGTTATTTAGCCACATTTATTCCTATATAAGGGACAAAGCAAATATTTCATATAAATAAAGTCACTGATTAATTTAATGGTAAAATGAGAAAATGTGTCTAGCAAACAAGATCAAATCTTATGTATGAGAGGATCAGAATCTGACAGGTAAGATTTTATTCATTGCTTTTTAAAACAAATAATTCCTATCCAGCTTCTTAGAGCATAAAATCTTCTGTTAATCTCCATAGGATTAAAGTAGCTTAAAAACATTTAAACGCTATTTTGTAAAACGTAAAAGAAAGGAAGAAAGATTTGTTTCTATTTTTAGAAGGTAGTTTAAAAGACTACTGAGTCATAATCCCTTTCCATTTTGGATTCAGTAATTGTCCTTGGGAGTTGCTGGGCAGTACAGAAAAGTAGCACTGTTTAGAAGCTATTTATCACCACTGAAATGTTGACATGTTGCATGTTTCCATTTCCATTTGCATATGAAATCCATTTTTGTTGAAATGTTTGTAGACGAAGGCATGTTTGTGTGCCAGTTGGGTCTTTTATCTTTCAATAATGTGTAATTATTATTTTTTTACTGTCTTTAAAATATATATCAACAACATCATAAATTTTTGTGGGGCAAGGGTACAGATATATCCACTATTTCTCCTATTTAAGAAATTCAGCTTCACATATTCAATAGTTCCCCTTCCATTTCTTTCTTTCTATGAATGGCAATGTATAGGTACAGATGTTACCTATTCACTGTTCATAAGGGAAGGGTCTTTCCAACCCTATGTATGAATGCACTCACGATACAAGCTGCATGTAGTCTCCTGCAAAACATTGTTCAGATGAGAAAGATGATCACAGCAAAAAGCAAGAAGAGATTAGCAGAGCCTTTTCCTTCCAATTTTAGAGTTTCATGCTCTATTCCAGTTTGAGAATTGCTGTCACTTTTAGTTGTTTATAAGAGCAAGTTTCTTGTGCTGAGAAATGAAAATTTTAAACAGACACAGAGGCTGCTAATTATGCTTGCTCTTTTTGAAGCATGCTTGAAATTTGAGACGTAGCAAGTTTACAGGGGCTCAATTCTGACCTGTCTTGAAACCATGCCTGATTACATGTTGAGCAACTTTTTCTGTTTTGATGGAACAGGCCTGAAAATTAAGAGAGCTCTCTCAGTTTACCTCTGCGTTTCTGGTTAAAGAGGAGAAATAAGTGGCAAATCATAATCGTTTTATAGCTTCCCCTCCCGCTGCTTCTCTCAGTGCTTTACTGATCCAAAGTAGGATTCCTGGAAGAAAAGGAAATCAGATGTTCTCCTCCTTCACAGACATTTTGAAGTATGTGTCAGAGTTAGGTCAAGAGGTGTGTGTAGAGGTTGGACGGGTAAAGTAGGAATCTCTGTATGCGGTGAGAAGTGTAGAAAGTTGGGGATTGCCTCTGCACAGATGTGTCTTCTGTCCTATCAGCAAATAAAACAGCATAAGCCCTAAAGTCAAAATGCTTCCTAGATATGTTGTAGAATCTAAGAAGAAAAAATCCAAGGTGCCTGAATATTATCAGGGAGTTATTTTTTTCAGTTGGTTCTGTATGAATAAAACTATAGAGATTTTATTTGAAAACAAAATAGTTTTTTTTAGTGAGTGTCCTATACATTATATGGTATAGATCTCAAAAGGAGAATTAAATTAGCTTCATTAGTGAGCTTAAAAATTTTAGTATGTACACAGCTGTATGCTTTCTGTAAAAGAAATTCTAAAGCTTATGCTTTTTCAGTAGACTTCCAGTATTAGTGGGGCAAGTTGCTGTTTAACTCCTTATGAAAGAAACACTGCCATTTTCTCAGCCTTAGGCCAAAACCCATATACAGTGGTACCTCGGGATACGAACTTAATGCGTTCCGTGACTCTGGGCATATCCCGAGTTGGTCGTAACCCGACGCAAATTTCCCCATAGGATTCAATGTAAATCCGGTTAATCCATTCCGCCCTCCGAATTTGGTTGCACCCCAAAGCAAATTTTCCCATAAGGTTCAGTGTAATTACCGTTAATCCGTTCTGGCTTCTGGCATCCGCAGACCACGCGTCAGGGGTGGGAGAACGGCCGGGCGCAGCATGGCGCGGCAGGAGAGCGGCCGGGTGCGGTGCGGCGCAGCGGGAGAGCGGCCGGGCACAGCGTGGCGGGGCGAGGCGGGAGAACGGGCGGGGCGGGAGAACGCCGGGCGCGGCACGGCAGGGCGGGAGAACGGCCGGGCGCGGTGCGGCGGGAAAACGGCCGCGGACCACATGTCAGGGCGGAAAAATGACCGTACCCCGAGGCGGAGTTCGCACATCGAGGTAAATTTTTGCGGCCGGAGCTGGTCGTAACCCGAAAAGTTCATTAGTAGAGGCATTCGTATCCCGAGGTACCACTGTAGTTATATTAGCTTGTATGATGATATTATGAAACATATATGGCTCTACTAAAACTCATACTTTCTAGATTTATGTTTTCCCAGTCCTAGTCCAACAGTGTAGCCACTATACCAGTGTTTCTGGCTGGTTGGGGAATTCTGGGATTTAAAGTCCACACATCTTAAAGTTGCCAAAGTTGAGAAACACTTCACTACACCATACTGGCTATAGCAAATGTACCCAAGAATGGTTGCACACACTTTAACTGCTTCTTACTAGTAATTTCATCCCAGCCAATTGAATATCTCATAGCTAGTGTGATGTCAAGATAAAACAACGGTTATTCAGTTGAATGTGAACAACTGACCAAGTTACAGAGCTAATGGGTGAATGTATTGACCTTCTTCAGAGTGATTGATTTTCTCTTAATCCCAATTTAAAAAAAAAAAATGGGATGCTAGCTTCAGGAATATGAATTTATTTTTTTATTTACTGATTTGCCTACTGCTGTAATTATATACTAGGCTCCCAGTGTTTAACAAAATAGAACATAAAACCTGAATAAAACAGAATAAGTAAAATATATTAAAACTCCTAATAAAAATGACAGCCTAGCCAGTCTGGCACAGATGCCCATTCCCTTATTACCCCAAGGTTCTCCAAAACAATTCTGTTTTATCAGTTTCTGGTATATGTCAGGGTCGGCTTCAATTTGGTCTCTGGGGGAGACTATTCCAGATAATAGGAGCCATTGCTCAAAAAGATTGCTCCCAGGTCACCATTCCCCTCATCACCCTAACATAGGGACTACTGAGAAACTCTATGCAGAGCATAAAGGACAGGTTGATTCAACATGGAAGAGGTGAAGCTGAAGAGTTTTTCTGGCCTCTCCAGTCTAAGATAACTACAAAGTAATTGTGCTTAATGGATATCGAAACACTGACTGAACTGGACATCTTAATATAGGAGTGGTTAAAAAAGAAACTTGTTTAGAATTATCAGTGATGGAGATAAACATATTTCCAGTATTTCTCCTAAGCATAGTTAAGTTGGAATGGCTAGGTGATGAGAAGGGATTCAAAGAAGAGAAACTTGTCCAAAGTTCCATAATCCAGTTGCTAGTTAACTGGTCTATTTATCCAGGGTAAAAATAAGCAGTAGTATATGTCTTTTGTTGTTGTTGTTGTTGACATTTTATGTGGATTTAGCAAGAACTGGTGCAGGGCCAGATTAGGTATTAACCCCTACATGGCATAGGGCCTGGTTAGTTGAGAGCCACTTATCTCCCATCGTATCTGCCTGGCTGATTTGATCTGGCAGGGTTGGCATGCTCTGGGTTTCTTCTATTAAATAATGCCATCTTTTGGGACTGTGGGAGCACGCCTTCTCTGTAGCAGTGTCTGGCTTCTGGAATGAAGTTTGCCCCAAGAGTTAAATGGCCCCTACCCTACTAGTGTTTCAAAGGGTCCTGAAGACCTGGGTCTTCTCCCAGGCCTTTGGGAAGAGTGAATGAATCCCCCTTTTCTTCTTTTTCTTCCCATCTGGGGTTGTCATCTCTGTCACCTTTTTTATTTATGTTTTATGTTGTTTCCTTGGTTTTAAATGTTTTTAACAAAGAATCACTGGGAGTTGGGTGCCATATAAATTTAATGTATTATTATTATTACCAAAGTATCTGTTATCTGAGTCAAAGGACCTAGAGTGTTCTATCATTCACCCACCCTCCAGGTCAGGCTCTAAATTACCACTAAATAGACCTAGGTCTCAAGAAACTTAAGCTTAAAGCATAAACCCATGCTACTATGCCACCTGACCCCCCTTTTCTTTGCCCCTCCCCCCAGCTAACAAATGCTGTTTATAACCCAGATAGTTGTAACCTTATAAAGGACATAAGGAACCAGCACCTCCAGTTTGCTTAGACATCACACAAATAGAAAGAAGTGCATAAGAGTGAATGGGATGCATGCATCTTATTCTTTGGAATGAAGATCTATCATTCTGTGTAGATAGAACAAGTGTGAGAATGAGGATCACTTGCAAGCAAACACAGATGTATATTCTAGTACCAGAACTATTGTAAACCTTAGGAAAGCTTGAAACTTTATTTATTTCTTTTTGTCCTCAAAAATCCAGTCTGCTCTAAGGGATCAGGAGAGAAGAAAATTGCCCCACATATCAGACCAACATCCAAGTATGATACAACACTTATGGACGATAAATACATATGTAAAGAACGTAAGTGAGTCAGATGGTACAAAATCTGGAGCATTAGCAAAGTTTAAATTTAAATAATAAGTTCATTAATTCAGTCAATCATTCATACGTATATCACCAAATTTTAGTAGCTAACTCAAAGAGATGTGATGCATAATAGAGAACATGGGTTGATGTAAACCTGCCCCATATGGGAGTTTCTTCTCCCTTGGTTTGGAAAGCTCCTAAATATTTGTTATTTCTCTGTCCTTTTTATATATTTTCATGCATGGAAAGAAATGATCTAATTACATGCCTAGGATAACTTGTTCTGCCCTTACTAACTGCTTGGATTGTCTGGGGCAAGTAATTATTAGATGTTAAATTAACTACTGACCAGTAGGAGGCACAACATGACTGTTTTCAACCTTATTAGGACTCTTCAGGCATAGATGGAGGATACCTATACCTGAAGAGTCCCAATATGGACAAAAACAGTCATATAGCCATGAGGCCTAAACTAATAAGAATCACATAACTCTCTAGCATGAGTGTATATGCGCATGTGTATGTCTGTCTGTCTATCTGAAAGTCATACCTGCATAGCTTCTACAAGTTATTATTATTAATCGTTTTCTGTTGCCTTTTCATACAACTGTACTGATAATGCCTTTGTTTACATTCCCTCATCTGGTCCTGTTACCTGGCCCATTCCATTGGCTGGTATCTGTCATGAGGAGACAGTGCTATATCATGCAAGTTGCTTTGTTTCTGATTGGCTCCCTTTTCTTGCCCACAAGCTGTCCATTACTTTTGCAGGTATATTCCGGACCATTAGGTTCTTCTCTCCCTTCTTTGTTGCCTATAGCCCATGTTTTTGCATTCTTTCAGTCTTTCCTCTGGCCTTGTTTCATCCCATTTTATTCCATACATCCATTCACACCCCAAAAAGGCTTTCTCTAACCTAGTACAATAGTTAGTATAAGTTGCTTTAATAATCACAGATTAACCTAAATTCACAAGAGCTTGAGATAATGCCCAATATTCAATGCCTAATGGTTAAAAGTATTCATAAGTGCTTTTCTTAGGATCCTAATTTTAGGATCAGATAACTGATTTTGAAAAAAATATATTTTTTTTTCATATGTAAAAAGATATGGTATTGTGGACCTTGAATATCTGTTTGAGAAAATGCTAATATCCACCACATTTTTCATACAGAACTTCTGTGAACTACATATAATTTCAAAGTAAAGTGTGTGCTCGAGCTGTCTTTTGTCCAAAAAAAGGTTAATCTGTGTTTTTTCGATCAGACAAGGATTCGTCAAGATCAATATACTTTCCAAAGGAAATGCCCTGTGGCAGACAATACATAGCTCACCAGAAGCTTTCCAGTGATCTTCCAGTGATCTGTCTTTTGTCTACTAATGCTGTGAATTATGTTAAATGTTTTTTGTGAGTGAAATACTAATACTGTAGTACTAGTAATAAACTAAAAATGCTTTCCTACCAGAAAGATGGAGAGAGAAATATCTGATCCACACCAGAAGAGGGCAGCAGACAGTGGCAGGACCTTTTTAATTCACTTTGAAAACAATTTTCGTTTGTTTTTTTTTAAGTTAAATAGATATGCATTGTTGAAAGTTTAAGGTTGCATTTAAAGCACTTTCTTGTCTCCATTACCATTAACATGATGAATGTTCCCATGCGTACTATTGATTTGCATTGTTTTATCTATATAATGATTCCCTTTTAATTGTACTAAGTAAATTAAATCATTACATAGTGCTGTTCACTTAGGTTGCAATTCAGTTTTATGTTTGTAAGTCGCATTGATCTCCCAGAAAGTATGCAGGTACTCTGCTTGGAAACACATTCTCAGTAATAAGTAGTAACTTCTTGCTTTCTTGCTAAAACAACAGGGGCCTACCCTCTTTGATTACAGATGAGCTTCTTGTCCAAGAATTAGAATTTGCTGGTAACCCATGTTGCAATATTTCTTTTAATCAGGTGCAGTTTGGGGATGAGTTTCCAATTCAGCTTGGAAAATGTTCTTGTGATGCAAAACAAATTGAAGGCAGTGCCTGGCCACCATCAGATGAGCAAAAGGAAACCCCTTGCATTACTTGGCAGTTTTTAAGGCCAAACTTTGCACAAGAAAGTGAGTTTTCTGCTTGCCTCAATCACCGTGGACATTTGGAAACAATTTTCTGATTTTTGATTGTATGATTTTCTTAAGATAAGCCAATGGAGAGGAAAATTTTACTATTTTTAACAATGCCAACATAACATTCAATATTTAATATTCTCAATAACTTTGTATTTGAAACATAGCTCATCCCTTAGATGGGATTTGTAGTAGATCTCTCTTTATGTTTATTATCTTTTCTTCCTTCCTTCCTTCCTGATTTAATTAGAGTATGAGGTTCCCCTGAGATCTGTGTGTCTCCCATTCTTATGGTGTTCCAGAAGTTGGGTGGTGCCTAAATCAAATGAATGAATGAATGAATGAATGAATGAATGAATGAATGAATGAATGAGTAAGTAAGTAAGTAAGTAAGTAAGTAAGTAAGTTGCTTACTTCAAAGATATGTTCACTATTCTCCCCATTGACTAAAGATATGGATAGAAAATGTATACATATATTCCCATTAGAATTAAAAAGTTACAGTATTCCATTATTGATCTTCTGATTGATGTGGATCATGCCTCCTTAAATTTGAACTGTAAAGTGGTGGTATATATCTGTGTGAATCACATTCCAAAAAAATTCATGCTGTTCTTTCTTAAAATTCCCATTCATTTAAATGAAGAACTGCAAAGAAGAGAAATTTCCTTCCTTCCTTCCTTCCTTCCTTCCTTCCTTCCTTCCTTCCTTCCATCCATCCATCCATCCATCCATCCATCCATCCATCCATGCCAAAATAGGTAACATGTAGTCAGTAGAATTATGCAAAGCTCTTCTTGGCATATCATAATCTATGTTCTATAATTTAAACAATATTTTCACTTCCTTGAACTACCAGTTTATATTAATCATGCAAATTTCCACTCATTAATATGATCAGCATATATCATAGTTTGAAGCAACGTGTAAGCACAATGCACTTACACTGTGGATGGGATCAAATCAGCTTTAGGTGAGCCTTCCTTATTACTTCTCTCTCCCCCCCCCCCAAATCTGTTAGTCAGGGTTAGGTTATCCCAGTCTGAATAGAATAATATCGGAGATGAAGAAGGCAATCGGACCTACTCGGAACAAATAGAAACCTTTTCCATTCAAATTAGGGCATAACTGAATCCAAATCCATAACTGGAGCATTTCTTTTGCTTCATAAAATCACTTCCCATTTTATGTATCCTTCAGTGTCCAAGGCTGCATTTACCCATTACATCAAGTTGTTGCATTGGGACATGGAGATATATACCATGTAATTAATATAATAGTATTGTTCAAGAAGTGACAAAGTTATAAAATAATGGTGAGATCCAACAAATTCTATTGTGAAGAGAAAATCTCCTCCTGTTAGTGGAACATTTTTATTAGCTCAATGGGAAGGACATTATCTTTCTGGACTGTTTTCTGGAGGATTTATAGGCTCTCTAGAATAGCTGGGGAGGTTGCAGTGAGGGTCTGGAAGGGACAAGAGAAATAGAAATGGCCTTCACTCTGTGTTTGTTTTTTGTGAGAGCATATTGAGATCATTTAGGGATATACCCACTCATCAAATAGAAGCCTAGATCCGATATTTATGATTTGTACAATCCTTTTGATTTGGAAAAGAAAAAGAAAATAATGTGTTTATAAATCAGAATCCTTGCAATAAATATAGGTATATTGGAGGGCATTAATTCCTTCTAATGGACTTTTAAGTTCAGCCATAAATTTGCCAGTTTGTTTTATACATTGTTGCATATTATAGAATGATCTTTTTCTTTTAGGAGATTATAATTCATAGAACAGACATTTAAGTTTTTTCGTAGGTAAAACTAAGAGGAAAACGACATCGTGCATGCGTGCCTTCGAGTCAGTGTTAACTCCTGGCAACTGCCGGGACAAGTTCTTGCAGTTTTCTTAGCAATATTTTGGAAGTGGTTTGACATTGCCTTCTTCTTCATGGGGCTGAGAGAGAGTGACTGGCCCAAGGTCTCCCAGCTGGCTTTGTGCCTAAGGTGGGACTAGAACTCACCGTCTCCTGGTTTCTAGCCTGGTGCCTTTACCGCTACACCAAACTGGCTCTCTCATTTTGCCCTCTTTGTTTTTCAATCTTTATAGGTAAGGCACTTGAATTGTCTGCGAAGTCTCCGAAGGGTTACCAGTGGATAACAGGCGTCATTGCTTACTTTCATCCATCAGAAGGAAAAAGCATACAAGAATTGGCAAACGATGTCCTTTCCTCGCTCCAAGGTGGTTTATTGGGCATTTTAAAATGTAGTATAAGATGTAGAAGAGATATGTTTTAATTAGGACTCAATTTATAATCAGTAATTAGTGTCCTTTAATCAATTAAATGTGTTTAGTGCAATTTTAAAAGCACTAATTATTTTTAGTTTGCATGAAGTAAAGAAGGCTAAAATGCTCTGGAGAATAAATTATGTGACTTGCTATGAGTTGAAATATCACCAGGCAATTTCCCTTTCCTCATGTTGCTCCCCAGCTGGTGGAGAGCATCTTGTTTCTTTTGAGAATTTAGGCAGCCACCATGGGCAGTTGGCTTCCTGGGCAGCGCTCAGCCCTGTCCTTTCCTATTCTGAGCATAAGAGTGCAGACTTTAATTTTTAATGCTCTACCAAGTGCCAAGAACAATTGGTGGAGTATGCTTAGATTGTCCATCGTAGGGCGGTAGCTTGGAAGATTATGATACAAAAATTGCTACATTTGGCCACAGAAATTTGCAGTCTAAACCCATCCATTTTTACCTTTGTAATTAGACTGAATTCCTTTATGTTCTCCCTTGTGCTGGTTATACAAGGCAGCTGAGTTTGTTTTCATTCCTTTTATCTTTTTGTGTATGCATTCCCCATTGTGTTCGCTTTCTGTTAGCTAAACTGCCTTTATCATAATTTTAAATTAAGTTCTCTAGAAAGCTGTTGCTGTGGTTGATTTTGGCATCTAGGATTAGGTCAGTAGCTCTAAATCTCATTTATGTACTTAATGCAAGGAAAGAATTGATGTCTTGGGAATTGTGGTAGCTGGATTTCTTACTATCAAACCCTTACAAGATATTGACATATAAAACAAAATGCTTCTATTTTCTTCTGAATCCCTCCACATTTTTGCACTTTTAAATAAATAAATGTTTATGCAGGAATCTTTTTCATTCATAAAAATGGAAATTGCTCTCAGAGGCTGCAGTGGGCAGGCTGGTATTCTTGTTCATGCATACTTTTGATGTATTGGCTCATAAAATCTTAACATTTGGCTTGTGCAGCTGAGTTCATGACTGAATACAGAATGATAAGGAAGCATGAGCAATTTTGCAAAGCAAAAAGGCAGCAGGCTTCCTAAAGGGCCCTTAAGCTAGTTCCTAACAGCCTAGAAATCAGCACGGAGGTTGTAATCAGGCTTGTAGGTAAAGGCAGCAATGTTCTGCATAAATCTTTTGGGCATAATATGTAAATTGAAAAACTGGAGCTCTCAAATACTTACTTGATTTTTGTAATATTTTCATGACCCTAGCCAGTCCAAATAATAGACATCATTGCCTGATTTTTTTCTTTTTTTATTAGAATTAAACCAAAACAGTCATTGTATTTTTGACTGGAGGCTAAGAAGCCTGGTGGCTTTGGCAGATGAATTACATTTAAAGTATTCTTTCCCATTTCTGGTGAACTAGTGCATTTTGATCTCAGGGAATACTTGCATTTCCTGTGGATATTTATTTTGCCTTCTCAAAAAGAAATGAGTTATGGTCCTAACAATCTAAAAGTATCACCCCAGGTTTCTTTGCCAAACTTGGTTGAAACTCTTCAAGTATGTATTAAAACCTTTCCTTACAAAAGTCAGATTGGCTGGCTGTCTTTATTCCTGTTTTGCTACATACTGTGTTATGAAGATGGAGGTAACAAAAGCCTTGTTGCAAGGTTAATTGTTTTAATGGCCTTTGAAAAAGCTTTGTAAAATGGAAATCAGTTAATGAACTGCAAAACATAAGACCACAAGACTTTTAGGTTGTAACTTGTTCCCTGCTAGTCTGCCTTCTAGTTTTTAAAGCACGTTTATTCATAAAGTTCTTCCAACATTCAAAGAAGTAATCTGTCAAGTAGACAGAAGCAAGCAACTTTCTCTCCAATTCTCTGCCGTGAGCTAGGTAAAATAGTCATATTTTCTGATCGGTCTTTATGATGAACATACAGCTCTTGAATATTCAAGTTCCTGACTGAGAAATAATGGGCCTTAATCCTTCATTAATCCTTGAAGAACTGCCTTCAAGATTGAAGAGCCTTCAGTCTGATGAATATCTACATTAACAGAAGGAGGATGATTTCTGCTGATTCTGTCTTTTCAGAAATCCCCAACAAAACATGGCATATTTTGTGGAGGATTTCTCAGTCTTCTGGAATAATTTTTAGAAAGGTTGATGGGTGAAGAGTAGTCAGCCAGTAAGGCCTCTCTCATCCAATGGAAAATGGTGGGAATACCTCACCCATGAGTGGAATTCTACTGATGGAATCATTGCATCCAGCATATTATTATTATTATAGCCAACCACCGCCCCCCCCCCCCCGCAACTTTCTGAAGTACTTTTTGAGGGAAAGTTTAATTTAAAAGATAATTGTTCCAAAGTCTATTTAATTAACAAAATATTCCACAAGATTTAAAGCCTTAATCAGGAGAGAAAGAAATGTTGCCATGTGAGAAAATAGGTATTTTGACTTGTAGTTGACCTTCAGCAACAAACAACTTTAGAAGATATATCTAATGATACAAAATCAGATATTAAAATTATATGGTAACTTGATGACTTCTTAGTAAGTGCTTAGTAGTTTGTATATTACATAAAGTACAATTGGGTATGACCGATAGCTTCACCTGCTTTGAGGCAGCTGCACTTTAATTTAACATCTCTTCCTTCTTACTAATTTACTGTACAAGATCAAACAAAATCAAGATGCTTTAGGAAGTAAACTCAATGTATCTACCCATATCAGGAATTGGCACTGAATTTTTATACTGACCAGAATAGTTTCTATTTGTCTAAGTTCCTCAGGTTCAGTTATGCTTTGGTGCAAGGGGAGTGCTTTGCAAAAAAAATATTCTTGGTATCATTTAGTACAAATCTAATATTTCCTGTCTTTAACAGCTGCATTATTTTTCCACATGCAGCTCATATGAATTTAAAAGGATTGGCATTGACAGATATTATTTTGGTCCATCTGTATATGAAGAGCATGACCGATTTTGCTGTGATAAATTCAGTCTATATGACAGCATTTGATTTGTGTCCTCCAGCGAGGTAGGTTCATACTACTGCTGCCTTATATTTATGGTACACTGGAATATACTTCATTGCTACTAATGCTTTATTTATGACTTTTCCTCAGACTTGGTTTCTCTCTGTTTGGATTGGGCTTCCTTTCACCTCTGTGTATATCTCTCTTCAAAGGCATGATCTTTTATTCTCTATTGTAACAACTGCATCAGAAGTGCATATGAATATCTAATTAAAAAAAAAACACAACACTTTTTAGGCGCTGAGCCTAATGCTCTTATTCTACATTCATCATACATGTCTCTTAATGTAGTATCTTGGTTCATAATGAGTCCATGCTCTTCACCATTGAATTATGTTCCCCAAACCAATTGTCCTACTTCATAGAAGCATAATTCTGAAATAATTATCAGTTAGCTAGTGAACATGTGGGATCTAACAGTAACTTGTGCTAAAAAATTCAGGCAAAATGGTCTGTCATCTCCTCCCTATGAATTTTTCTGTTCCTACTCCTTTTGCATTCTAACTTGGGTATAAGCTCCCTTATTTTTTGTCCCTTCAAATACAGTAAGCAAGGCAGCATGGAAGAGACTGACATGATAAGAATCAAGCACAGAATTTGCAAAAATAATAAAGTAGGCTTATTTAATTACAGGTGAGAACATAGGGTATGCAGATTGAAAATTAAGAGCAAAAGAGAAAGCTAATACTCAGTGAAAGATTACAGTTCTAAATAATAACACTATCAATGGGACAACTGAGTCTGTGTGTGAATGATAGAGGCCAACTTGGAAACCATTTTGTTCTCTGCCAATCCTTAGCTATCTCTGAAAGTACTCCCTCTTTGTCCCTCCCTGATTTTATTAAGATTGAAAGGTTTCCGTTGTAATAGACTACTCTTATAACCTGCCACTATCAGATAATTCTGTTACAATGGGATCATTTCATTAACAAATTGAACAAACTCATCTATCTGTACCTTTCCTTGATCTTTGGTAAGCAAACATGGATGCTAAAAAAATGTGTTCTCTTAAAGAATGAATGTGCAGTGAGGCGCTTTCTTTTGAACATCAGCTCCTTTAATGTTATATCACTTTCTGTGATTAGGAAAAAGCAGAGTACATTTTATTAGTACAAGAATGCTCTTCATTGCACGAGAAAGGCTCCACTCTTCCCCTGCAGTTCTTTATGCAGTGCTATTAACAAATAGCTTTTACACACTTTTTTAGCTTTGCTGTACAGCAAGAGCCCTGTACAATGTTCTGTTCTGTTTAAATGTATTGTTATTTACTTTATACAATTTATACCCTGCATTTCTTTTTTTGGAAATACTCAAGACAGTTTACAACAACTTAAAAAACACAGAATAGAAAACCTTGAAAATGATGCAATTAAAATAACAAATGACTTAATTTATATCATTACAATATTTTGGAGATCACCCTTAGAATAAATTTCTTACTACTTTTTCTAGAGCTGTTTTAACACAATACCTTGATTAAGCTAACTCAGGGTTTACAAATTGGTGTTCAACCCTTCGAAGATTCAAGATGTTTTCCTCAGGAAAGATTGCTTAAAAACTAGGATATAAGGATTGGGGGGGGGGGGGGAGTTGCTAGTATTTTAAGCTGTGTCTGTAGTAGCTAACAGTCTTAGAATATAGAAGTAGTTTGTGGCCATTATGGAGTGGTTTTAGTTTATATTTTCCATTCCTTCTAAGATCTATAATTTAAATACTAGCCTAATTTTTCCTCCCTACTTCTCTTTTCCTTCTGTTTCTTCTTTTTCTATTTTGTGTCTGAAGGACTCTTAAAATCAAATATTGCACTCTGTTTTGTAAACTTTTAGCTAGAAAATAATACTATCTCCCTAACATGCATTAGATTTTTTTTTCCCCTCAAAGCCAATATACTTTTTATATGGTTTGGAAAATACTCTTAGGCATACCATTCTACTGAACTTGCAATCTTGAACTTTAACAGGGAATTCAGCACAGCAGTGCTCTTATTTCTCTTAATTTAAAACCATCTTCAAATATATTTCATTTCTGCCTTCTTAATAAGCATTTTAATATATAAAGATAATGAAATAAGGACTGTACAATTAAAATATTTTTAATGCTACATAAAATCTTTTTTAAGAAGGAAGCTCTTTGGGATGTTTTTTTCCAGATGAGGGCTTTATTACTTATTCCATTTAGTAAGATATATTTCCCTTTACTTAGTAATAGCTTTTCTAGTAATTGGATCTTTGTGAAACTCATTGCATTGTAGATTTCTTTGAGATAAATATCCATGCTTCTTATTAATATCATGCCCCATAATTTATACAAAATCCATGTGTTATCCTAATGTATAATTGGCTGAGAAGAAGCCAGAAAAATATGAAGTTAAGCTTTAAACCTCCATTTATAGAGCTTAAACCTATAAAAAGCATACATTTCAATATGACCTGATAGACTTGGTGTTGTATTGTGAAAGAACAGTTGAGAAGGACTTTCTTTGGATCCTCATTCTGGCCTTCCTAAAATACTGTTTCTCAACTGAGACATATTATAAAGGATGCAAGACAAAGAGAAAAGCGTTCAGTTGGTGGAGTTTAGCAAGGCCTTATCTAACTATGAAAGACTTAAAAAAACACAGCATATTGAAAAGGACTCTGGGAATAATGGCAAACACTAGGTTCATAATAAATAAGCTCCAGAATTACACGGACCAACGTTACAAATTGGATGTTCTGTAGGCAGCTTTTGCCAAATCCCCTATTCTTTTTGTGGCTCTCTGTGCTCCATGAAAAGCTTCTCTAGAAAATTAGGGGATTCTCAGGAATATCAGGGAAAGCAGAACTGAGGGCTGCAGAGGAAGAAGAAATTAGAGACATTGTGACTCTCACCCAATAAGGAACTTTGGCTGAATCCCATCTGCTTCTATAAATGGAAGGAATAAATCTAGATCCAACCCATTGTGAGTTTTGCTACACAAAGGTACTTGGATGTGGAGAGAAGTTAATGTCTGAACCAGTTAGCATCAGCACTTGTCAACATTTGATATCTACCAAGTCTACCATCCCTATTTGTGATCTGCTACAACCTCCTAGCTCTGCTGTATTTTATTGTCCCTGCCTGTTCATTTGTTTTTTCCTAAGCTAACCATAGTACCAAAAGCAAGGCAAAGGTACAACATTCTCCATTTGTCTGTTCTTTCTCTCGGTAATAGCAGAGATTAGATTGAAGGGAAACTGGGAAAGTAGCGAGGACCAAGTGAGACTCCTTGCTGAGGTCTCAAGAATTCTTGTTCATTCTCAGTCCCCCACCCCCGCCCTGTTGGTATCAATGCTAGGAATATTAATAGCATAAGCAACCAGAACTCTGTAAAGTCATTAAAATGCTGTCAATACATTTTTATTTTGTTATGTCAGGGTTTGTGTAGAAACTCCCTTGACGGAAGACCTGCTATTTCAGATGGACTGCCTTGCACTAAAGTATGATAAGATGATCTCTGATGAACCTTGTTCCCAGAAGAAGGTGATGCATGTACAGAGCATTTCTCATTGGGCTCCTGCCAATATTGGTCCTTATAGTCAGTGCATACAGGTAAGAAGTCTTCAGTTCTTTATTGGATATAAATTCTATGCAATATTTCCCCATTCAGGAAGCTCCTTGAATCTGCATATTGTAATATTAGGCCATCCATTTTAAACATAAATTAATATTGGCTGTTTATGTTACTTTCCTTTGAAGACAACATAAACTTTATAGCTTAAAGCAGAGCAAGATGGAAGAAGGCATTTGGTAATGTAACATTCAGCATATTTGTTGTTGTTGTTTACTTGTTAAGTCGTGTCTGACTCTTTGTGACCCCATGAACCATATTGCGCCAGGCCTTCCGGTCCTTCACTGCCTCCCTGAGTTGGCTCAGTTTCATGCTCATTGCTTCAGTGATGCTATCTAACCATCTCATCCTCTGCCATCCTCTTCTCCTTTTGCCTTCAATTTTTCCCAGCATCAGGGTCTTCTCCAAAGAGATCTCTCTTCGCATTAGGTGACCAAAGTATCTGAGCTTGAGCTTCATTATCGATCCTTCCAATGAGCAATCAGGGTTGATTTCCTTTAAGATTGACTGGTTTGACCTCCTAGCAGTCCAGGGGACTCTCAAGAGTCTTCTCCAGCACCACAGTTCAAAGGCATCAATTCTTCGGCGCTCCGCCTTCTTTATGGTCCAGCTCTCACAGCCATACATTACTACTGGAAAAACCATAGCTTTGACTATGCGGATCTTTGTCGGCAAGGTGACGTCTCTACTTTTTAATATGCTATCTAGGCTTGCCATGGCTTTCCTCCCAAGGAGCAAGTGTCTTTTAATTTCATGGCTGCAGTCTCCGTCTGTGGTGATCTTGGAGCCCAAATAAATGAAGTCTGTTACTGCTTCCATTTCTACCCCTTCTATTTGCCAGGAATTGATGGGTCCAGATGCCATGATCTTAGTTTTTTTAATGTTGAATTTCAAGCCAGCTTTCGCACTCTCCTCTTTCACCCTCATCAAGAGGCTCTTTAGTTCTTCTTCACTTTCTGCCATTAGGGTGGTATCGTCTGCATATCTGAGGTTGTTGATGATTCTCCCTACAATCTTAATTCCGGCTTGTGATTCTTCCAGCCTGGCATTTCTCATGATGTACTCTGCATATAGGTTAAATAAGCAGGGTGACAGTATACAGCCTTGTCGTACACCTTTCCCTATTTTAATATTCAGCATATGAAAACATATAAATGCTTAAGTTTACAAAGCAATTGGGAAAGCAAGAGAAAGATTCTCTAATATGGAGTAGGTTATGACATAAAATGTATATTTTGTGCACAAAACAAACTGTGGAAATAATTATTCTAAATTATTTTAAATCTGTGCTCTTAGAAATTACTCCCACAGTAGGGCTAAATTGGGATTCACCTCTACTTAGGCTAAGCGCAGTAGGGGTATGTATATGGATTAATATGTAAAAATCATTCTAATCATGTCTTCAGAAAATACATTTTTAAAAATGTTTATGATCTGCCTGGAGGATACTGGACTGAATGAATGAATGAATGAATGAATGAATGAATGAATGAATGAATGAATGAATGCCTCTTTTTATGTACAGTTCTTGGGTAAATTAGCTCAGTAACCAAAGAAATAGCTGGCTAAGTGAATCCAGTTGGAGTGAAACATACTATTAAAAAAAATTTAAAAACCCATATAGATAACCACATTTATTAGTGTAAACATCATTATAATATTTATGTCAGGGTATTTGGAATTTCTTGTAGCTTGTTTTTCTAGATAGATAGATAGATTTAATATATAAAAAAGGTAGGGAAGATATGCAAAGCATGGCTACTAGAATTCTTTCTAGTCCCTGAATAATAGCTTTACTCTGAATTATCTGACTGGGAAGGAAATGGGAGGAGGGCTTCAATTAGGCCAGTTAGCAACATTCTTTCTTTTTTTTAAAGAAACTTGATTAATTTTCAATAAAGAATAAAATACAAGGAAACAGAAAAAACAAAGAGAAAGAAAGTTCAGAAAAGAAAAATAAAAAGAGAAGAGAAGGAAAGAATAGGTGACTTCCGACTTTCTTTGTTGCAGATACAAATATAGAATATATACATCTTTTACTCTAAAAATATAACTAATACAAAATACTTCTCTAATCCTAAAATCTAATAATTATCAAAACCCCAAGTCAACATGGCATTTTACAATCCCAAGTAAAATGAAAAAAAGAAAAACAAAAGCAATTTCCAAACAGAAGCAAGGCTAAACCCCGCCTTTTTAAATTTCAGTACATTATGTCACTGTCTCTTGCCACTATCATTAATGTCCAGTCCTAAATATCTGTGTGTTTTTGTCATCTACAGTATGTGCGTATAAAAATCTCATTAGTATCATCATATACCATCATCCATTCCCCAAAATAATAGAAAGCACTTTCATATCACTCATATTTTCCCAACATTCCCTTATATAGTCCTAGTAACTTCCCCATTCAGTCCTAATCAACAAGAAACCCCTCTAATAACTATCAGAAGTCACAACCTATATTCATTTTTACTACTATTAAGCAACAGTAATCTTAATAACATTGTCATACTGTTCTGCTCCCAAAAAATTACCATTAATCTATCAGAAACCACAGCCTATGTTTTAACCATAGTCAAACAGATTTACTTTATACACTTTCTGTTTACTTTTAAAAGGTTCATTGTTTCATCCTAACAGATAGTACTTCACATATTGAGTCTTTATTATTTTCTCCTTGTCTTCTTTCAGGAGCAACTTCAGTACATTATCTTTATCTTTTAGTGGTTTAAGACCTTCTTTTTGTAGGTCCAGAATAGTGTTACCATTAGATTGATCCGAGTTCTGTTTACTTTTAGAGAGTTTGTTCTTTAAACCTAGCAAACAGTGCCCCACAAGTTGAATCTGTTTTATTTTCTCCTTATCTTCTTCTTTCAGGAACCATTTCAATAAGTTCTCTTTGTCTCTCAGTGATTTAAAACATTATTTTTGTAAATCCAAAGCAATATCATCATTAGGCTGTTCCAAAGTAACTGTAAGTCCAAAATAAGATTCTTTTTCTTTAAGATCCAGTAAGATATCCATCTCCCTTTCTTCTTCCATATCTTTATTATCCACATCATTCTCCAAAATATCCAACTTGTGTTGAACTTGTCTCATATCAATAGCAGGCTCATTTAATTTAGCATCGATTTTCATGTTCAAATTAGCAAATTTATCCTCCAGTGACTGAATCATTTTTTCTGCAAAGTTTTGAAACATAATCTTGAAACACTCATCCCTGCAGTTTGCTCTCTTAATAGCCACGGTCAATAGTGCTCTCTAGTGTCAAAAATACAAATTACATTCTATCCAAAGTAAATAGTGAAAGGGAGAAAGTCTCTTTATCTTGCTTAAAATTCCTCTCCAATCAGGACCAATTAAGTAAGAAAACAAAACAGAATTCACACAGTTCCCATATCCACATTCCAATATCAGAAACCCAAGCTCAGATTCACCAAAAAAAAATAAAAATCCTTTACTCTTGTTTTTTAAAAATTAATAAAAAGTCCAAGCCTTTGCCTTTTTTGCTGAGTATGCAAAACTATTTATCCTAATAAAAAAAAGAATGTTAATCTTTCCATGAAGCACCTATAGTAGCCAACAGGAAAAAATACACTGTAACTAAAGAAAGCCTCTCTTTAACCCTATAGAAGTAAAAAACAAAACAAAACAAAAAGGTGATTTTGGAAATGGGAAGGTCACCGCAAGTGTCCATCCCCCCCGCCCCCGGCTTCTTCACAGCTTGGAACTTGCTGGTAACCCCACCTCCCAGCTGATCACTCACCAGTTGATCCTGAAAGTCTCCATTTCGAGGTCTTCTGGCTGTGAAAGGATGTCTGGAGGTCACATGAAACAATTTCTAGGATTCTCCTTGGATCCGGAGAATTCTTCAGGCTCCAGGAGCCTGCCTGAGCCTAAAAAAGTCTGTGAAGACGACTCTCTGCTTGAAATGGAGAGCCTAGCACATGGCCATTACTCACCGGAAGTCACCAGTCAGCAACATTCTGAGCAGCTAGCCAATGGCTTTTTTCATAGGAATCCATTGGGAATTATTTTCTCGATTTTTTTTCTCCAGAACCCCAAGTTGTGGAAATCTTTTTTTAGCAGGTTTCCCCCACCCCACACACACACCAAATTAATCTCAGATGTATTCAGATGGAGTCAGAATACTTTATGGTATCCTTCCACTATTCCGCTGGATTAGAAAGTTAAAAAGGAATAAAGTAAGAAAAAAAAACACACAGAGAGAAAACACAAAAACAAGCATAAAAAAATTAAAAGGGGAACAATAGAAAGTATATTACGTATTAAAAAAAAACAGCCCAATTTTTAAAACTATCATTACATTTTATTGGGCTTTTAGTTTGTGAAGCTGCCCAGAGTCATTTGGGAGCCAGGCGGCCCAGAAAAAAGACAAATAAATAAATAAACAAACATTGACAACGAGAAATAATATTGATTGTGCCTTCATTATATCGATAGATAACCAGTTCATAAACGGAAGGTTAGCACACACTGTCAATCCAAGATTGTAAAAGTGGAGTTGCACTGCCTTTCCAACAAGAGTAATATTTTTGTGACACACGCACACACATGAATTCCATAAATCTATAATGCTTGATATAGTGATAAGTTCCAAGTTTTTGGCATATAATTCAAGAGGGCATTCACATCCTTTAAACATATTGATCTTCATAACACATGCATTTTAAACCAAAAATGGGCAATAGTGTCACACAGCTATATCATATGAGTAACTCACCCATTTTACATTTTTAACATAGATTAACAGTCCATTGTAAACATTCTCTGGAGTGTCCAGTAAGCATGAAAAACATGATATAGTCTCATCTACATTAGTCTCATCTTAAGATCATAAGAAACGTATTTAATATTCTTGAAGACTCTCAGCCATTGTTTTGTTAATGTGGGATATTTATCTTTATTCCAGAGTGATTGCAAATAATATCCATTTGATATTCTTTATTTGCTTATAAAATATTATAATTATCCAAAATATATAGAGGAATTGAAATTAAAGTAATATTCCCAGAGATAAAGTTGAAAGATGGGAAAATTGAAAATCCTGTTATCATATAAAAGACAATAATTTTGATAAAGAAAATTTACAGCTTTGTCCTTCATTGAAAATGTTTTAGCATCTTAGCTATCTGCTTAAAATAACTTAAAGGTAATAATATAGGTATACTTCTAATACATATATCAATCTTGAAGTAATATTTTACCAAATTTATCTTTCCCCATAAATTCAATTGGGTTTTGAGCCCTATATTTTTTAAAACTTCAGATATTTACATTCACAAATGCAGAATGTACATTCTGTATTTGTGAATGTAAATATCTGAAGTTTTACATTCACAAATACACAACAACACTGATGATATTACCTAGTCTGGTAATGAAATATCTGCGAGAAAACACCATGCTCAGAAAAACACCAAGAATCCAACAGTTGAACTCTGAACTACATATATTCTCAACTATGGAAGAAAATTTTCTTGGAATAATTATTTCCAAATATTTACAAGAATTCAACAACAAATAAAAACCCAGTTTTTACCAATTTCCATAGAAACATTAAAGCCTATAGAAAGTATATGAGCTTTATTCCAGTGAACTGAATGATTTGATAAATTATCAAATTGTACAACATCAATACATTTCGTACAAAGAAATTAATAATAAAACATAGTATCAATAAGATATTAATTATCAGGAGGACAATACCAATAAGATGTTTACCATACATTGATACAATTAGTCAATCCAATTAATCAAGAAAAGAGGAAATATATATATAAACAAAACATGTTTTTAAAATTTCCACTGAACCATATCAAAGGCCTTTTCCACATTTAGTGAGGCTACCACTGCAGATGTAATTTTATTCTTGAATGTCAATTATTTTTTATTTATGTATATTTATTTGGCAAATTTGCATAGCTGCTCATCTCACATACATGACTGTGAGTGGCATTAATTATAATCTAATATTATTAGATCCTTTGTGACCTTTTATAAAACAAGTTTGTGCATAATGGATAATTTTGTAGTTAGACTGAATAAGCTGATAAAAGAGGTAGTATTAAATAGTGAAAACAACATATATAAGAGAGAAAGGAATAGGATTATCATAGGTTAGGTGGCCAAGAGGTAGAGAATATTTTTAATGTTATCCAGAACCATGAAAAGTATTGGTGGCTGAGTAGCTTGCACTGTGTTCCCAGAATTACACAGTTGTTGTTCTTGTTCAGTCATTAAGTCGTGTCTGACTCTTCGTGACCCCATGAACCATATCGCACCAGGCCTTCCAGGCCTTCACTGCCTCCCTGAGTTTGCTCAGTTTCATCCTCATTGCTTCAGTGATGCTATCTAACCATCTCATCCTCTGCCTTCAATCTTTTGCCTTCAATCTTTCCCAGCATCAGGGTCTTTTCCAAAGAGTCCTCTCTTTGCATTAGGTGACCAAAGTATCTGAGCTTGAGCTTCATTATCAATCCTAATTACACAGTAACAAACAACTAATGAGGGGTAAGAACACAACTGCATTAAGTCGGTGGGAGATAAAATGCAGTAGGTTTGGAAACTTACTCAAGATTTTGGAATGAGAACTTAACTGAAACAGAACTTGTATGTTCTCATTTCTGCGAGAGCAGGAATAAAATTGAATTTGAGGAGCCATACAAGAGATTAAAGAGCAAGGCAGAGTTCTAGAGAAAACACAGTAGAATGGCTTTTAATGCTTGTGCATTCTGAATAATCACAAAAACATGAATAGAAACCTGAGTGACAAATGTTTCTCTAACTGCAAAAACACTCAGAATTTTATTTAACCTCTTCTAAAGCTTTTTTTTTCTCCTTATGTACATCCTAATTTATAGCTGCTTATATGAATTTTTTAAATATTTGATTTTATGTTATGATGTTTTATTGTAAAATGTTATACATAATTCTGTTTATAAGCCATCTAGAGCAGTTGACTGTTTTCAGCAGTTGAGAGATATTTACTTTCCTCATCTCAAAAGCTGCTTTCAACCCATTAAAATTATTGCAAATACCAGCATAACTTTACAGTGTTGATGGACATTAATTTTAGTGTCCCATCTTCAGAATAACAGCTATTTCTGAATGTTTCTGAATATAGAATTATAACACTGAAAACTTTATGGCACTTTATTTACTTTTATAATTAGTGTCTTTGGTGTATTTCGGCCTAAGTCTATAATAAAGTACTTTACTTACTTATCATTAACAGATACATTCATTATATTAAGTGGGAACAGATAAGTAGTCCTGTATTAAGTCTCTGTCTGTGGTGGAAGGTGGTGTCATTGTTAGCTCTTGCCCCCAAAAGCTATTTGCTATACCAGAGTAAATTCATAGTATGAATATTCGGCAGCTTAAAATGAAGCAGACCTGTGATAAATACTGTGCATATTGTCAGTGAAGTTTCACGGATCTTAAACTGTTCATAAATTCATTTCTAATTGTAGTATCTTGGTTTTTCCATTTTCCTTTTTGGATATTGTCAAAAAAATGTGATTTTTTAAAAAAAATGTGTGGATGTTTTTAGCTGGAGGTGTAAGAAAGCTGACTTCAAAATATATATGGAGTATGGACAGTTTTTAAAGGCAACCAAGCAGAAAATACCTTTCTTTAGCAGGCATTATACTTGAATATTATTCTTAGGCCAAAATTGAATACTGACACTAAAATAGCAGAGAGAATTTGTAAATGCTACAATTTGCAATGTACAAAAAATTGCTTTCTGACTCCCAAAGGGAAGCAGTATGCTTATTATAATTCATATAAAATGAAAGAGGAGATGCCATCTTTTCAAACCACATGTGCCGTTGTCCCAGAGCCTTAGACTATAATAGTGAATATGATATAACACATTGTATAAGACAAAAGAAATTTGGTTTGTTAGAGCGAATACTCCATTTATTTACTTGCTGAGACTCTTTGTTAGCATACACTTTTGTGTCCGACAGACAATGTGTATGTCTATATATCACTATAAATCAACGTGTCTGTAAAATATTGACAGATTAGAATACAGACAGGATTAAAATTATAATCTAGGTCAACATCTAAAAGTGTTATTAGATAATATGTGATTAGTACATAAAATTCATTTTTGGTGTGCAATTCAAGAAAAAAAACTGGGAAAAAAATCTTTACTATTACACATTTGATAGAAAATTCTGTTCAATAGCACTTTAGCCTCTCAGCAGAAAATAAATGTGTGTTTTTCCTCCTCTACAGTTTGAGGCAATGAACGTGCACAAACTAATCTCTTTTCATATGCAGTTTTTTCTCTTGTTAATAATAAGTTGAAGTTATTAGTTCAAAATAAAGATTTATCTAAAAAATGGTCCCCAGTATAATGAAAATCAAGTTTTGGTTTGGCACTTATGCTTCTCCTTTATACAAGTGTGTGGAGAGGAGAGAGCAGAATATGGGCCCCTGTCACTTGAACAGGTTGCTAAAATTCTGTCACATAAGGATGAAACCTTGACACTAAATTCACTTAGTACCTTGCTAGAACCAAAAATACAATTCCTACCAACACCACCAACATATTTCTGTCTCAGCTGCTAGAAATAGATTCTGTGGTTCATGCTTCATAATTTACCAGACTGTAGCTGAACCTGAGTTGGTGTTTTAGCCGTCAAAGTGTGGCACGGTGCTCTTTCAAACGCTGGCAATAGGTACAGGGGTTTTGGTGCAAAGTGGTAGAATTCAGCCTAATTATGGGATTTTCATTTAATTCCTCTGTACTGTTGGCCACTTAATGAGCCATTTAAGAGCCCATTCACATTAATTTGACAAGCAGAACATGTAACTGCACTTTGGAAACTTTCACCACTTACATACTAGTGTGAATGTATTTAAAGTATAATTTGGATGAGATTTTTAGTTAACTCCATGCAGAATGCTTCCCTCCAATACTGTGTTATATCCATTTGCAGTAATTCTGCATAAGGTACTGAAGCCAAAAAATCTAACGAGAGGCCACAAGGTTTAATTTGGTGTATGTGCTATTTACAGGTTAATTAGGACATTTAGCTTCTTTTTTAATACCACAAAATTAATCCCATAAAAATTAGCGATCTCGGAGGAGTCAGTTGTCAACTTGTGACAGGATCTCTTTGCCATAATCTATTAAAATGCTGCTTTTATCTTGTCTTGCCTGTGTCATATTTTATGGATTTTTTCATAAACACTGCCTATACTTCATAAATGTCTCAATTTTCTAGTCTATTAACATTACTTCAAAAGCAATTGATAAAAGAGTAGGGCATGCATGAAATAATACACCAATAATGTGAAGTGCTGGAGGCAAGAACAGTGGGTAGTATCTGCACAGCTTGTGATCTGAAACAATGAAAGGATGTTTTATCTACTACAATAAAGAAACAAATGATATTCTTGATAGTGGGAGAAAAAGATTGCAAGTAATTGGGCTTATGAAAAATTGGCTACTTGGGAAACAGCATATTTTAGAACAACAGAAAGCAAACATCATTGAATATATATATTTTATAATGTTTTTAACCTGTTTCTTTTGGTTTGGATGGATTGCAGTAATTTTCATATTATACATACTCAGACCTTCATGCATGCACATATGACAGAATATCACTTGTAAACATCTATAGATGAGCAAGAAAACTATTTCTACCCATGTGTAAATATATGGCTAACCATACTAATACGTTGTTTTGCTCTTGGCTATTCATCAATTACAATTCTTGCCTGAGCTTTATTTGGCAGAGAAAAGTGAGATGTCATGAGATATAAGAAGCTTTTAAATCTGTACATGCAATTTTATATCTTTTTCATGCCTAGCAAAAGCTTGTCCTGCTTCTCTTTCATAATTTGCAAGGGTGGGGGATGGGGTGGAAATTTTTTTTTCCTTTTTTTATATATAAATTTATTTTAAAAAATTAAAATGGAATATAAAAACTAATACAAACTAATATAAAGTAAGGGAAAAAAAGAAAAAGAAAGAAATCAAAGAGAAAGCTAAAAGTGCAAGAAAGGGGAAAAAAAGTAATAGACAAATAGAAAAGAAAGAAAAAAGATACAAAGAAGTAGCTTCCGATCATCCTTACAGCAGTTGTAAGTACAATTATAAATTTACCTCTCTCTCTATGATTACAACATGACTCTCTTCTTTCTATAATCTATCCTGTCTACTCATCAAAACCATAAATCATAAGTTCATTTTTTTTTTCTGTTTTACACAAAAAGTCCATAAGGGGTTTCCAGTCAGCAATAAACATAGATATTGTCTTTTCTCTGATCAAAGAAGTCAACTTGCTATCTCAGCCTATTCCATATCTTCATCAACCATTCCTCCATAGTGGGTAGTGCCAAATCTTTCCATCTTTGTGCATACAATAATCTCACTGCAGTTATAAAACCAAAGTTCCATGACTTTTTTCCAACCGTTTGTCCATCAATCCCCCCCAAAAAAACCTCTGGTTTCAATTGTATATTAATCTTTAAAATCCTCTGAATCTTTGTATGTATTTGAATCCAAAATTTTCTAGCTTTTTTACACATCCACCAAACATGATAAAATGTCCCTTCTTGTTTTCACATTTCCAACATAAATTTGAAGTGCCTTTATACATTCTGGACAATTTCTCTGGTGGTATATACCAATGGTACATCATTTTATAAAAATCTCTTTAAGATTATAACATAGTGTAAATTTCAGTCCTTTCAACTACATATTTTCCCATTGTTCTATATTATTTTAGCCCACTTTATCATACATTCTTTTACTTGTTCTTCTGTTTCAAATGTCAATAAAAATTTATACATTTTAGCAATTACATGTTCATCATTTGTACATAGTTCCATTTCAAACTCAGTCTTACAGTGTTCAAAATCATAAACTCTTGTCAATTTTAAATGTTTCCAATAACTGTAAATAAGAAAACCATTGACAACTATATCCCTCTGCCACCAGTTCTTCTTTTGATTTGATTTTTTTTTTCCAATTGATCAGATAGTGAATATGAATGACAACGCATTGGAGTGCCATATACCTGGTCAGGCTTTGCTGTGTGGTGACATTATTGAGAGTAAACCAAATCCTCTTCTTACTTTGTGTTCTGAATTCTATGTGGAGAATACATGCACATATAGAAATAACCTGGATGCAAATTACATTTATCTGTATTGCATTGCTTTCACTGAGATGTTATATCTCTTTCTGCATTCTGCCCTAATTGTGTCTTATTGCATTGGTGAAGAACTTACGGTCCTTGGTGATGCTAAACCATAAAACTGCCAGAAACACCATTCAGTAGGTTGCTTCTCTTTAGGCCTAATGTGAAATCCTAAATTTCTTACCTGATCCTACTGAAATTCTTGCAAGTATTAACAGCCATGTACATTTGAGTATAAATCTAACATTGCCATTAAGATACATATGGAAAACTGCATATTGTAGATGTTAATTTCAACCCATGAAAAGTTTACAATATAGGATAACTTCAAGTTAAAATGAGCTGGGAAACCTATTTTAGGGACCAAACTAGACCTCTCTTAATATTATTACTTTGGATCAACATATTTTGAAGCTGATTTTAAAAATTTTCTATAATTTATATCTGGGTTCACTTACAAAATAATGTTTCTTGGAAGTTTATTTAGCTTATGCACTTTTATTTTAAGACTGTTTGGTCCCAATTTTATTGGTGCTTCTGAAATTCTACAATTGGAAGTTTGGAGGAATCATTTACGACTCCTAACCCAAACTAGTGAAAAGGTGAAAACTAATTTCTTCTGATCTTAACATTAATATACTAGAACCTTTTTAGTTAAGGTATCTGAACATCTCAGAGACTAATAAGGGTAAATGGCAAGGTTGTCTTGTTACTGGAAATGCAAGTCAGAGGTTGGAACATTAAAACATATGAGCTAGTCTTGTGTTATCATCACTACAATTTGGGTTGAAATCCCTAGGGCTGTTAATGTGGCTTTAGTTTGCCAGTTCAGAAGTTAGAACACCAGCAACTAAAGCCATGACTGAATTTGAAATTAAGCTAATAGGGACAAAGGGGGAATTTCAAAAATTTACAACATTCTATTAGAAGCAAAGACCCATTTCTGAATGGGTTAAAAGCAATGTGGAATCAGATATAGAAACTCCATTACTTTTGATTTTATGGTATCTGTTTGGCACAGAGAACCACTGAAACTGATTTCAATACAAATTAGAGAAAACTCAGTGGAAGTATTTTATAGATGGTACTTAACACCAAGGAAACAAAATTTTAGTATAATCCCCATGTGTTGGAGAAAAGGTAAAGAAATAGATTCATATTATCATATGCAGTACTATTATAAAGGTGTTCAGTGTTTAACTGAAATCATAACTCAAGTCAGATTCTAGGTTGGCCTTACTAACTTATTTTTTGATAATCCAAATTACATTTTGAAACTAGTTTCAGCCAGACAGGTAGTGGAGGAATGGCTTTGAGTATTTCCATGTGGTTGCAAAAATGCTGGAAAATCACTCCAGTGGAAAAACTGATCCCAAAAAATGCAATTAGAATTTATACCTTTATTAGGGCTTTGATTTCTATATACTGCAGTGGATAAATCTTGTGTATATATATATATGATTTCTTTCATGTCTGCAATAACAAGACTATTTTTGCCCAGTTGTGTTTGTGAGCTGTCTGCCAAGTAAATTAATCTTGAATAAGGGTTAAGTGTCTGAAGAGCTGACGTTTACAAGAGCGTATAATGTGAAGTCTAAGATATTAAGTGTAATTAATCTACACTTAATATACAGCAATGAAGTTTTCTTTTCTTGGGAGGTCAACCTTTGAATTAGAATTTTTTTAAACTAAATGGTAGAGAAATGGGGTTTCGAATAATTTATTATTTTTTATTATAGGGAGTGCAGGTGGGGTCTGGGGAGTGTGGGTGGGCTGGCGGGGGCCGTGGGCTGTTGCACAGTATGGAGCATGGGTGCGGGGGTGCCGCGGGCAGGTGCACAGTACAGAGTGCAGGTGAGAGGTAGTGGGGCTCCTCAGGAGAAAAAGCCGTGAGATTGACTTATGGGAGCAACTTGTGATCTTCCCTATTGGCTTCTCCATTGACTTTGCTTGTGGGAAGCTGGCAGCAAAGGTTGCAAATGGTGATCACATGATCATGGGGACACTGCAGTGGCTGCAACTTTGTGGGCCAGTCGTATGTCCCCATCATTCAGTGCCATCGTAATTTTGAATGGTCCCTGAATGAGTGGTCATAACTCCAGGACTACTTGTACTCTCCCAGCTTGCTGGGAATTCAGAGATTTGAAATCCAGGTACAGTTAAAAGTTGCCAAGCCTTTTTGGTTGCCATGATTGTTCCAACTCCAATAGCATAAGGGAGGCTGTACATTATATATGATGCTGTGTTTTTTTAAAAATGAGTTTAGTTGACATGATGGGTTATGTGTCTGTTAGAAACAGATATTTGATTATTATTTGATTATGTCCCATCAATCAAGTGTCACCTCTTAGCAACCAGATAGATAGACCTTTTCCAGGATGATCTGTCCCAGCCTCACCCTTCCCATCTTCCAACAGTGTATCCATCGCCATTGTAATGGAGTCCACCCACCTTGTGGCTTATCATTCTCTTGTCTTTCCTTCCACCTTTCCAAGAACATGGACTTCTCAAGGGAGGCAGCATCAGCTCTACTAGGTAGACCAAACCAGGAATCAAACTCCACAAGAAGCCTAAAACTACCTTTTTGGAGATTGTCTATAATAAGAGAATCTTGCAAGTCTGATTGTACTGTACCTCCTCCTCCTTCTTATAATCCAGTGAATCAGAGAGGTGCCTGCTTGAGTGGCTTGCAAACATTATCTCATTTCTCAGGGCATAAAAAAATATTTCAGTCCTTTTTGCCTAGATAACACTTTTTGTATATTTCCTTAAAAGTCATCTTCCTTAGTCTCTACAGCTGGGTCTTGAATAATGTGTTCAAAATATGATAATTTTGGCCTGGTCATTAGGGCCTTGATTTTTTTTTGAAGATCTGTTTGTTTGTTTTCTTGGCTATCAATAGCATTCTCAGGAGTCTTCTTCAGCATCAAAGTTCAAAAACATCAATACTTTTTCTATCCTGCTTCTTCAGAGTCCAAACTAATGAATATATTTTTTCTTTATTTCTTTTCATTCTCAAATGCTAAAGAGGGTGTTATTTCTATTTTTTTTTAAGTCAGTTATGTACTACCGTTGAAAAAGGTACTCATTTATTATTAAAGAAAGCTCATTTTTGTGGGAAAAGATAATTACAAGGAAAGATGTCTCATTAGAAACAACTGTTTCTAAAGTAACATGCACATTTAGTCAAATAGGAGGCTTTCTATGAATTGTGGCTGCCATCTAGATATTCAAGGGTATTTTAGCCCAAGACTTTTGATTATATTTATTGCCATATCTGCATGGCAGTGTATCATTAAAGCATGAATTAATAAATGAAGAAGCTCTATTTTAAGCCTGACTTTCTTGAGGCAGAATACATTTTAGTAACTATGCAGTTACAAGAGTAAATAATTGTACCTATGTCACTATTATAATGAATAATATTGCTTATGTTTTCTGGGAATATTTTGTATCAAACAGAAATAGCACAGGACTTGAGATAGCTATGTACAATCTAAGTTGGCAAGTTCTGTATAAATGCAGCAAGGAGGGATTTTCTTACATTGCACATATATGATGTGGATAATGAAGCTGCATGTAAGCATGCAGAATATCAAACTGAGAAGTGGCTTGACCCATGTTAAATAGGAACAAATTCCCCAAATACAAGAACAAGTAAAATTTACCATAAAATATCATCTTCCATTATCTTTTTGCTGGGAGTTGGGTGGCATATAGATTTAGTAAATTGTGGTTGATTACACAGTCAGCCAGATGTTTAGTCTGTATTTGACATTTTTATCCACCTATCAAGTCCTTCCCAAGGACCTGGGATAGGATGATGATGATGATGATGATGATGATGATGATGATGATGATGGATGATGATGATGATGATGATGATGATGATGATGGATGATGATGATGATGATGATGATGGAGGAGGAGGAGGAGGAGGAGGAGAAGAAGAAGAAGAAGAAGAAGAAGAAGAAGAAGAAGAAGAAGAAGAAGAAAGAGTCGTCGTCATCATCATCATCATCATCTACAGTTAGAAACTTAAAAATTTGAGTCCTAACCAAGGACATAAGAATTATTAAGGTAGCATCTGAGAATATAGGTAGTTCTAAGCAGGGTACATTTTTTCGTAAAATTAAGGTGCTTAGGTCCAGTAAATTCAAAATGTCGAAATATCGAGGGAGTCCTTTAGGTATTGCTCCAAGGCCTCCAATTACGATTGGTATAACAGCAGATTTCTTTTTCCATAAGCATTCAACTTCGATCTGCAAGTCCCGGTATTTCGTGATTTTTTTCCATTTGCTTTTCCTGAATCCTAGCATTACCCAGTAAAGCAACATCAATGAACCAGACTTTCTTCTTTTCAATGACCGTTGTATCAGGGCATTTTATAAACAAGATGCCTGTCTGTTTGGATCTTTAAGTCCCATAAGATCTTAACCTGCTGATTTTCCAAAACCTTCTCAACTTGATGGTCAACTTGATGGTTATTATTATGGTGGTTTGTATAGTCAGCCAGAAGTTTAGACTGGATTTGGCATTTTTATCCACCTATTGAGTCCTTCCCAAGGACCTGGGATAGGCAGATGATATTGTTTGATGGTGTTAAAAGTATCATGGCACGATGTAAACTGTTCCAAGTAAAGCTGTCTTTTGCAATTGACTGATGGTGATTTTGTCAATGCCGAAGGTGTTCAAGTGATGCTCCAGATGTTTTGAGATTGTACCCAAGGGACCTATTACTATCGGTACTATCTTTGCTTTCTTTTGCCACAGTTGTTCTACTTCTATTTTCAGGTCTTTGTATTTTGTTATTTTCTCCAGTTCTCTCTCTTCTATTCTGCTGTCTAACCAGCTATTGCAGTGTCCACTATCTAGACTTTTTTGTCTTTCTTATCAACAGTTGTTAAGTCTGGGGTGTTATGTGGCAGGTCCTTGTCTGTTTGATTTTAAAGTCCCAGAGACTTTAGCTTCTTTATTTTGTATTCCTTTGTCTGTTTTGTGGTCCCACCGGTTCTTACTTGCAAGCAAATGGTATTTCTTGAAAATGTTGCAATACACCATTGTTGCTACTTTGTCATTCCATTGTTTGTATTCAGCCTTTGCAATCTCCTTGCAGCAACTAATTAGGTGGTCCACTGTTTCTTCAGCTTCTTTGCAGAGGTGGCATTTGCTGTCTGTTGCTGTCTTCTCAATTCTGGCTTGTATGAATTTGTTCTTAAGGCTTTGTCTTGTACAGCCAGAATTAGCCACTCTGTATCATTCTTCAACTTTCCTGCTCTTAGCCATTGCCAGGTCTTGTTATCTGCTTTGCCTGGTAGTTTTTTTCTGTACTGGCCAGGCAATCCTTTGCCATGCCATGTCTCTTTTCTATTTTTCATTTGGTCTTTCTTGTAAGCCAGGTTGGTCTCTTCAGTATTCAGTAAGCCTTCATCATGTACTAGTTTCAGCGCATCTTCTTCAGTGTCCTTCAGATATTCTTCCAATGCCCCCCCTTTTTTTTCTTCAACTGTCTGGTGTACTTGTAACATTCCATGCCCACCTATGTAAGTAGAGTCTGTCAACATTGCTGTGTGAATGAAGGGCATGATTCATTGTCATTATTTTTCTGATCTTCCTATCTAGGGCTTTTAGTTCTGCTTGAGTCCAGTCCACTGTTCCAGCTGTGTATCTAATGACTGGAATTGCCCAGGTGTTAATCGCCTTGATGGTATTTCCTCCACTGAGTTTGGACTTTAAGATCTTCTTTACTCTTATGATGTATTAATTACTAATTTTATTCTTGACTTCAATGTGCTTGATGTTGTCAGCCTGAAGGATGCCCAGGTATTTGTAGTGATCTTCTTCATCCAGATTCTTGGTGTTATTTCCATAGGGCATCTTGATTCCTTCAGTTTTCACTATTTTTCTCCTATTGATGGTAAGGGTGGCACATTTGTCCAGTCCAAACTCCATTGCAATATCTTGGCCGTATACGTGGACAGTGTTGAGCAGTGATTCTATTTCAGATGGTGTTTTTTCCAGACAACTTCAGATTGTCCATGTAAAGGAGGTGGGATAGCCTGGCAGATGTTTTTGATGTTTGATAGCCATGGCCTGACTTCAATATTGTTGACAGAGGAATCAATACAATGACAAACATTGGTGGTGATAGTGAATCTCCTTGAAAGCTTCTCTCTTGATATTAACCTCTCCCAGTCTATCACCATTGACCAGCAATTGTGTCTCATTGTGCCATAGATTTTTGCACAAATATTTCTACTGATTCCTGTGATTTCTAGGCACTTGATTATCCAGTCATGTGGCAGGGAGTCAAATGCCTTCTTGCAATCAATTCAAACTACATTCAAGTTGGTCTTCCTTCTCTTGCAGTTTTCTAAAATCATGTTGTCAGTTAGGAGCTGATCTTTTGTTCCTCTGCTGTTTGAGCAATTTCCTTTCTGCTCAGGTGGAAAGAGCTTGTTTTCAAATGCTGTTGGACTGCATCAGCTATAACACTAGTTAGCAATTTGAAAGTTGTTGGTAAACAAGTAATTGACCTGTAGTTGCCTGATGCTGCCCCTTTTGTTGGATCTTTCATTATTAGGTAAGTTTTGCCAGATGTTAACCAATTTTCATCTCCTTGCAATATGTTGTTAAACTGCTTTGCAATGAGTGGGTGCAGACCAGTCAGATGTTTCTACCAAAAACCATGCAGCTCATCTTCACCTGATACTAATCAGTTCTTGATCTTCCTTTCCCTTTTCTCCACGATTTCTGATGTTATTACATCATATTTCAGCTTCTTTTTTATTCTTATCCACCTCTTTTATCCAAGCTTCATTCTTGTTGTATTTCTTTGGATTGTCCTATCATTACACCCAGAACTGCACTGTTTCTTTTTTTGTCAATGTTGACTTATTCATTGCAGTATCTCCATTGATGGATTTGTAGAAAATTTGTGATTCAACTGAAATTGGAGGTTCTGCCTGTAATGTGCAATTCGAGCTTCATATCTGCTGATCTTCTTGGCTATGGCTATTGTTTGCTGCTTTATTATTTCCAATACTTCCTTGATCTTCCTTGTTTCTAGGTGATGTTTCTTGATCAGGTATTCTTTGGTCTTGTTCTTCAGCTTCTTTTGTATCATCTGTTCTAGCTTGCTTGCATCTGATCTTACCATGCTGATCGTATTTTCCAACCTGATCTTCCATTTTGGTGGTGCACTGTTTGGCTTTTTTTCTTGTTTGTTTATTTTGTATCCAAGGTCTTCAGTTATAATTCCAGCTATGTTGTACATTAGTTGGTTTGTTTCTTGCAGTGAGCTGGTGCTTATATTTGATATTACAGTATTGGCATCTTTTAATACTTGTGCTGTTTCATTGTAACAAGCTTCAATGCAGGCAACCTTATTCCGTTGTTTTTGCGCTGTTCTAGATGCTCAGTTATTCTTTGTTTCAATTCCTCTTGTTTTAGTTAGAGGGCTTTGTTCTTTCTGAGGAGAAGACTCTACTGTCTGAGCTACGTCTGGCAAGGCTTTGGTTTCTTTGCCCTGGGTAGATCTTTGCAACTCTTCCAATTCTACTTCTGTGAATACTTTATTTCATATTATAAATCAACATTGATCTGCTAGCCTCTGTTCTGTTATTTCCAATTCTGGATGTTGTTCTTTCCAGAACTTGTGCATTCTTTTCAGATATCCAGGAAACCAGATGGATGATCATGGCCTACTCCTGCAAAAGTTGCTAAATGCTTCTTTCTTCTTTTCTTTTCTACTTTCCATTCTGTTAATTCTGCAGACAGCTTAAAATTATTGGCCCACCTACATAGCCACCTTTTTGTTTCATTTACAAATCTATATACTTATGGAGTTGAAGTAGGGGACTTACTTTCCCCAAACAAAGTAGAAATCAGTTTATGGGTTATCATTTTGCTTGATCTGCCTATTAGTCAATATGATGTCATTTGCTCTAGGATATTCTACTTGTACCATATGAGAGTTCAAGATAATGCAAACTTGTTCCTCAGTGAAGTGAATATGAAAATTCTAGCAGTTAATGCTTCACTTTTTTGATGGCTATTATGGATTAGGTTCACCTTTTTAGGTAAGACAGGTCTTTTTAAGATGTCGGCATTCATTTCATTGCGTACAGTAGCCTATCCAAAAGATGTATTTTGAGCTTTAGGTAAGTTAACATCACTTACCTCCAACTCGAAACAGTTTCATATGACATTTTGATTTGGTCCATAAGCTGATAATCAGAAAACTTCCCCGAGTACACATTTTTTTAAAGGAAGGGGAAAAAATTACATGGTGGGGGGAGGCGGTAGAATTGAAGAAGGCAGGGCATTGTGACAATATCCAGAGGGGAACAAATCCATTGCAGCAGAAAAAGCCTTTCCTGTCAGTCATAACTAAGCATTGCCTCTAGAATGGTCACTCCAGGCATTGCTAAGTAGTAAAAGCGATAGGCGTGGATCCACATCATCTGACTGAGTGTATGAAAAAAGAAAGAGTAAGAACAGAATAAAATATCTAGCAGTATTCTTGTCTTCTCTCTCTCTCCCCCTCTCCCTCTCCCTCTATTCTGAATGCGTTCCTGCTATTGAATGGCCATTTCAATAAACAGAGTTCATATGTCACATATGTTTCTTCATCACCTACCTCCTGCCTTACAGTGTATTGTAAGTAATTAAGATTTGAGATAAGCTAAGCAAGAAGGCATAAGTGAGACATATTTGGGCACTGAATAGTCCCTCATATTTGTAACCATATACCCTGAAACTCTATAGAGCAACGAGGCTGCTAGTATGATGTTAACCAGAAATGTTTCAGTTGCATTTAATTATCCAGCACAATAAACTTTTCATAGTATCTTTTTTAAAAACTGGAGGTCCTTACGGTATTTTCAAACACTTTTATCAAATATTTTTCACAAATGCAAATCTCTTTACAAATGTTTCAATGTTGATTATGTTAAGTAAGAATGTAAAATACTACTGAGGTAGGAATCAGACATTCCCCTTTAAAATATTTTTCCCCTCCTGCCTTTAATTCCCTGGAATCACCGAATACTTGGCCAGTGACCAGCAGTGTTTCCTAATGTTTTGTTCTGCATCCCATGGAATTTGCACACAGGAACAGTGTTTCTTGCATTGACTTCCTATATTTGGCTTTGTATGTAGCCATTGGTGCTGGGCTCTTAATTTCATTTTACTCAGGAGTTAGTGGTAGGGAGGTATTCATTATTTCAGGGATTTATAAATGGAATGAACACTACATAAACAAATAGCAAACAGCAGGATAAGTGTTGTGACCTTCCAGCGATGAACTGTATGGCATGCATAAAAGCCCACTGCATTAGACAAGAAAAGTGGAGGGGGGGGGGGGGGACAGCGAAGGAAGTAGGTAATTATTTGAAGCAGTGCATTTACTGTTGTTGGAATGAGACAGACTAGCAGTGGCAGCAGTCATTTTGCTGAATCAAAGTCCATGTTAGTCACATTATACACTGCCACAAAAAGGTTGTTAAGGCTGGTATTAGCATGTACCACTGAGGACATTGGAAGGACTCGATCTGTCACACTAAATCGCCTTCTTGCCCTCAACCATTGAAGTCTCCAGCTCCTCTGACATGTTCTTTCATTAATGGCCTGGCCTTGACAACTGATGCTAATTGCCTCTGAACCACACTTCATGTATTATTGGTGTCTGCCTGCCCCGGTTCATGTCAACAAGCAGCAGCGTGTGCAGAGGGTACCCAATTCTTTTCTAAAAGGGTGCTCACATCGTCGTTTACCTTTGAGGCTTTGAGCCTCACCGGGAATTGAATACAAAGCTAAATATCTTTTCATCTCTTCTTACTAATACTCTAGTGTGAATGACTGCTCTGTATTTATTAGGCACGTATAAAGGCACAGTAACACATCAAACCATCTATGTGAGATTTCTTTTCAAGCCTGCCATGCAACTGCTAAAGAAGAAGTTGCCCATGTTTGATCTGGTATTTTCTGGGAAAAAAGGGGGGAAAATGCTCACCTAGAAAACAATGAAGTATGTTTCCTCTTTCAAAAACGTCTTTGTGTTCTGCTTTGAAATAGCAGTTGCCAAGAAAATAAAACTATAGCGCTAAGAGCAGGCTTAGAGCATCAGTTGCACTGGTTAGTAGATGAAAATATTTATTTCCTTAGGACAGAAATCCTGAGGGGTTCTGTATCTTTGCATTAATATGTGTCTGACATCCATAGATTCCTAGAAAATAGAAATGTTTTGAAATAAGATTGACAATTAAAAAGATGAAGTAATGTTGCAAAATCCACTTCTTTATGACTGTGATGGTGGTGCTGTTTCGGCCACCAAATTTTTTTTTCCTTAAAAAATGAGGCTTTTGCCACCAGAGTAACATTTCTAATCATCAAAGCTGCTCGGATAGCTTCTTTTACAGTATAGCTAAGTGAAATATATGCAAGTTTTTAAAATCTTCTCACAAATACTACACTATGTCAGTCTTCCAGGCCCAAGGTCTTCCTCTTTCTTATTTCAGATGGTTTCAAAGAATGCAAGGCACGGCAGTCCTGCTGATTAATACGATTTCAAAAGATACACCGATGTTCTTCTGTGCAAAATTCCTTTTAGTGTAAACTGGACAAGAACAGTCCAACAACTAGCCTTTCAACCAGTAACACCATAATCATGGTTACTGCTGCAAATGGTTTCATGTTTAAGTTTTAATGTTATAAGTAAATAATGGCACAGAATAAAATACGCTTATCTCTAAAATGTTTCTGAACATAAAGTTAGAATATCAAATCTGACACATTTCTTTTGTGCAGTAACACTGCCACCTTCTGATTCATTGAGGTATTGTCCAAGAGTTATCTTCCCTGAAAACTTTCAAGAAAGCTTTACAAGTTGACTGTTTCTTTTGACTCTGTGGCAAAACATTCAAAAGTCAAAAGTGCTGGAGGCTGGAAATTGCCAAAATTCTATCACTGAAATGATTTCTTCAAAAGCTGCAGTAAGAGATGTTTTAACTGCATAGAGGTCTGCATACCCGTGTTTCAAGCTTAGGAAAAGTCAGCAGGCTGATGCAGTGGACAGCATTTGTATAAGGTTACTATTTATTCTGAACTCTCTCTCTTTTTTTTTAAATGATTGTTATATTTTTAAAAAGTAGATCCACACAGATTGCCAATTAATGTTGAACGGAAAGTCTACAGCAGAAAAAATAGCATGGTAGTTGTAAGCAGAGGTAGCTACAGCTGTGATAAGATTGTGTGTGTGGGGTGGGGGATTGTGAACATTCTTTCAACATCATTCAATCAGACAACATGCCCTTCAGCAGAAGAGCAAACCCTCCCTATTCTCTTGCATTAGGAAGATTAGCATGAAGTGCATAATGCAGGATGATGGAATTTGTCATAATTTGCATTGTCCTGGAAAGATTCAGTTTGATAGAGCAATGCATCTCAGAACACGTCATGTCCCACGGGCAGGTCATGGAGCAAGCTTGGCAGAAATAATTTTGTGATATGTGCATCAGTTGTAAATGCCTCATAACCATTCCCCCCCCCCTTTTCTCTCTCTCTCTCTCTCACACGCACACACACAAGTGTAGGTCAGAGGAATTGAAAGAGGTGGCCATTTGCCCAACGTATAGTAAGGCTTGGCTTCGAGATGATAAATCAGAACAGAGGTGTTAGAAAGCAATTTTAGTTAGAGTGTTTGTAATTAATATAGGCTCATAAAACCCTTGCACTTCAGTGGAGACCTTAAATGTCCCTTCCTTGTGAAATGTGCCCTTTTACTGAGAATTGTGGCTTTAACCTGTATGAAAGAAGCCTTTCATTTATTTTGCAATGTTATTTGTTTCCACTTGCTGCAGAAATTACTAAATACACGCGTGTCACAAGGAGTTTTCTAAGTGATTGCTCCTGACCTTGATAGTGTTTCCAAACTGCAGATCAGAAAGGATCATCAGCATGTAGTTGACATGACAAGACAGACATGACAGTGTTATTTATCTGCTGCGGCATTTCTGGAAATAGGCATGTAGAATTCACACAGCAAAGGAAACAGTTCCTTACAGTTGTGTAGGAGGAAGAAAAGATCCAGTGTCATCAATTAACTACCATTCATTGCAGACCACCTAAAAATGATGATATTGTATTAGAAGTTTCTACTTTCCAACAGCATTGTAACTAATAGTCAGAGTTCAATGCTGGTGGATTTTTCAGGATGTTTCCTTTATTTATCTGTCTTCATGCTCTTCAGACAAAACATTAATTTTGGTGGTTCACTAATACTGATCATTTCTGACAGGTGAGCCTTTGTAATTTGAGGGGCTAATATAGACATAAAAAGGCTAATAGGGAGACTGTTTTTTAAAAGATGAATTTCTTAACTATTGGATTTCTGCATTCAACTTCCATTGAAAAGACTGATTGTCCTGTCTTTTTTATGGCTTTAATTGTAAGAATCCAGACTAGTTAAAAACTAGCTTAATTTAGGACATAACTCAGGATGAATAAATCTTTCTACACTCTTGATCTGAAAACATGATACACGTGGAACTAATAATGCTGTGCCATTAAGAGTAAATCAAGAAGAACTTTGTAAAGTTTGTTAAGACTGTTTTTGTAACAAAGACATAGTTTAATTATGCTGACCCCTACAGTATAAGAAACTAGTTTTTAGTTTTGCAGAATAGTAGCCTTAGTACATTTTATAAAATTTTAATTGATTGTATCTTTACCAACAGTACATTTTTTTCAGCTGTGTTGGAAGAAAAATCTGTGTAGGTTTGGGGATGAAATTTATGGAATTGTGTTTAAGAATGTGTATATTTAGTAACACTCTAGAGCACATGTTTTAACATCTATGTGAAACTTTTAATTAAGTAATAACCCATCTTCTATTTTTAATCATTCATACACAGACACACACACACTAGCAGTGTGCTGTGTGCCTCAAAATAGTTTATTTTAAATTAAGTATGACACAGATTTTTCCTTCCCTTAGAATAATATGGACAATTTTTTCACATGGAATTTAGTTTTTAAGACCTGTTGAATTTTTAGAGTTTTTTTTTTTTTAATAATGTTGACAAAAAATGCAAACTCTGATCTGTTCACATTCCAATGCTGCTTTCTCACACTGAAGTTGTAGGAGGAGGTTGAGGTACTTTAAGTTAAGGAATGCTGTGTTACCAGGCTGATCAGTAATGAAGAACTGAAGTGCATTTATGTAACTGTCGAATTTCACCATTGTTTTGCCATTTTATTCTATTTTATTTTATTCTAAAATATAGTTTTCCCTGCAGAAGTGGGACACTGGACTTTCAGCAGAGAAAAATAACAAGAATTATGGATTTCCCCGTCATTCTGCTTCATAAAATTGGTATAATATAAATATGCAATGTAGAGGTATTGAGGAATTAAATGATTATGCAACTGTTGCATAATAAAAATGCTATTTATGTCACAAAAATTTATTTATTCCAATGAAAACTCAAGAATATTCCAGGAAAATAATCCAAAAAGTCCACAGAGACTTAAATCCAATAGCTATCAGTTTCCTTCTATAGGGAAAATTTTTATATCAGGATTCTCTATAACTGAATTTGCTCATCATAGCCAAAATTACAGATGGACTTTGGTTCAATGACGTGGCCTATAAATCTCTGAATGAAAATCATTGTATTTTGATTACCTCAGTCTGACACCAAAATAAATTTGCTTCCGTGTTATAATCACATTACTATATTTTGGATAACTGAATTGTTAATGTTTCCATGAAGGATTTGTTTCATTTTGTATCTTAACTCAGGATAATTATCTTTCTTTACTTGATTAGAACTGCATTAACTGAGACTAAAAACACTTGTATTTTTGAGTAAAAGATACTACATCTGCTTGCGCTTTTGCTAAAACTTTACATCTGTGTGTTTGACAGTTTCTGAATACTTCTGAAAGTTCCTCCCCCCTCCCCGATTTATATTTCACAATTGAATTCTTCAAGCTGTGATTTCTTATGGCCAGATGCTTAACTAGAGTTCTTCTACTGTGTTCTCTGTCTTCCCATCACACCTTCGTGCCTACTGTGACAAGGTGTGTGTGTGCATTTGTATATGCGTGCATTTGTATTTTAAAAATTATTTTTTGGAGGGAAGCTTCATTTGGCACAAAGGAAGATGTTCCTTTCTCGGGACAAACAGCAGCTTCGGAAAGAGGGTTATTGAAAGTGGGGAGAATGAAACTTTGAAAAAGGTTTACATTTTCCATATCTGAGCACTCTGTGCTTATCCTGTGACTGCTATTTTAACATTTAAAAACATTATTATTAATAATATAACAAATAACATTATTAACACATTTACCATAATGCATAAATTGGATCTTGGCCAAAATAAAAAGGACAAAACTCACGACATTCTAACATGTTAAGAGTTTCACTTCATTTGCTGTACATATACAGGGAAGGTATCTGCATACTCCAAATGGAAACTAACCAGTCAGGTGGACCCACATGTGTCTTGCTGTGGAAACAGTACAGTGTACTTGTAGTAAAACTGCACAACCTTACATTTCTTTTTGCAGGCTGAGTGAGTTTCATCTTATTAGATCTGTTTCCAAGAAAGATGCCCTGTTTTAGTCTGAGCATGAAGGAAATCTTTCTTTGCCAGAATAGTTTTATTGAAAAAGTGCCTAGTCTACTTCTTCTTCATACCAGGCTCCACAACTTTTCTGTGAGATTTTCCTAGGTGTTGCAGAAGAGAGAGCAGAAAAGCAGCCACTTGTGTTCTTACAGATGGATCTGTCCAGGCGATGATGTGATTGACCAAGTGTTTGGTACAGCAGGTTCCATGGGCCTCCTGCCAGAAGAGGCAAGTCAAAAGTGGCATGATAGACAGATTTGCTTTTCTAAATCATAGTCTCTGTTCTCAGACAGAGGTGTTGTTTGTTTTATAAGGAAGTAGAAGAATAGTATCTTGCATATCAGAACCACATGCACTTCGCTGTTCCAAGCAAGCATGATTTACATGTTCTAAATGCTGGAGTTTGAAATCTCATGAATTTGATCAGCGTAATAAGAGCTCTATGTTTATAAAGTAAAAGTTTTCCAGGAACAGAATCCCAGTGGCAAGGATTGCTAATTGTGGTGGGGGATAATCAAGTACCATGTCTTTGATTATCTTAAATACCTTAAACCTACTTTATTAGTTATCCCAACCTCTTTTTTTATCAGCTAAAAGACTATAAAACCCTGTGGTTTTTTTTTTTCCTTTTATGTGTGCTCAAATGATAATCCTTATTACCATGTTGCTTTAGATAGTGATGATTTTGATTTATAGATGAAATAGAAATAAGATTGCGGCTGTTGCGGCTATTTCCATGTTTTATATAAATGTACTGAATAGACCTTGGGAAAGTGGTTAACCTGGATTTATTCCATTTGTTTTTGCTTTCTTTTTTATACCTGCATTTGCCTTGAATGGCATGCCTGTTAATATAGCAATAAAGTAGGAGTTTTGATTGTCTTAAATGTTAAATAAAATCAGTTAAGAAGAAAAATCCTGTAGTCCAGTTTCAGTACAGCGTGACCTTTCTTTGTAAACTTCATTCTGCTTTTAACCAGTTTAGTTGGACGTATATCTAAACCAGTGAGCTCAAAAGAGCAGAGGAGGTTTGATGGTGAAATAATTAGTTATCCACAATTTACTGCCAGTGAGATTTCAGGAATAGTTACATAAATAGTAAAGTTAAGATGATGTAGAAGGTCTCTCTTCCTACTTTTCATATAGCTGGATGTCTAATTGTTCAGTATGCAAAGATGCAAGTGTTCTATTTCATAACATGCTTAGGCTTTTCTTGAAAGCATGCTTTGTCCAAACAATATTGTATCATCTAACGTTAGGCAACTAGTTGGCAAGGAAGAAAAAGTTGATGTTTAGTAATCTCCTAAAAATAAAGTATAAAGTAAAAGAAAAGAAAAAGTTGATATTTAATTTCTTGTAATTATGGCAGCTTTATTCAGGGGTGCACTTCAGCACAGTTTTGGTCCATCATTCATTTTAAGGTTACTTGTTCACTCCCCATTATTATTTTGTAATATTTCTCATGGTACTCTCACCTAATTTCACTCAAGGTTACGAGATATTCCTAGGTGTTGCAGAAGAGATGGCAGAAAACAAACAAGCTGTATAAATAATTTGCATTTTGTCTAGAGAAATCTAGATTTTAAGTGTTAAGTACTACAGTTGGGAAATCTCTATCTCATGCAAGTTTTCTTTTTCTTTTCTTCTTCCCATTTGTGGTCCTGTATGTCTCTTCTAACCTCGTTAGTTTGACCTATAGTGCTTCTTGCTTCTTCTGAGCCTTCTTTTTAGTCTTTTACAGCAATTGGCACTGAAAAGTGTGCTTATAGTTAAGATTAAAATAAATGCACAATAACAGAGCAATTAAAATGCTTGCTTATAGCATCAGTAGAAATCGTTTTAAAAGATAGAAATCTAAACATGTCTAGCATTCTGAAATACCTGTCAACCACATCTCTGGATTTAGCTAAAAGGAAAATAGAGATTCCTCCACCCTACTAATAAATTATCCTTAAAATTAGATAGTTATTTTAGATTACCTAAGAATATGGTAATGGAGGTACCTATATCTTGAAAGTTCTGGTAACAAAAAAAGTATCATTGTGGAACAAGATCCTTTAGGTGGGATGGTCCAACATTTGAGAAAGAAAGTAAAGTCAAGCATGTGAATGTCAGGGGATGACAGATAAATTGGATATTCTGAGCTGGGCATTTTCTCAAATCCTGTTTGGGAAGGGGGCTTAGTATGAATGGAAATTTCATAATTACTGAGTTCAGAATAAACTATTTCAGCATTCATAAAGTGTGACTATATTATAAACCAAGCTCCATAACACATCCAAGCAATTATTCTCCACCACTCCCAGCAGCTTAAAAGAAAAATGCAATTCTTATCTACCATTAGAGCATCTATGAAAGTGAGGGATAAATGGAATAGTGTCCATACTCCTTGAAATGAGATATACAGTAGGATCCTTTTCAGTTCTTTTAAATTGATAAATTAATGTAACCAATTCCATATTACTTTTTTGTGTTAGAAATTTAGTTTTACATGTCACTGAACTGACTTAAGAAATCTCACTAGTTCTTCTGTAGGTTGATGATCCTCAAAATGCTTTATAATGAATATTTCACAGAATAGAAGCATTTTTTTAAAAGCACATGCATATTAAGGTCTTCAGTTACATCTAAAGTAGAATTATGGGAAAAACGGCTAAATCTTCAATTATCTCATCTAAGACCAGTCAAGGTTTCTCATAATAGTTATTGATTTCAAAGACTCAAAAATATTGAAGGTAGACAGATCCAAATGATTAAAAAAGACAGTGAGGAAACTTAACCAAATCCAAGTATAGCATGAAGCTCATCAGCATAGACAGATCATCTGATAATCTTTTGCAGCCTGGCCTATTATTATTTAGTGATTTATTTGCTGACCAAGATTATGTTTTGTATGTAATAGTGATTATGGAATCTGTGTAGTTACTGTATCTATGCCATATTTCTGAACCAAAGTCTTCTGAAAACATGAACTGACCTTCCTGCTTCATGTCCTTTCCTTTGAGAATGACATGTTAAACTCCATATTAAGGATGTTTGAGTATTTTTCAGTAGTGTAGGAATAAACATGGTTAAAGTTTTCATTATGTTTTCAGCTTCACTTGATCATTGTGTATATTGGATTTGCTAAGAATCCTGCTCCTCCAACTTCTTCAACAGAAAGTTCTCCTTTGGGGATTTCTACTTGGTTCAGTCAAGTCAAGTTACAAAGTAAACAAAGCTTTTAAACCTCCTTGAAATTCTTTTAGGTTCTAAGCAACATAATTCTAGTTAAAAGCTTGGAAACAGATAATTAAGGGTTTGTAAAATAATTATGAAGAGATCCCTGTTTATTTTGCCCCAAACTATCAGAGATATCTCGGGGATATGGATGTTTTAAAATGTATTAAAACCACTACAGAGAGCACTTCTTGTTGTATCAAAGACTGATGTTGTGAATCTTTAATTTTGCATGTTTCATTTCAGCCTTTGGTGACAATTGTGTTTTTAGCTGCTGGAGCTTTTCTCCTTTGGAAAAAATGAGTAGAGTTATGTTTGTTCCTTATAATAAAACTGTTCTCTCCTATGTGACACTACACTAATAGCTGAAAATGCAAAGGATCTGCAAGGTCTGGTAATGAAAGCCAAGGAGCATAGTGAAAAAATGGGTCTAGAATTAAATATGAAGAAGACCAAACCAATGAAAACAACAACCAGCCTTAGAATTGATAATGAAGATTTTGAAGTGGTAGATAGCTTCTGCCTTTTAGGATCAACCATCAAAAGTAAAGGAACAAGCAGCCAAGAAATACACCACAGACTAGCACTTGGTAGAGCAGACATTATGGCCTTGGATAAGATGTTCAAATGCTGTGATGTGTCTATACCTACAAAGATCAGAATTTTGCAGGCCATGGTATTCCCTGTGACACTTTATGGAAGTGAAAGTTGGACTTTGAAGAAACAGGATAGGAAGAATATTGACACTTTTGAACTTTGGTGTCGGAGAAGACTCCTGAGAATACCATGGACAGCCAAGAAAGCAAACCAATGGATCATCAAACAAATCAACCCAGAGTTCTCACTCAAGGCACAAATGGCCAGGCTCAAATTATCCTACTTAGGACACATTATGCGAAGACCCAGCTCTCTGGAAAAGGTTCTAATGCTTGGAAAGGTGGAAGGAAAGAGAAGAAGAGGACAACCAGCAAAGGCAGATGGACTCAGTTATGGTGGCTATGAGTGCACCATTGGAAGATCTGAAAGACCAGCTTAGGGACAGATCATCATACAGAAAATCTATCTATGTGGTCGTGAAGAGTCAACACCGACTTGATGGCACATAATCTCTCCTATGAGATATGTAGTGGTAAGCACTAATAATAATAGAGATATTGTTTTGCAGATGGGGCTTATTAGACCTGTTGAACATTATGATAAAACTAGACATCAAACTATAGAGAAACAATTCAGCATTCAACCAGGCAGAATAAACCTTTTACTTTAAGTTATTAGATGTCAAATTTGTTCCTTACTAGTTAATGTACATTGGACTATGTTTTTAGATTTCTATTACCCTCAAAGTGTCATCATTATTTTGAAATACATTATCCACCCATTTCCCAGGAAAAAGTAGCATATATTTTTCTTTCACAATTTGGTATTACAATATCCTAGGCTTACCTGAGTTCAAATTTCAGTTTTCTCTACCCCCACCCCAAGTCCTGCTTTGTTGCACATAATCAATAATTAGTAGTTCTCTGAGAAAATTTGAAAAAGGAAGTTCCTTAGCAAATACCACATTTCCAGGTTCAGTATTAGTGGGGAATCAATCTAAACAATATCACAATCCCTTTGATTGATTGTTTCTTCAAAATACAAGGGACATGGGTCAACTGGCAAACTATTACTAAAGCCATGCGGCTGTGCCACCCAGGAGATGAGTGCTGTAGAGACATATTACCTTTCATAACACTCCTTTTGGTTTAATCAACTCTAACCTCTCAATAGAAAAAGAGACCTTGGACACAAGGAGCCTTTGTTTTATCCCTACTTCGCCTCTGAAATATGGTATTTCATGGCTTTCTATCCCACTACTGTCCGTAGTTTTACAGCCATGGATCCTTCTTCAGATGAACCTGCAATTTCCAGAGCAGATAATGCCTGGTACTAAGTGAAAGTCCCACTACACCCTACCTCATTTCAGATTGCAATTGGACAGTTTAGTATTGTTCTGCCAATCCTTTTCTTTTTCATTTTTGTTCATTTAAAATAGTCATCCTTCAGCTGAAATAAGGCAATTGGTATAATGTTTAAAGCTTCTTGGCTTGTCAGATTTAAACTGGAAAAGAAAAAAAAATGAATGTATGTTACTCATGGTGCATCAATGAGTGAAATTAACATTGCAAACTAGTACTTAATTACCTTGGAGTAAGTTCTGTTGGATTCACTAGAGCTTGTTTTTAAGTGGACATATATTGCATGCATACTATACATTTACGAACTTTTTTCCAGTATGAAAAGGAAATGAAAGTATCACTTTTTTAATATCCACAGAACAGCTATATAAATATATAGACTAAAACTAGCAACCCTGCAGAAATGATTGATTAGCAAATATATTAATGACTTAGTTCTCATTGTCATTATAAAAGCAAGCTGGTAGTTTTTACAAGCTCAAAAACCATTAATAGATTTTAAATCAATTATAAACTGATTTTGGTTAAGTCATCCTGTTATAATATCACAGGATATTGTGGGCATTTTGAAAACTAGATTATTTATCCTAATTAATTAATAATTGAACCAAGGAGCATTTCAGAATCAGCAATAGAGATTTCAGCATTAAAGTATTGTAGTTCAAATTAAATTATATTTATTTGATTTCTTCCCTCAATCAAAAGATTCTCAGCAGTTTACATTCTCATCAGATTATGCTACAACATCCACAGTACAAACAATAGTCAAATCAAAATAATTATTAAAATTCCAAGTAGCTTAAATAATCTTAAGCTTAAACAGTAGTTTAAAAATCACAAAACAAGACTAAAAAATTCAACTAATAAATAGTTGGCAACATTCATAGTTTACTTGGGGGCAAGCCCATGGTCATCTTATAAGCCATGGACTTGCAAGCTCTACTTGAATTTGCTCAAAAACATGGAAGTTGAACTCATCCAACACCAGAAAGTAAGGGGACTCCAACACTAATCTCAAAACCAGATCAGGGAATCTTGAGGGATCTTCCCAGGCAGCTGGTATATCAGCAGCAGGCCCAAATGTCCAATTTAACATACAGGCATTTACACCCTACTATCTGAGGAGCAGAAATGCCTTTAAAGATTAGTACCACCTTCCCCATCTGGCCCTGGTATAAAAGCTGATGGGATTTGAAACCTAGGGCAGATCTCTGAAATGGCAACATCTCTGCCCTCACCCAACTAAGTTTTGGTAGTAAACACCTGGTCTGCGTGCTCATTCACTATCAGACTGCAGATGAACAGGGTCATATTAGAAGCAGACCTGGTGTTTACCATCAAAAGCTGAGGTCAAGGTCACCAACAATTCTTCTTCCCCAACCCAGGAATAAGATTGTTCGACCAGAAGCCACCAAACTGACAGTTTCTCTTTCCTTGGAATGACAAGCCTAGTTTTTCCCATCATACCTCTCTTAATCCACCACAACTAGGCATATCTGCCTCCCTTACCATGACCACACATTAATCATACAACAGGGACTCTGTAATATGGCACAGGTACTCATGTTGGTGCTCCATACATGCAAACCCAATAACTTCCCCCAATCAGTCTTCCACAACCCATCTAGACTAACATGGTGGCTACCCTAAGCATGCTAAGGCCTCCCAGACTCGCAAATGCACTGGCGCTAGTGTGATTTGGGTAGCCACCATGTTAGTCTGTGGGAACAAAAGCAACATGACCGCACAAGTTTTTGTGCACTACAGTTTTTCAGGGTCCCCCAATGTTTATGGTAATAAATGTGTAAATCTCTAAGTTGCTTCAAGAGTCTTTATTGCCTTGTAAATGTGTTTCTTCAAGCTTTAGTTTAAAATGAAGGAAATCCTCAAAATGATTTTAGTACATTAAGGTTTAAGAAACAGTTTGCAAACATGTAATAAAATCATACAGCAGAATTTGCTCTAAAAATAAAAAACAGATCTGCTATAGTCTGTTCTTGCAGAATGTATTAGGACTAAAGCTTATGGAATTCCCACCAGGCATATCAACTGGACATTGTGAGAATTGCCACACCTCCCACTCTCCCAAATTTGCATGGTGCTGGACTGGGAAAGACTAATTTAGACGTCATATACAGGTAATCCTCTGTTAATGTCGGTAATTGGGACTGGAATGTCCATCACTAAGCAGTGTCATAAAGTGTGACCACATCTTTTAGCGATGGCAATCTCAGCAGTCCCTGTCGTCATCATTAAGTGAGAATTGTGGGTCGGTAAACGAGGAGCTCCTCATGTCTTCTTGCCGGTTTCCAACAAGCAAAGTCAATGAGGAAGCCAGTAGGAAGTTGCAAGGAGGTCCTAAGTCCAAGAAGACCCAGCCACACCAATCCTAGTAGCCCAGCATGAAGACCCAGCCACCCCAGCCTGGCAGTGCACCACAGTGCAAAGCCCCAGCCACCCAGCCCAGCACCATAGCATGAAGCCACAGCTGCCCTCGCCATCATGTTCTCCGACCCCTAGCTGACCTTTGCCATCTTTTTCCTCCTGCTGCTGACAAGGCACACCTGGCCTGGCCCTTCATGAGGTAGCTGCTGGCCATGCAAGGCCTTCTTCCTGAGGTTTCATGAGGAAACTGCCACATGCAACCTTGAGAAGAAGGCCTTGTGTGTCCAGCAGCTGCCTCGCAAAGGGCCAGGCTGGGCACACTTCATCAGCAGCGGGAGCAAGAAGACAGCAAAGATCAGCTGGGGGCAGTGTTGCTCAGGAGACCCAAAGGGCAGAGATGGGGAGGAGATAACCAGGTGGGGGTCGTTGAAGCATATCCTGTGGTCAGAAATGCCAGTGGGCTGCCAAGCACCTGATGTTTTATCACTTGACTGCAGGGGCACTCCAACGACCGTAACTTTGAGTACTGGCGTAAGTACCATTCATTTAGTGCTGTCATAACTTTGAATGGTTGCTGAACGAATGGTCGTTAAGCAAAGACTATCTGTATGTCAAAATATACTGATACATTTTCTGTAAATCAGCATAGGCATATTACACTTCGTGGGCAAAATTTGCTGACCTCATAACGTTCATGCATGTCACATATTGCTGACAGAATATGCTCAAATTCACTTAGTTTCATATTAATCAGGTATTGTATTGAATGCACAAGAAGTACAGCTCCTTGAAACTCCTCTACCTTAATTCAATCTGGTTGTTATAAAAACTTCTCCCACATTCAGGATGTTAATACTTTTGCTATTAGAATGTATGACAACAGCGTAGATGTCCAGAATGTAGCACTGGAATCTGTTTCTGAAGTTATTTTGGGGATCTTTAATTTAATATGGTTTATCAGTATCAATTATTTTCTGACACTCAGAAGAAAGCTTTATTTCTTGCCAGTTGGGTTTTTCTCTTTGTTTCATATATTCTCAGTAAAGAAACAAATTTTAGTTGTGCCAAATTGAACTCTGACAACTGCATGTGCTCTGAGATGATAGATTGAACTTGGTTGCTGGGTGAAAAATGTACACGGATAGAAAGAGAGAAGTATATAATGTGTTTTATTTGGTGTAAACTTTTTTTTTCTTTTTCTGATTTGGCAGTCATGTCTTCCTTTTGAAAAAGAAGGGGGTGCTTTATGTTGTCTGGTGTGAACATTTCACAGTTCTTTCTCCATACCCATTTTCAGACCATGTTCTGACTTGCCATTTCTCTAATGCAACAATTTCTGTCAGAACATCTCTTTATGTTTTAATAACTGCTGAAAGACGGCCATTCATGTTTGACGGAAGTGAAACGGCTTCAGTTTCTTTTCTTTTTCTTTTTTCTTTTCCTTCCTTCCTTCCAAAATCCAGAAAAAAGTACTTCCCTAGGATTAAAAAAAAATAATAATGAAAGAATTGGTTGGAATTTCCAGATCTGAAGAACTGCAAGTATTAGAATTAAGTGCCTATACATTTGTTACTGAGAAAGGAAATCATGCAAAATTAAAACAAGACAATCCTGTGCAAGTTCCGATATTTATATTAGCCTTAGCCCCAGCACAATGATATTGCTAGTTTCATCATACATTTTTCTATTTAAAATAAACTCTTATATTGAAGGTGTTTGCATGCAGCATTTTTTTCTTTAAAGCCAACTTAGTGAATGTCAGGTTTGGGGGTATGAACTCCGTTCTGTTATAAAGACAAAATATTCATCAATGATTCCCACAGAAGCCATGGTTTTCATGAAACCATACAACTGGATGTTTATTTGTCCCAAAATTGATTTTTGAATCAGCCAAAATTTGATCAAGAAAATTAGTAGCAATGAAATTTCTATGTTTATTCATAATTGGTGCCTGAACTGTGTTATTTTATATAACTATCAAGTTATAACTTTTAATGAAGTTCTATCCATTTTTCCTGTTGGATTTTCTCATTCAAACAGTTTTGCTTCGTTTTCTGTAATTGTTAAAATATGTAGTTACATTAAGTACCAGGTAATGGTTTTGGATCATTAAAAAGCTGGTATTCTGTCTCAAATTTTCTGGGCACTGAAATTATCTGAATAACTAAATAAAGTTTTTTTTTTAATGTTTCTGTCAAGATCCTGTGGATAATTATTTTAAATCAATTTATCTTCATTCTCTAATAAACATATTAGCATAGAATCTCATGTTTTGCAATATATGCAAATGATATGTATATTAACTACAGCTTCATCAAAATACTTAAAATGAAAGAAATTTAATAGCAGATAATATGTGTTCATGTGGCTGCAATCTAATGAAGCTGTGTTATTTTTAAAAATTGATACCATACAGTGCTATATAATTCTTTTATGCTCTAACATTCAACAACACTTTTTTCTGAACCAAGGATAAAGGAATAATTTGTTTCTCTAGTAGCTGAAGCCTAAAGAATCCTGTAACCTTCTTAGGGAAATTTTGAAAAGTGTCATTTACAAGGGAAAGTTAACAAGAATTCCAAGACTCAGTTTTGTTTGCTTTTTTTTTTTTTAAATTCTGTGGATATGAGAACATATTGTATGCCAGTCTATTTTTGTATGCACACATGCACACAAATATACATATACACTTTTTCTGGCCCTTTGAAATTTACTTACAACATATTACGCACATCATTAAGTTAAATTTTAAACAAGGTAGGGAAAGAATAGAGAGCTGGGCTTCTAGATTTCTTACCAATTCCTTACCAGCAATGCCCATATGTTTATGTATATGTGTACATTGGGAAACACAGAGCAGTGTATGTTGCAAAGTCCAAATCCCCTTTAATAATTTCTATGCTCCATTGAGATACTATATAAAAATGCAACATATTTAAGACACTCTCTGAATTAAAAACAAATGTAGAATAATTGTGCAGATTATTTATTTATTTGTTACATTAATCCTTGACCTCAAAGCAATGTGCTTAGGCCTCTCTCATCTGATTATCTCCATAATAACCTAATCTTAGTCCATACGAGTTGATGCTAGAGATGCTATAGTTGATGCTACTGATGTGATATCTCTCTCTCTCTCTCTCTTCCAAGAATGAAAGTTCATCAAGTGTATTTTATTATACGTAATTGTTATTATTTTCAATAGAGTTAATTAAAAAGAGTTAGCTATGAAGTCCACTGTTCAAATCAGCATCTCGACTTTGTATTCAGGGAGGAGGTTCCTTACCATTGATATAATAATGTTGTTCATATATTCAAGATAGTTGTTAAGTATACCTGGAATAACAGCTATGAATTTGGCCATCTGAAATGGATTTGTGGCACAGTTGCAACAATTGTTGTACTGAGACGTAGGCACATCTCCCCCGTTCTGTCTGTGTATACACACAGATCAGGTGAAAGTGAGGCCTGTATTTCAGTATCACTATAATTCAGTATTGCTATAATTAAGCACAGAAACTAGTCACTTGATGTACTTCTTGTTGTTGTTAAATATATATTTATACTGTTTCCTGCATAAATTCAAAGTGTAATATAAAACAAACAAGAACATGAGGGAGGAAAGGAGAAAGAAAACTAAATCAGACATTTAGCCAACATTTATACAAAGATGGTCAGGTTGAAATGAAGCTTAAAAGATGTAACAAAAGATACCTCATGAACTTCAGGAAGAGACTATTACAGACAGTAGATGGCACTAAAATGAAAGCCTATTGTGCATAACTACAAAATGGTCACATCCATCAACACCTCTGATAACAAATACTTATATAATAATTTTCTACAAAAAACAAAATTAACCATTTTTAAAAAAATATTTTGAAATAAATTAGGGTATCTGTAATATGAAAGTGCCATGTGATAACAAGCTAAACAAGTGGTGGTACTTTATTAAGTAAGATGACATGAATCATTGAATCAAAACTGAGCAATTAAATGGAAAGTGCTTAAATTTCTCTTGTTAAAATGGTGGTGTTGTTTTTTTTAAAGTACTCATCTTTAGTTCCAGTATACCCTTGATATTTATACAGTGCTTTTTTTAATGCTATGGTGCCCAGTAGCATTTGACTGGGAGTTACTATTGTTGCTTGTAAGATTAGCAAGAGACTTCAGATGACAGAGTGACTTTTATCAGTTCTTTTGCTAAGAAGACAAACAGAGAAGGAAAAAGGAAACCTCCCACCAAAGCATTTTGGGGCAGGCAGAGTTTTTACCCTATTTAGCTGCATGGAGTGGTTTCTTCTTTCATTTGAATATCTGGGAACAAGGTGCCCTGCTAAAAACTAGCTAGAGGGGAAGAAAAGAAATGGACACCACTGCTGAGACCTATGGAGCAACAAAATTGATCTCCTTTTTCCGGTAATCATTTTCTAGTAATGGAACTTTCCAAACGGACCCAAACAGATTGAAGGACCCTCTCCTTCGTTAGTCAGTGCTCTTTTCTAACAGCCAATTGACATGATAGGTTGGATTATTTGAGTATAGGATTTTAATTATCTACAGCAAAATTGAAAGGTATACAAAGACACTGGTACTCTAGCATGGTCTACAGTTTTGTTTTTATGTAAATAAAATCAGGATGAATTTTTACTCTCATCTGAATTGGGCTTTACAATTCACACATATACAACAGCTAGAATCTCAGTGTTTCTCTGAGAGATGGCTGGTGGCCTTCACATGACATGCCATCTACTGAGAAGCTATTAAGAATGAGATTCTCTGATTTCTATCATGTAATTGTCGCAAAATGATTTTTCAAGATGATTTTGAATCGCCGTCATCCCAATAATTTTTTTCTGATTGGATTTTTGCAAAGGACTTATAATGTTTGTCAGTGTTTTTCACTCTACATATTAATTGACAACAATAAAAGTGATTACTTCTCTGTGTTAGTATTACATTTCTATTACAGATAGCAGAGTGGTATTAGTTCAGCTATGCCACTGTCCAGAATTAGATTGAACTTATAGTTATGTTAAAGCTTCAGAATTGGTTCTTGGATTAGTAGGTTGAAAGAAAGAAGACTTAAGATTTTAAATGTTAACATTTTATTATAAGTCAAGGTGTCTCTTATTAAAGCTGTTTGTCAGAATTTAAGGAAAATTCCCAATTTCCTAATTTAAATACACACATACACCATGCACTGAGATACAGTGATAATTAATTCAGCCATTTAAAGAATATTCTGATTTAAATTCTTGTTAACCTGTATTCCCACAACTTGTCCATACTCCATGGCTAAAGGTTGTTTTTGGTTAATATTAGCTGCTTGTAATGTCTGGATATTGTGGAACTGTAGTCCCCAGCATTCATCACTGCTGGCCATGTTGATTAGTCTGTTGAGAGTAATAGTTGGATGATAGATCTCTCATTCATCATCCATACTGAATGGTTATTCCGAATGGTAGACACACCATTGTTATACTGTTGTCTTTAAGGAAAAGCTGGGCTTTGATGCCTCTACTGATCCTGCCATGCATGAATCGTATCAGCAGATACTTCTTGTGCTGATTATATTAGCTGTTCTGTAGATTTTTCAAGACAATTGCTTCAAATGCCTCAAATATTTTGAAGGGTAAGCAATAGCATGCATTTTTAAACTTTTTTGTGTAAATGTATCCCATCTTATCTCTATTTGTTTGTCAGAAGTATGTGTTTGATTATTAAAACATAAGAAACATGAACTAGCCTATTTTCCATTTTGGCTTATTTTTAATAATGTTTACAGGAACTAAGGCCAGAAAAATTTATACCACCTTGTTTGATCCTTTGTAGTTTAGATAAGCAAGAATGGAAACCTTGGCTGCAAATTAGATAGCAAATAAATTTTGCATAAGGCCAAAAATTAAAGTAATAATGATTTCTAAGATACCCAACGTTTCCCCCTGCTCTTTTTAGAATAACAAAGGAACTAGGTCAGAAAAATTTAGGATATTTTAAAGAATGTACAGTATTATATTATTTCTCAGTACCTAATTTACAATTACAGAGCTCCATGAATATTGAAATGATTCAGCTTCCCATTATAAATGTATGTGGCAGTTTGGTTGTTGATCAGTTTATGAAGTTAATGCAAATGAAACTGTCTTCCTGTCAGCATTTGAAATATATAATGCAGTCATGTTGTATATTCAGGGACAGGCCATTGACAGTCAATTAACAAGTTTGATTGGTATGTCAACTCATTCTTTTGAATTGTTAATAGTATGTTAATAGCATTCATTTCTTTGTGCAGTCCCATTTGCAGCTTCACAGTTACAGCTATTTTTTAATAATTCTGAGTAACCTAAAATAGTGCCTTAATAATAGATTATTAAACACCTGTCTGGTGTAGCTTAGGAATTTTTTTCCTAGACTGGGAGTTTGCAATGTATTCCTTTGATATTCAAATCAATAAATGATAGCTTTTTTATTCAAAACGTAAGTTCTTTTGATGGTTAGCTTGTTAAGAAATATTCAGCTCCAGTCTGACCTGATCTGGTTTCCCATGGAAAAGATCTGATGCTGTTTGAAGGTTCATAAATGTAATGCCAATGACAATTTGTTGTTGATGTTTTGCTGCCTCAGCCTTTAGATGCTCCCATTTGATGATCTGCCATTAGTTTTGCCAAATAATGCTTGCAGGTAAATGATCTTCTGGATTATTAGATAGTTTCAAAGCAGAGTTCTCTTCTGTGGTAGGTAATCATGGTTTTTCAGGCTTGGAGGGCTAGTTCTAAAAGACACATCAAAGTTGACAGTTGAATCTCAAGGCAAGGAATGATGGGAGATGGGAGAATTGTGGGAATATTTTTTAGTGAATAACATATTACCAGGTGTTTTGAAGACCTTCAAAGAAGTATCAAACCAGTTCCCCAGAGCAGATTTATGTCCACCTTTTAAAAATATATGGAGTACACAGGTTAACTCACTATTTTCCAGGAAGTTTCTGAATTATTGACATAAATATGTTACATGCCAGTGTTTTATATACTACATTTCATGTCAACAGCATTTACTCACTCAGCTCCTAATAAATTGCCTATAAAGAAACTTTATACTATAGTTAAATGAAGAAATCAGTCAAGCCTCTTCCTTTGAATATGTTTAGCAATTGAGTTATAGAATTAGAATGAGTAGGTCATAATATAAATCACAATGTTTTGCTACTGAATAACATTTGTAATTCTGTGAAAAATTAGGTTTCTGGTTTTTTTATACTTAAATCATTAGATTTAATTTCTACTTAGCATGTCATTATGGCCATCTAGACTCTGAATTCTCTTCTAACCCCATTTTCTTTCCTCCTACCTCCTTTTTCTTTCTAACCCAATGGAATGCTGGAAGAAATATTACCTAAATGGGCTCAGATGGGTCTCTCTCTGTTCGTCCATTTTTTTCTCATGCTGGCTGAGGAATTCTGGGAGTTGAAGTCCACATGTCTTAAAGTTGCCAAGTTTGAAAAACAGTGCTCTAGACTCTGCATTTCTCTGCTAGCCACATTTTCTTTCCTCCTTCCTCCTTTTTCTTCCCAACCCAATGGAATGCTGGAAAAATGATTACCTAAATGGGCTCTCCATTAGTAGGACAGCTCTCCAGAAACTGAACATAGTGCGACCATATTAAATGCAAAAATGGGCTGGATCTGTTGTGGGGCTTCAAAGAAAAATGCTACAGCAAACATTTCTCCAGTGCATTCCTAGGGAACAGGCAGTTAGAATTCTGCTGACTGCTTCATTCTAAGCCCCTCCCCTTTTCCGGGTCATTTGATCCAGTGCAGAACATCTGCAACCAGTGCTCGTATACGTATAGACAGACACAATGCATTGTTTTGTTACAGAAAAGAAAATTCCAAAAGCCGTGCTCTGCGTGCCTTCCCTAATGTGTATGGCTGTACAGGGAAAATTGGGCCAATACAACTGTTGACTGTAGTCTGTGATGTGTGCTTAATGCTATAGAATCATGTACCGTAGGAAATGTTCATTCACACATTTAATAGAAGGTAGTATAATGTAAAAACCTACAGACCTAGCAAGTGTCAGAATTTTATACTTCTTGATGTATCATTGTACTTAGCCATTTTTAACAAAAGCATCAACACAGGCAGTGCATGTTTAATAGCAAAGAAGTTCCTCTGAGTTCATATGGACTTTCCCCCTGATCAGTGTGTTTTATGATGGCACATATGGGTCCTCATTCTCACATTAAGAGAAAAAAGACTCCATAAATACTATGGGAAACTGATTCTATTTTTAGGATCTAAAACTTTTCAGGTCTTTTTATGGTGATATCCATAAAGAGAAAGTTTATGGGTAAAAAAAGATAACCTGCTCTCTTGAAAAATACAAAAGTAAAATACTCTGTCAAAATGAAGGAAAGCAAGAAACTTGAAATAATTTACCTAGTTTGTTTTTCAAATACAGGTAGTCCCCAGTTTAAGAATGAGTTCCATTCCCAAGGTCTGTCCTTAAGTTGAATTTGTACGTAACCCAGAACAATATTATTATATAATACTGTATGAGTAGTATTGTGTAATGAACTCGAACCATTTAACTTGAATCATTGTATATTTAACTTGAATTTTGCTAGAGTAGGCTCCATTCTTAACTAGGGATCATCCGTAAACCAGGTGTTCTTAACCCGGGGACTACCTGTACAATAAAACTAACTTTTTAGAGCACTTTGCAGAAAGCCAGATTTTTAGAGTTCTCAGAACAGATAGATTGTATTGAAGAAATGTTACTTAAAGCATTTTTCCCTCAGATTCAAGAAGGATAATCATATTACTCTGTCAAGGGAAAAAGTACCAAGTAAGTTGCGCCACTTTATAAACAGGTATATGTTTGTTAAATTTGTAACATATACTGTAGATATATAGTGATGTGCTCTGTAATAAAGGTGTTTAGAGTTTAAGGTGTCAGAAGCTGATGTCTTATTTTTCCAGTATGTTGTCTGACACTTTGGTATTAAAATCTCTGCAGTCTGTTCTAAGGTCAGTCCCAACCACTTACTCTTGCAGAGGACAGAAGAGATAAAGCTATATTTTAATGGATTGCAGTAAAATGTATCTCTTTGCCATTTGCTGTGAAGAAATTGGTCCTGAAAGCCTTATGTAAGCCTCAGGTACCTCCCTCTCACCTGAGAAATATAATATATTTTGAGGAGAGAAATATAAATTCCTCTCCTCAAAATAAGTAAATAAGGTCCTGAAGTGGTTTATTGCAATAACTGATTGTTGTCTCTTTATTGTCCAACACAGTAAACATGTTCTTGCCTCAATGCTCTGTCCTAGCAGGAAGTAGATTCTTTCCATAGTTTTATGGGTAGTTCCTGAGCTAATTTTAATGGTAAGCATAAAGTAGGAACACTACTTTCATTTGTTCACAATATTTTCTGCTTAAACAATCTGCCCCCTCCTCCACCTTTCACTAAGAAAAGAACTATTGCACTTCTTTAAACTGAGACAGTATGATCACTGTCATGCTCATACTTCCACAGGGATGCAGATGACAGCAACTATATGACTTTGGCTGATCATGGAAGCTTAGCAGAAATGCCCCTGGTTAGTAGTTTGATGGGGATTCAGGGCTTTTGGCTAGACTAGGAAATAAAAATAAATAAATCCTAAAATAACTATTAATCCTGCCAAGAAGACTGCATGGAATTGTCCATATGGTCACCAAGAATCAAATTCAACTGATATATCCTAAAGGGGATTTACCACTTTACAGAGTATAGAGGAAGCCAGATTTCTAGGTGGTATGAATCTTCAAAGTTTTGTTAATGATATATTATTACCAAACACTTTTATCAAAATCCAAGTTTGCTTCTAATATAGCTCTGTATATTAACTTAGCTTACAATGATATTAATTTGAATTATTCCTGAAGTAGATTTTATGGATATGCAGAATAAGGATAGCATTCACCACCTAAACATATCCATGATTATACAATGTTATATTTCCTCTTTGAGACTGATATTGTCATTATCCTTGCACAAAAAAGTAGTTGTATTGCTCTATTATATAATATAATATAGTTACGTACTGTTTTCTCCTATTAGAAATCTTGAAATGGTATACAGTGAACAATAACATATTTAATTTAAAAAGTAAGGGGAAAAATATAACTGGTGCTAAAAGAACATGCTAAAATGTCACTTGGTTCCCTGTTTGTAATATACTGTATCTAAAGCAATTGGCTGAGAGTAATATATTCTGTATCAAACCAAATATATTTTACAACTTCAACCTCCAGTCTCTTTGAATGCCAATTTTTTAGCAAGTCACAGCCTTGAATGGAAGTGTCAATGGAAACTTGAATATAGAAATTTTTGGTCAACTGTCCCTGGACATTTTATTATAACAGTACTGAAGTAGTAGCTTAGTATATGTTTCAAGAATTGGATGTGCTCTTAGAAGCTGTTTTTTTCTGTTTAAGTGCTACCCTTTCATGAGATTATAAAAATGAGATATATCAATGAGAAAGGCTGACAGAAATCATGGTTAGGTAGATAGGCCTCTCTTCAGAGAGTATATTATTCAGTATAAAAATAATATAGCATTTTTTCCTGCCTTGATCAATTATATATTTCTTCCTTTGTTCTTGGTATGAAAAGATGATGAACTCCTTGTTTAGATTTTCCATAGCTTCCTTCAACGTAACAACATAATAGGGGAAAGGATATAAATTTCCAGTATTTGTTTTTCATCAAAAACTATTTTGGAGATTCTTAAATTATACATGCAATCAAAGCATACAAGCACAGTAAGCATGCAGACACATCAAGTAGCAGTCTTGCTATATGACAGACCATGTCAACTTTACTGCATCAAAATTGTTATATGAATGAAATTTAAGTACACAGATGAAGAAGAATTAGAGATGATGGAACAGCTGAACAGGAAAGGATGCTAGTAGTACAGGTGGTCCTTGGTTAATTACAGCAATTGGGATGGGAATTTCCATCGGTAAGTGACACAGTCGCAAAGTGCAACGTCATGTGACTGTGTCACTTAGCAACAGCAATTCTGGCACTTCCCAGTTGTCATTAAGTGAATCACCACAGGTTGTTAAGATGGACGTCACGTGGTCACCATTTGTGACCTCTTGCTGGCTTCCCCATTGACTTTGCTTGTGGGAAGCTGGCAAAGAAGGTCGCAAATGGTGAATGCATGACTGCAGATTGCCATAACATAATCATGAGCTGGATGCTGAGTGCCCGGATTGCAGTCGCTTGCAAGGACGCTGCGGCGGCTGGAACTTTGAGGACCAGTCGTAAGTACCACTTGTTCAACTACTGTCCAAATTCAAACGGTTGCTGAACGAGTGGTCTGCATTGGTTTCACTGTTTTTTCCCAAAGGAATTCCCCACCCTGGGCATCTTTCTGTAATTGAGATTGCTGGAAACTTTGGAAAAATGAAAGTTTTCAAGTTGCAGTGGGTGTTAAGAGAAGCCTTCTTTTATATGTTATGTGCATGAAGAACGAAATGTAGTTAGAGGTTGCAGGTTCATTCCCAAGTTCCTATCCCAGATGATGCAGAGTTCTCCATGTCTGCCTTCCACTCAAAATAGGCATCTGAATTAGACACGCCTACTTTGTAGACCACTGCATGAATAGACTTTCCTAAATTGTGGAAACCTAGACACTTCATCCGTGTTCACCTGTGGATGAATGTTGCCCTGCCTCATGTCCATGTGAATGTGGGTTTAGGACAGCTTTTATTGTCCTTTCTACATAGTTTACCCTTGCTCATATGAAATGAATGAAGAGGATTGTAATCTTCACTACATGTTAGATGAGACTTTTTGAATTTATTAGCCGCTCAACTCCAATGGGCTCCAATAACACAGGCACTGTTTTTATTATTAAAAGTTCTGGTGTTTGGTTTTTGGTTTGGTTTGGTTTTTGGATTTCCTGCAGCAATTCAGAAGGAGGACTATAAAGCAGAAAGCATCAAAAATTGAATACTTTGCAAATGTAATGTCTACACTAAATAATATAATGCTACACAAAAAGGTCTAGTGATATACAAAGATGTTTAAATTTATTGGGAAAAAAATGTTGCTTTCTAAATCTTTTCCTATTAATCTGCAGATAAATATGCTTTTATTTTCCTTATGTAAAATCTAAGCAGTTTGTATATTCTTGTATCAATACAAATTGGTCCAGTAAAGGATGCAAGCTTCCCAATTTTATGTTTTCTAATACTTTGGGATTTGCAAGAAATCATTTATCTATCTTAAAATGAACTATCACTCATTCTGGCAGAAGTCGCACAAGGTCTGCTGTATATACACTCCGTATGATATGCATTTCCTTAGGGCAAAGACCCAAGTCATCTGTATTCTTCTGTTAGAAAACAAGTGTTCAGTAAATAATGACTTGTCCTAAAGACTTTGCTACTTCTCTTTGTCTCAGAGGTTTCTTTTTCATCCTCAAAATATGATTGCCATTATCACTTTCTCTTTGCCATTAGCTTTCTCTTAAAACCCCTCTCAGTCACTACACATTCAAATGCTGCCTTTTCCCTCTGCAATTAATCTTCTCCAAAATTATTCTGTTTCTGAGGTCTCCAGGACTGTAGTCAATAATCTAGTACATCTTAGCTGTTTACTTTGTTGTCATAAGATATAAAACAAACAGTTCACTGTAGTAAGTAATTGTGCCATCCTATTGCTTTCTTCTCCTTCAATATATTTTGGACATTTCATGGAATATATGCTGCAGGATTTCTTTCCATTCACCTGTCAAATCTCATTTCTGTTTCTACCTGGTCGTTCTAACCTGTGTGGAGCTTTTGGTATTATTTATCTATTCTCATTTATATTAATAAGACCCTATAACTTAGGGTGTGCTGTGGATTTCATTAGTATGCTGCTAATCCTGTCTTGCATTGCATTTATGAAGATGTTAAGTAAAATAAGACTTAGCATCAATCCCTATGGCATCCTCTCCCAAGTTAATGTAGTGGGATTTTTTTATTTAAACTTCTTGCATTTTCCTGGCTAGTTTAAATTTTTTTTTATATTAATACTGATTTAAATTATTTTCTTCAATGAATGTATCTAAACAGAGAAGCTTCTATGTTTTTTCCCAGTTCTTTGGTGCCAAAGATTTATCTTAATATGTAGGGCTGGCTCTGAGTATAGCAGACTAAGTTCTTTATCTCTTAGTGGCTTTGATATACACGTGCACACAAACACAGAAATCCCTATGCTTTCGATCTTCAGATGACTTGTATTTCTGTTTTACTTGATTCTGTACTAAGTCTAAGATAATTATAGAGGAATCCTTAGGCTCCTCTGAGGCAGGTCTCTCTGACTTGAATAGGACTATTTTCATCATTTAATTTATAGAGTAATCTTAATTTAATTTCAAATGGGGAACAACATGAGGTCTTTTTGTCATATTACATGTTGTAACATTTCTGTGATTTGACAGTGAAATAGGAGTTTCAGTACACTGTAGCCAAACAACTATGATATTATGCAAGCAAATATATGTAATAGAACCTTGACAATTTTTTTAAAATTAAAAACACTTTTATATCAAGTAGCTTTGAATAGAGAAGCAGAAATGGGTGGAGATTGTTTAACCTCATCCTGGCTGGATGTTCCTCCCATTAAAAATATGTTCCATTCAAGGAAGTTCCCAGTGGTAGTAAAGAAAGAAAATGGTAGGGGAGAGCAATTCATAATAGTGAAAGAGCTGACAGAGAACCAAATGCCCCATTTGTTGTATACTTCTCCATTCCATATTGTTTCTTCCAGAAAAACAAATAACACCAGAGTTCTGTTATGTGCATTTTTTTGTATTTAAATCTTCAGAACAGATTTAGAAGATCCCTGTGTGAACTTAGGAACCATGTAAAAAATAATTATCTGTTCACTTATACAGGTTTTCTTTTGCTATATCTGTGCAAAAAGATTAGTTTAATAATGTTGTTATATTTTAATATAAGAAATTCAAAAAGTGATAAAAGAAAAAAGAAAATGGGCAAAACGTACATTAATATAGATACCCAGTTTGATGCAATGGTTAGAGGAGACTGTGAAGTCTAGTCCTGCCTTAGGCACAAAGCTAACTGGGTGACTTTGGGCCATTCACTCTCTCTCAGCCCTAGAAAGAAAGCAAAAAAAATGCTTCTGAAATTGTTGCCAAGAAAACTGCAGGGACTAGACCATGTACTCACCAGGATTCTAGATGGACTAGACACCAAGCATAAATATATACATTATTTTGTTAATGTCTTTACTATGAAGTTGACAATAATACTAGTGTTAGTAAAGTTAACAAATGGTTCTAGATGCAATGACACCTTTACATTAACCTGTTTATAACCTCAGTTGCTTCTCAGATTTTTTTTCAGAGTGCCTTCAAAGAATGATATTAAGACAGCCTTATTGGAGTTATTGCCTCTGCCATGGAAGGCTTTTAAAAAATTTCTCAGGCTTTTGATAAACCAGAGATATGTAGAATTGACTTTGATGTATTTCATAGAATCATATGGTTGGAAGGGACCTCAGAGGTTCTCTAGTCCAACTCCCTGCCCAAGGCAGGAGTCCTCATACCATCTCAGACAAACAGTTGTCCAATCTTTTCTTGAAATCTCCAGCAATGGAGCACCCACAACTCTGGAAGGCAAGGTATCCCACTGCTTAATAGATCTCACTATCAGGAAATTCCTCCTTATTTCCAGGTTGGATCTCCCTCTGACGAGCTTCCACCCATTGCTTCTTGTCCTACCCTCAGGTGCTATGGAGAATAAATTGACACCCTCTTCCCTGTGGCAGCCCTTCAAGTATTGGAAGACTGCTATCATGTCTCCCCTTAGTCTTCTCTACATTAAGCTAAACATACCTAGTTCCTTTAGCCATTCTTCACAGGATTTAGCCTCCAGACTCCTTATCATCTTTGTTGCTGTTCTCTGCACTCTTTCTAGGGCCTCAGCATCTTTTTTGTATTGTGGTGACCAGAACTGGACGCAGTATTCCAAATGTGGGCTTACCAGCACACAGTGTAGAGTGGTACTATCACTTCCCTTGATCTTGATACTGTCCCTCTGTTGATGCAGCCCAGGACTCCGTTGGCTTTTTTGGCAGTTGCAGCACACTGCTGACTCATACTTAAGCAGTGGTCCACCAGGACACCTTGATCCCTCTCATAGGCACTACTGTTGAGCCAGGTGCTGCCTATCCTATACCTGTGCATTTGGTTTTTCCTGCCTAAGTGCAGGGCCTTACTTATTTCTCTGCTGAAATGCATCTTGTTGGATAGGGCCCAATGCTGAAGTCTGTCAAGATCCTTCTGAATTTTTATCTTTCAAAGTGTTAGCAATTCCCCCCAGCTTTGTGTCATCTGCAAATTTGATGAGCAGCCCCTTCAATCCCCTCATTTAGCTGATTTATGAAGATGTTGAAGATCACTGGGTCCAAGACAAAACCCTGAGGTACCCCACTGCATACTTCCCTCCACATACATATAGTTCCATTAAGGACCACTCACTGAATGGGTTGGTCAGCCAACTGCAAATCCATCTGGTAGTGGTACTGTCTATCCCATATCGTTCTATCTTACCAGGAAATAGGCTATGGTCTACTTTATCAAATACTTTATCAAAAGCATTTTCTTAAATGCTTTCTATTGCTATATTGTTCTAAATTCTTTTAGCCACTGTGAAAAACTTGATTCATTTAGCAGGATTTGGAATAAGAGATGTGATGGCAAAGAATGATTTTAGAGGTCAAGGGAAAGACCGAAGAAGAGGCTTAGAGGGATTACATATCTTTCCTTACTGTTTGGTCTGTGATTGGCATAAGGGTCCAGTGATTCAGTTATGCAAGATTCATAATCACTCTGAAATATTAGGAGAAAGAAAGTAAGTATCCTACAGAAGACAGTCATACATTTGAATTTGGGGAAAAAATCAGCAAATTGAGCTAATTATAGACTTGGACAGCTATTCCCAACTTGAATGACCTTGAAATGTCTAGACTCCTGGGCACGCATGCACTGAATTACTGACTGATTGTTTCACAGCTTTATGTAGTGGATGCAAAGGGGCACTTTGGTTGTGAATGAAGCACCTCTTCCAAGAATCTGCCCAACCCTAGCTTATATGGGTTTTACAGGCCTATAATAATGCCCCTTACTTACTGATGCTTGATTAGGTTTGGATAGGAAGAAAATTCGAATTTTTGATTTTAGGATTACTGGATGTTACTGACTTACCGTTAAATTATGAATAAAAATATTTAACAGAAAATGTCTTATTTTTTTAGTTGACTTTACAAAAGAAAGCTAGAAATGTATTGCCAAAGGCTTTCACAGCCGTAATACGATGACTGGTGTGGGTCTTCTGGGCTGTGTGGCCGTGTTCTGGAAGTTTTGTTTCCTAACGTTTCGCCAGCATCTGTGACCGGCATCTTCAGAGGGCAGGAGCACAGACAGGAGCACTTCTCTCTGTGCCCAGGATGATGTGACCCTGAAACTTCCAGAACATGGCCACACAGCCCGGAAGACCCACACCAGCCAAAGCTAGAAATATTTTTATTTTCCTAATATGGGATTGATGTAATCATTTTGCAGCATAAAAAAAAGTGCTACTGCTTGATTGATTTCTGCCATCAAGTCAGTGTCCATTTTTAGCGACCACATAGATTTTCTCCATGATGATCTGTCCCTAACTTGATCCTTTAGGTCTTCCAATGTGTACCCATTCCCTCTGTAACTGAATCCATCTGCCTTGCTGCTGGTCATCCTTTTCTTTTTCTTTCCTTCTTTGCCAACATTAGAGCCTTCTCTGGAGAGCTAGGTCTTGGAATAATGTGCCCAAAGTAGGATCATTTGAACCTGGTCATTTGTGCCTTAAGTGAGAACTCTGGATTTGTTTGATGGTCCATTTGTCTGATTTTTTTTGGCTGTCCATGGTATTGTCAGGAGTCTTCTCCAAAACCAAAGTTCAAAAGCATTATTGCTCTTCCTATCCTGCTGATTCAAAATCCAACTTTTGCTTCCATAGAGTGTTACAGGGAATGTCATTATTCACACTATTCTGATCTTTGTAGGTATAGATACATCACAACATCTGAACATCTTTTCCAAGGCCTTCATGGCTGCTCTACCAAGTGCTAATCTGCAGCATATTTTTTGACTGCTGATTCCTTTACTGTTGATGGTTTATCCTAAAAACCAGAAGCTATCTACCACTTCAGTATCTTCATTGTCAGTTCTAAGACTGGTTGTTGTACCTATTGTCATTAGTTTGATCCTCTGCAATGCTACTATTCATCTCCAATATTTTAAGGGGGGAAAAAAACTGCATATTTCAAGAGTCTCTAAATCTGCCTGAACAAAGTAGAGCAGTAAGGTAAAATGCATTTGTATAATTTATAAATTATTTTACATACATTAGTTGTTTCAGGGAAAAGTTTCTGAAAACTTGGTTTGCTCTAGAAAAAAGATTAATGTTGCCAAATGCAATTTTATTATCATTAGCTAAAAACAAGGGACATAAGAAGAAAGAATTACCATATATTAAATTAAAGATTCATCACATTAAAACTGTAATCCGTTTAGAAAAGATAATTTTTCTCTAACTTAATCAGCAAAAGTCTTTATTGCCTGAAGTTTAAATTGATTTAAACCTTCAATAAGGTCAGAGGTGCACATGGCTGACCAGAGGCAGCCAATTAACACATTGTCAGATGTGCTTATTTACCTTGATTGAACAAATGGTGGCTTATTTGACTTGGGGGAGCAAGAATGGGTGCTACTGAATCTTAGTGAACTAACCTCTTAGAGGGCAGCAATCATTCAGATATCAATCCATTTAGAACAAAGACTCTAAGTTTATTGTGTATTGGCTCTTTTTTTAGAAACAGGTGAATTTACTACTCCTGAGCAAATAACTTGCATTGTCATTTTAAAATGTTTCTAAAGAGAATTCCATGGTTTTATAGGCTGATAATGGTGAGCCCCTGGTGATTCTCAAAATATCATATCCATTTTGCAATCATATGAATATCTTATCAAATTTTTTTTCTTATTGTCACTTAGGTAGTCTTGGACCCTTTTAGATAAGTCCAGATCATGATATTGCTAAACAATTCTACAGAAAACCTTTACTTTTACTGACACATTGTAAATAATAAGCTAAAAATAATGCTTGTATGATCAGACTTGCAATAAAGAACAGATATGAACATTGTTGGATTGTGGTGGAAGGAAGGAGGAAGACTGTATATTAACAAAGGAGGTCACAGAGCACTGTTCATAAATACTGACCCCAGGTAATGGATTCACTTAATAAACAGTATTACTTACGTACATACCTGCATACATATCCAATAAATAAATTAATAAAATTAATAAGTCTGCAGGCTTGAATCTTCTAGTATGAAAGGCAAAAAAGATTCTTCCAAACAAGTCTGATCAGTTCTGTCAGTCCATATATACATTCCTGCCCTTTAATCATATAATTATTCTTCATGATTTCTAAAGCAGTATTTTGAGGTTGGCACTGACCTTCTATATGGGATTAACTTGAATTATGGATCCATCGTTGTTTCATCAAGAAGCAGGAAATGTGAGATTACCAGCTGTAACCAAAATTACTGAAACAGCAATTTCTTTATAATAAAAAAGTGTAACTTGTTTTGTGTAAACAAATTCCAGGTATACAATGCAAAAAATTATACACTAAGCATATGTCAGTTTTTTGGACATGAAGTACTGAATAACTGAATATCAGATAATTTGTTTCCTTCCATGGACTGTAGAAGAGATTAATGCATCTACTAATCAGAATTTATTAATTATTTTTACATGACCCATATTCTGTAAAGGTAGCTAGGAAGTTCTAAATGTTATTTTGAGCATGAAATTGTTGTCTTCTCTTTTTTTCCTATGTAGTGTAATAGTTGAGTTTTCTTAAAATCATTTGAAATTCTGCTTTCCATGGAAGAACTGGCCTATCTTAACAGTCTATTAAACTTAGAAACTAGCCATTACTTTTGATTGCCACTGTCCTGCTCTTGATCTGGGTACTGTGAGGGCTGAAAAAATCTGACCAAGTAGCATAGTTATGAAAAAACTGTGCAGGTATCCCCAAAATTCAGGGCTGAGAAATGGGCAGCAAAATGTCCATTACTATGTAAGGGCAGGAAAGATACACCCTTGAGCTGGTGTCAAAATATATCTGAATTCCTAAATTCTGCTTTGGCTGATCTTCATTGTTATAAGAGTTTCTCTCACATCTGAGAGCCAGTGTAGTATAATAGTTAAGCTGTTTGACTACAGGTTGAGTCTAGGTTGAGTCAATCCTCTCACCAGGTGACAGGTCCAATCACTGACTCTTAGCCCAACCCAGCTCACAGGGTTGTTGTAAAGAAAAATAGGTCTTATACTGCACTTAGATAGAAGTACATACCAAAAAACAATGATAATTACTAATACTATCTTCAGTAAAAGCAACTCATCTGAGAATTACCCTCGAATATTCCAGTGTTAAGTTCAGGAGTTTGTATTCCTAAAGAGAGATTTATTGTCATGAAGCCTGAACGAGCACTCTGACTGGGTGAAAACAGTTCCTTGCACTGTGCTATAGCAAAGAAAGAAAGAAGGAAGAATCTTGATTTCTTCTCCTATTCTCAGTCACTGATGCAAGATGGTAGCAAATAGTCCTTTTCCCCTCCTCTTGAGCTCTGGGTTGAGTACATATATTCAATATTGGGTTGAGATTTGGGGGTTAGGGATAGTACAGGAGGCTGATGTTGCTAATGTAATATTAGTAATGTTCAATATTCCTCCCAGGAATTAGTTGCAATTTAAGGAATGTTACCATGCTGAGAGGTCAAAATGGTTGTTTTTAGCTATTTGGTAGCTGAATGTGTGAAAGAAAGCTTGCCTGGAAGAGTTCCACTGGAACAGAAAAAAAAAAAAAAGCAGAAAACACTACTTCCAACCATAGGCTGAGAATAAAAAGCCAAACTTGGCAGCTATATTAATGCGTAATAAGGGCATGGCCTCTTCCTAATAAACGTAGCATGCAAAAGTTTGAAAGTGTGTTGAATAGGAATCAAATGGAAATTTAAAGCAACCCTTCACTTTTGCCATGCTTCCAATTTCCCTATGATGCAGTGTTTCAGTGACAAAACTCACACATGCTTCTGATTGCTTTATCATATTATTGTTAAACATCAGGAGCCCACTCCTGTGATGGAAGTGGGGTCTTTTAGCTTTACTCCTATCATGGAAGTAGTGGACTGTCAATTCTGGCAATATGTGCATGGCTAAAATGTGATGCTGATATAGGGAAGCTGGGCATCATCGGTCTGATCTCCCTGAAAAGGAAAGAATACCATCCAGCAGCTAATTGTGTCCATGCTTCAGACCAGATGCCTGGACCTTATGATCCTCAGCTGCCTCCAGGACCAGATGTTCCCTTGCATAAATTCAGTACCAAAGGTGAAATTCTACTCCTGTTCCCTGCACTGGATGTTTTCCTTTGCCAGAAATTAATAATTCAGATTCCAGAAGCCTATTGATCCAGTGCAGGTGAGAAGCTCCTTCAAATGATGGCTCTTGGAAGCCCTATCCAAGGCCAGGGATGTGTGGCCATCTTACCAGGTCCAGTTCACCACAGATGTCAGCCTGAATACATGGGGGAAACACTACTTAGACAAAGTAGCACAAGGAATCTGGACAAAAAGGGAATCCTAAGGCAATATAAACCACCTGGAAATATGCACAGTACAACTAATTCTAAGCAGTCTCCGTCACCATCACATCCTCCTCCTAACAGACACCACTGCCAAAGCTTACATCCGGAGAAATGGAGGCAGCAATTAAGGCAGCTGGGCTAAGAAAAATGTCTGTATGGCAGTATATCCAAGCAGTCCAGAACACAGTGGCAGACTCGCTAAGCCACTAAGACCTCAACCACAGCAACTTCAACCCAGTGTGTTCTGCTAGCTTCAACATAAAATTTGATGCTACCTGAGGCAAATCAGATGGATCTCCATTTCCAAGAGTACTTCAGCTCAGATAGGGCTCTTCTTGGATAGTATGATAGTGAGTGCACTAACCAGGATTCCTGTCTGTCTTTTCATCACTAGAAGTTGTATTAGGTCCAGCCTGGAAAAATGGGAGAAAGAATTCTTGAAGGCCTTGGCAGTGTCCCCTTCTGATCCCTAAGTTTGTTCTCATGTTGAAATGATTATCTGAAGGAACATGTTTGGAATGGATAAACTCCTGTTAACTATTCCAGGCAGATTTCAGTTGCATATACCATGGCTGTATAGCAGTTAAAAGCATCAGACTAGAACTGTAGAAACACAGATTAAATCCTTGCTCAAGGACTAACCTGATCAAATGAAGTTAATGCAGCCATCTGCTTAATCAAATTAATCTAATGTAAAGGTTATGAGGATAAAGGGGGTGGGCTTGCATCATATGGATCAATCAGAACCCATTGGAGGAAAGATGAATATTACATAGATTTTAGAAACATCATGCCTAGAGCCTTTGTTTATATCTAGATGATGGCTGATTTGTGATTAGTATACAATTGAAAGAAGAGAAATGCATCGATTCTCTAAATGGCTTCTCTGTAAAAAGGGTGTTGTTACCAAATGTTAATTTTCTCATTCGGTGTTACAAACCATTTGAACAGTCCTGCAAAGTATTATATGTGATTGTCATTAACTCTTCTATATAAGTATAAACAAACACCTAGCTCAGTTATGTGTTTTCTGTTATCTATTCCAGTGCTTTTTTATAACATTTGAAGATATAGGCTGAGAACAGCTAGCACAGAATTTGAGTCTAAAGCCTGAGTAGTTTTCTTCAAAGTGATCCAAGATCTTTTTTGAACTTTTAAAATACAATGACTACATGGGTTAATTTTACGAGAAGTATCCAGGAGACTTTCAATGCAGTGTTATCTGGTACATATTTCAAAATACTGACAGTTATTTTATCAGTAATTAGTATTCATATTATGTCTCAAACAATCTGTTCAAGAATAAGGGAAATGAACTGGTTGAACAGCTCTTCCTATCCGATAATTAATGTATGGGGTGGGGGTCGATGTGCATGCAAAATTGAGGTCAAACAGGAAGTTATTTTTAGTGAAATAAAGTAAATGACTTACACTAGGGCTTTGCCTTGACTACAAGTTTAACTTTGGATAAACCTATAAAAAATAAAATATCACCCTTCTGAATAATTTCTTTTTGAATTTGTTGCTCATCTTGTCAATATGGCACTTGATAGCTGGCTGGACTCCCTTGTTCAGTGGCACATATTTTTAAATAGCACACATCTTTTTCTTCCCTTACAAAAACCATTTGTTCTTTTAAACAAAAATATTAATTGCATTCTTTTTCTTCCAATTTTTTGGTTATATATAGCATGGCAAAGCAATATTTTAGACGTCTTAAACAATTTAAAAATACAGTTGATGAATGTCTGTTGATCTATTATATTTTCTTCATTTCTTCCTCCCCCTCTTCAGCTGCTAATCATAAATTTTGATTGCCAAATAGTTTAACATACTCTTCCAATAGTTACATGTGTGAGTGTTCTGTGAATTGCAGGCAATTTTATAAGGACAGATTTGGAGTTGCATATGGGTGTTCACATGGTTTGATTGTCATATCTTTGAGGACATCAGGGTTGGTTGTTTTTTTTTTACATAAACATAATGTTCTGCAAATAATTTCCCAGAAGAGAATTTATGCTAAACTAATCTGTATTAGGATATAATTCAAAGCATTAATTCTAACCATTAAAGTCCTTCTACCAAATAGTGAAGACCATTTTTTCAGAAGCTTTTTACCTTTTGACTTTCAAATTTGAATCTTTTTAATTTAATAGTTTTACACCATGACTGGTGCTAATGATTTATGATTAGCAGCCTAATGTTTGAAGAATAATATTTTATGTAGTTTTTAAAAATATTTTTATTATAATTGTCTATTTCTGACATTATATGACATTATCACCTTGAACTATAAGGCAGAGCAGAATATAACAGTTGTAGATGGGGGGAGGGCTGCAGTAAAGTTGGAGAAATGAGTGAAGCTAGTGAAAACAGTAGGGTAAACATAGGGAAATAAGGCATTTGGATTACAGGATGCAAAAAGGGAATGCTTAGTAGACAAAGTGGAGCCTGGAAGGAAAGAATGTGGGTCCTTTGGAGAGAAGGAGGAAAGTAGAGAGAAGAGAGGAAAGTGAGACAGAGAAAGGAAACTTAGAATTTGGAAAAGATATAAAAAGCATGGAGTGGTGGGTACAAGGACACACAGACCTCAGGGCAAGAACAAAGACCTAGGGACACTGGTTGAGGCAGACAGCTTAACCCAGAAAAAACAAACTTGGTGGAGATGGCTAGGAAGAAGAAAAGAAAGTGATTAGCTTAGGAATACAACATGGGGAGATAAAAAGAAGACAAGTGAGACAGAAATATTACACAGGCGTAACCTTAACACTTTAATTCTTCTTGATATCCGGGCAGGCACTTCCAAAGTCTGTAAGACAGTATCCCCCATATTCAGTCGTTAGATGACCCCCCTCCAAGTGGCTGCCAGTATCTCCTTCTGAGATTCCAAAGTGAATTGTCCAACAAAAAACTAATAAAGCTCCTGACAAATATTTAATCCCACTTGAATTTTTAAAACTAAAACCAGCATGGTGAGCATCGGTGTCAGCTCCTCTTTTCAGCACAATAAATAATTTTGAATGTACCCATAGAATGGCTTAATTCCATTACTCTCCCCATTTATAAAAAAGGAAAGAGGTGCAACCCCACTAATTATTGCCCAACCAGTCTTTTTTTCACTAATTAGCTAACTATATTCCAGGCTTTTATGTCATAAACCTTTGGGGTGGTTGTACTCTGAGAGTATCATAGTGCCTGAGCAGGCTGGTTTCAAGTTTGGGCAGTCTACAATGAACCAGTATATAATTCTGTACCATTTAGCAGAGAAATACTATAATCTCCTAGACAGAGCCCTCTGTTTTACTTTCAGGCAGACTTTGATTCTACATTTCAAGAGAAACTCTGGCAAAAAATGTAACAAATATAAAAAATCAGTCTCAGAAATTGATCGTCGTTTCATCAATTAATTCCACAGTTACATCGAGGCACTGTCACAGAGGTCAAGGTGTGACTTCTGAATAGGCCATCCATACATTCAGGGGTTTTCATTTCTATCATCTCTCCAACATCCATTTTTGGGAGAAAGTTGTTGAGTCAGACCAACTTTGCAGCATCCTAAATAAAGCAGATTATTTTGGCCCTTTTCAGACTAGGTTCAGGCCCAAGTATGGGTCAGAGATGGCATGGTTGCTCCCTTGGATGAGTTCTGTTGGGACCTGGGTGGAGAAAATGCACCCTTCCTGGTCTTACTGGGTTTCATAGCAGCTTTTGATGCCATCAACCATGTATCTTACTGGCCTGCTTATGGAGGCTGGGTTAAGAAGGCATTTTCTTGCAGTGGTTCTGTTCCTTCCACAGTGGGTGATTTCAAGGGGAGAGAGAGGCCTGGTAACCCCTGATACCTGGGGGTGCTCCAGGTATCACTCCTCTCTCCCTTGCTCTTCAACATCTATATGAGACTATTGGGAGAGTTCATCTGATATTTTGAGATGTAATATTAGTATGCTGATGATAGCCAACTTTATTTTGCCACCTTTGGCTGTTGGGGAGATGCCGTCAATCTCCTGTCCCGGTACATGGATGTTGTAAAGTTCTGGATGGAAGAAAACTTGAAAAGGTTGAAGTTGAATCCTAGTAAGGTAGAGTGGCTATTTGTGTCCTGTTTCAGGTTTCAAACTCTCATACACGGTTGCTAGGTGAGAATAGCAATTTACTCAAGGCTGAGTAGATAACTGGCAGACAAGGAAAGGAACATATCAAAACAGAATCTCTGGGAAAGAAAGCTTACCTAGGTAGTTTCACTTTCAAGAAGAATGTGCAGAAGAGAAGTCAAAATCCAGTCAAAGTTCAGAGAGCCATGTCAGGTTTGTCAGCTAGTCCAAAGGTCTGAGTTTCAGGGTTCACAAGCAGAATTCACAGGATTGACACTCCAGAGCAGGAGATCAGACAGTTGTTTCCAATGGAGAAACACAGGTCAGGATTGTCTCAGGCTGGAGCCAGCTATCTTCAATCAAGATAATTACTCCTTTGCTTGGCAAGGAGCCTCACTGAGTGTCTTTGCTCTGTTCTCTGCTCCATTCGCTGAGTCTGAGGACTTGGAGGCCATATCTCATTACAGGTGGCCCTCGCTATCCGACCACAATAGGGACAGGAATTTAGGTCGCTAAGCAATTTGGTCGTTAAGCAAATTGGAGCTGATTTCGTTACCTTTTTTATGACAGTTGTTAAGTGAATCACTGTGGTTGTTGAGCAAATCACATGGTCATTAAGTGAATCCAGCTTCCCCAATGGACATTTTTGCCAGAATTTGCTTAACGACCATGTGTTTTGCTTAATGACTATGTGATTTACTTAATGACTGTGGTGATTCACTTAACAACCATTGTAAAATAGGTCACAAATCATGATCATGTGTTCTCAGGACTCATAAAGCACTTTTCCCAAAGCTGTCATAACTCCAGACCATCGTTAAATGAACAGTTGTTAAGTGACAACTACCTGTATCTGACTGGTCCAGCTGTTCTGATGGTGCCTGTATTTGATCAGTCTCAGGTGATTCCTGGCTTGGTGTCTCCTGAGGCTGACGTTCTGCTGGTTCAGCTGGAGCAGTTTTTTCAGAGTCAGAATCAGAATCTAAGTCCTGGCCCATCGCAATTTGTACATTAGGGTCCTGTCAGGTTCAGCCCAAGAACAACAATGAAGCAGTCCAGTCCAGTATAGTTCCTTTATTTGCTTACACACTATAGATAGAATCTTGCCAGACTAAACCTATCCTAAAGCTACTAACGGATATGCCCCATGAGAGTCTAGGGAAGGGCTAGCCTCAGCCTCCTCTTCTTCTCACAGTCCTGCTGCGGGCTGAGAAAGTGCTTGCCTTGCCCCTTGCTCTGGAATGCACCCCTCCCTCCTGATAGCCTTGATCTCTCATACCAGTCTCCTCCTCGCCTATGCCTTCCATTGCAGATCCTCTGTCATTTCTGGATGGGCAAGCATTATGAGTAAAAGAGTAGGTTCATGATTTATGTTTATGAAGATTCTCAGTCATCCAGGTGGAATTGTCTCGAGGTTGAGTCATGGCAACTGGACTTCTTTTCTTTTTGGTAGAGACATTTCGCTACTTGTCCAAGCAGCTTCTTCAGTCTAAAAAGTTGGTTAGGGGGACCCCATAAAAGTCTTTCAGGGTAGCTCTGTTTCTTACTAGCATGATAGGCTCCTTGAGGGACAATAGGAGATGTGATTTGTAGAATCTTTGAGATGTAGATGTCTACTCCTAATCCCTCACTCATCCCCAGCGGGATGTTAATTGTTGCCTTCCTGGTGAACTTTTGAACTGTTCTTAATTTTCTTGGAGACTGTTGAAAGGACAGCCTGGAAAATGGGGAACAAGTTGTGTCTGAGGCCTCCACCTCTATTGAGGGAAGGATTTTCCACTTTGGCATAAATGGATTCCTTCACTCCTCTCTCAAACCACCTATCTTCTCTATCCAAAATGTGAACATTATTGTCCTCAAATGAGTGTCCTTTTTCTTTTAGATTAAAGTAAACTGCTGATTCTGGTCCTGTGTTGTTGCTCCTCCTGTGCTGGGCCATCCTCTTGTGTAAAGGCTGTTTGGTTTCCTCAATGTAGAGCTCTGAACATTCTTCACTGCACTGAATTGCATATACTACATCGCTCTTATGTTTTGGTGTTTGATCTTTAAGGTGTACAAGCCTCTGTCTCAGTGTGTTAGTGGGTTTGAAAAACATAGGTATGTGGTCTTTTCCAAAAATCCGTTCTATCTTCTCTGACACCCCAGCCATGTAAGGAATGACAAGATTCTTCCTTTGACTCTGGTTCTCAACTCTGTGTGCTGTTCATGATTTGGACTCATGGCTTCTGCTTGAAGAGCAGGTGAGGCTGTGGCTAGATAGCTTTTGCCCAGCTTTGACTGATGCATCAAGTATAACCTTACCTAGTGCAGGAGGACTTGGCTACAGTAACTCACACCCTTGTTCCTTCCCAGATAGATTACTGCAATGTGTTTTACATGGGGCTGCCTTTAAACACTACTTGGAAACTACAACTCGTCCAAAATACAGCAACCTGTGTACTTAGTGGTTCCCAGCACTGGCAGCATATAACACTGATTCTGTGTGCCCTATATTGGTTGCTTGTTGGTTTCCGGGTACAATTTAAGGTGCTGGTGTAGACCTATAAAGCTCTGTACTTGCAGGACTGCCTCCTCCAACTGGAATCAAACCAGCCCATTAAATCCTGTACGAAAAAAAGCTGCTTATTGTCCCACATTTCTGAGAAGTAAGAGCATCTGAAGCTAGAAGACATTGCTTCTCTGTGGCAGTGCCGATTCTTTGGAACAGCCTCCCTATGGGGATCAGGCTAGCCCTCTCTCTGTTACTCCTCAGGGAAATGCTAAAGACAGGGCATTCTTGTAATTTAAGAACTGCATCTTATTTTATTCTTTTACTCCTTTTCTATTTTCCTTGTGGTTTCCATCAAGGGCTTTTATGACATTATTCTGTTTTTTAAGTGCACTGGGGATATTCTAATATCATACAAGCCACCAGTAATTGTTTGGTTTCAGTGGAATATAAGTGTAATAAATAAATTAGTGCCCAATGTTTAACAGTTGGGGGAGTGGACCGAGATCTGGAGGAGCCATATGATCAGGAGCTGACCTTGAGGAGCCAATAAGAGGGATGTGCAAAACAGTACTGATGACCAGAATTGAGACTTTTCTGCAAGGGAACTGTGGTTGAGCATCCTTGCCAGGGTGATGACTGTAAGAGTTGCACTGTGTTACATATGTACTATTGGGGTGTGTCTGTATTTACAGTTGAAAATGCATTCTCCCATAAGGAAGCTATTGGGATATATGAGGCTGAGCAAGCTTCCACACATCAAGATTCCAGCCCACTGAGTTCAGTAGTTAATGTTATGTAAAGTTATCTGAGTAGAATATGTAGTTCTATATGGTTACAGTTTTAATGCAAAGAGCAAAGTAGAGCTATTCACAGTGTTTTGGTTCTGAGTGCCAAACAATACAGTTGTTTGTTCATAGCTAGAAGTACATCTTGGGCCTTATTGCATCAGTGGAAAAGGAGAGTTTGTCCCTATGAGCCCCCTTATACTTGAGAAGTTTAGTAGCAGGCTTGATGAGAATAAAATCTGTAGGAGTTGGAACAGATTCTATTTAGCAAATCTTTGCAAGGGATTCAGCTGTCAAACCCAGGGCCAGCTTTTGCATTGCAGGAGCTACGATGAGTTACAGATGTGATGAACAATATGAGACTGCTACTGGAAATGGCAATCCCACATCTTTCCCTTTCCAGTGAGAACAAAAAACTTTTTGACTGGCAACCCACTTCCTTTGTGATATTAGTTTGCTTTTGTGATAAACTTTTTGGTGATCCTTAATCATTAAGGAAGATGTATTTCAAATATTTCATATCAGAACGCATAAGATTCTAAGCCATGGAGTGGATAGATGTCAGGAATGAAAAAAAAATGCTTCTTTTTGTTAGCTTTAAACACTTTTATCCTGCTTTCAAATGATTAACATGACTTAAAAACAGAAAGTTTCATATTAAAACAATCACAAAGCTTAATAAAAGCTGACTCTGCTGGGAGTATATACTCTTGAGATACCCTCCTCAGCCTCCTAGGAGCACCTCCTCCCCACTCTCCCATAACGAGACAGCATAGCAGTATTTGGGATTGACGGAGAGGGAGCTCCAGATTATCTGGTTTTCAAGTCCAAACAAGAAACATGGATTCATCTGAAAAGAATTTGATAACAGCAAAGCAAGTAATCAATGGTGTAATGCAATGTGTTTTTGTGGCTGTGGTCAAAATCCTGGCAGTCAGTCACATTCTGAAACAGAAGCTTCTAGACAGTCTCTAAGGACAAGCCAACATAACGTGCATTGAAAGAATCAAGCCTTGATGTAACCATTGTATAAATGATTGAGGCCAAATCTCTTTATTCTTGAAATTGCTCCATTAGCGTGTATGATAAGCTGACAGAAAACATTCTTGGCCTCTACCGTTATCTTGGACATTCAAGAACAAAGATGAGATGTACTGTAACTCCCTTAAACATTTTATATAAGATAGCAAAGTAAGAAAAAGCATAATGCACTGTTAACAATTTACATGAAATGTTATGTAAATTAATTTATTTAAAGCTAATGCTTAATTGTATATCATACATTTTTTTTGTATATTAGTGTACATAAATAACTGCAGAATTTTTATTGGCTCTTTAGAATATTTGTAAGATTATCTTATTCATAGAGGGAAACATGCTATTGGGGGCTCATGAAGTATTGGGAATGATCTCTGCTTTAAATTAAAGTGAATTCTTGTAAATTAGAACATTTAAAGCTTCCTCTCCCCCTTTTTGTTCTTTCCTAGTTGACAGGTTGTAAACAAATGTACTTGAAACATGACACAAGTCTTCATACTGATACCTTGGAAATATTATGACACTATGTTAGTCTACATATTTCTAGATTGGTCTGATCATTGGTGATTTGTCTGAGGATGGTTCTGAATATGTGAATATCTGCATATTAACTTTCAAGTAATGCAATGTTATCTTTCTTGCAACGCAACTAAATCGCTGCCAGAAATTATCTTCAGACTGGTATACTTGTTCCCTTTTTACTAAAGTTAAAGATGGTAACTTCTTATACAGCAAATATGGAACAATTCCACCCTTTTAAAAATGGTTTTCTTCATTACTTTCTTCTAGGTTGAAGATATTCTGTATTGTGCTGGGCAGATTGCATTAGTGCCCTGCACTATGCAACTTACAAGTGGTGGCATAGAAGCAGAAGCCCTGATGTCTTTAAACCATGTTGAAAGAGTCCTGAAAGCCATGAACCTGAAGGCGGAACTCCATCATGTACTTATGGCAAATTGTTACATAACTGACAGCAAGTTCATTTCTGTTGCTGAAGCTGTATGGCAGAGGAAGTTAGAAGAACTTAGAAAGGTATGTATAATATCAATGTTCTTTTTACTGCTTTCAGAACAACAGTTTCTAAAATGCATTTTTCCATGACTCAAAGTAAAATCAGAATATTCTCAGTCTGTTTTGCTGAGGTTCAAAACAATTGATAGAATAAGGTTTGATTCAGCTATTATGTTTGGGCTCCTACATGACTATGAACAACTACTGAAACATCAAACTGCCTAACAGAATGTTACATTCATCAGCAAGTTTCTCTTAATTCCATAAAGCAAAAGCTAAAGAAGTCTGAAAGAGCAACCAATTCCATGTGGACATTTTAAAAGAGTATTTAGTGTCTGAACTAAATGTGCATATATGCTTTTTCTTTTTTTACATTTCAGGAGGGTAGGTTAACTTTGCTTTTCACTGCATCAATTCTGCACTTAACTTTACAGATCTGTGGGGTTCATCTTTTGTGGGGTAACTTCCATTTTATTCTGAATCAATTACAAAGTAGCAAAGCTTACAATTATTTATAATATTAAGAAAGGGCGAAGAAGCACTCTGTATGCCATCTTGAGCATCTGAACAAGAAAGGTGGGATACAAATCTAATAAATACATAAAATTAAGATGATAATTATTAAGATTAAGTATGATATTCATAACACCTTTCAGGAGGAGCTATTCAGTCAATAGATTTTCGTGAATCACTTGAGTAACTAGAGCTATCCAAAATATTTTGAAATTGAACCTTTTTGAATTTGGAACACCCTTTCTCTCAGTCAGAAGAGCTCTTTCAAGTTCAAAATTTGCTGCTTGAGACACTTTCAAAATGATTAGTGTGGCCTCCTTTAAATGTGGAAGAGCTAAATAAAAACCAACAGAAATCATAGTTTGCAATCATATTGTTATACATAGCCCCATCATAACCAATCTTTCTCCTTCCCTTTTGTAATACCCTGTGCCCTTTCAAAAAGTTTCTGTGATGACCTGGGATATTGTGAAAGTAGGGTAAATAGAGTAGCTAAATTTAATAGTTACCCCGTGCTGTTCACTTATGAGTTAATAGACCAACTGGGCAATGTCAGGTATCTTTCAACAGTTGTCAGCCCCAAGATGTAGATCAGACCAAGAAATCAACTCCACATTAAGACTAAGGCTACTTTTATTAAGATTGCCTATAGTAATTGAATCTTGGAAGTCTGATTATGCTTTACCTCCTCCCTTTCTTATACTCATGTGAATTGGGGGGGGGGTACCTGTCTGAAATGTTTGTGCATACCTTCTTCATTATTTGGGTTTAAGCAATGTTTCCATCCTTGTTGCTTTGGTAACCAATCTCCTCTCTCTCTGTCCAAGTCATCCTCTTTACTCTCTACAGCATGTGATTTGACCAAAGGTTATTGACAGATTCCATTAGAAAATTAATCCAGAGGGGGGTGGGGGAAAAACACATTTACTACCCCTCAGAGTTAGGGTCTTTATCAATCTACAAAAATGATGCATGGGGCATCAGCAGCCTTCCAAAGGCTTATGAATAGGATCGAGGTAGTTGGTGCAAAGTGTATTTAGATGACATAGTCATATAACTCAACAGCTGGGAGGAACATTTACAACATTTAGAGAAAGTCATAACATGATTAAAAGAAGCAGGTCTGACTACAGCTCAGAAGAATACCAATTAGACTTTACAGAGGTTAGCTATTTAGGATACACAGTAGGAAATAGGAAGATAAAGCCAAACATAGAAAAGTTAGCAGCCCTAGAGAAAATAGACTGACCTAAAACCAAAAAGCAAGTCACATCATTTTTAGGTTTGGTATGCTGTTATTTATGTCAGTCAGTCATTTATGTTCATCTCCCATTTCACTCAAGCTCTTACATACCTTACATGGAAGACAGAACCCAATAAGGTACATTGAACTCCTCTATGTGAACAAATGTTTGGGGACTTGAAGAAAGCATTGTGCAGCAAACCTATCCTACACAGAGTTGACTTTGATTGACCATTCATGTTACGCATAGATGCATCTCATGTGGAACTAGGAGCAACCCTAAGACATGCCTATGATTATCCTGCCCTGTACTTGGCCAAGAAACTGGCACCATAAAAGCAAGCATGCAGTGCTTTTGAAAAAAGAGGCCTTGGCACTATAAGGAGCTATTGAAATGCTTAAAGTTTATCTATGGGGATGAACCTTCTAAGTCATTACTGACATCAGCCACTCACTTGGATCCACCAAATGAAGCATAATAACCCAATATGGTACCTTGTGTTACAACCATACAGGTTTAACATTCAACATCAAGCTGGAAAGCAAAATATGCTGGTGGATTTTTATCATGGTTTGGAGTGAGTACAGAACCTCAGCACCCTTGTCAAACAAGGACAAAAGGTTGGAAGGTATAGGGAGCCTCAATAAAAGAGGGACAGAGTATGGTGTGGAAAGGAAAAACTTGAAACTGCTAGTGTGACTTTTCCTTTCTTATGGTTTTGTGTCTTCTGGGACTTTTAAGAGAGTAGAGGACCACACCTGTACTGCAGAGAGATAAAAGAGAAATGCTGGAGGCACAATGTGTCAGTGGAAGAGGGAAAGGGAGTTGAGTAGAGTAGTGTAGCTGACAGAGAAGCTAGTAATGCATGGAAGAGGTGAAATTGAATCTAAACATTTTGGTTGAATGAACAATGAGGCTCTGAAGCTGCCACAGCTGAAGTGAGAAGTAACAACCTCAAGCCTTCCAGAGATGAAGACCAGCTGCAACCAGCCAGCAGCGAGTAATTGTTCCCCCTCCCTTCTACAAACTGAAAAGGACTGAGAGAATGAGAAGCAACTTGATAAAAGGAAACAACTACTAGGCTACTCCAACCTACAAGCAGGACTTACTGAAGAATGGGGAGCTGGGGGATGGAAACAAAGATGGAGCCAAGTACAGTAGAAGCTAAAAAAACATTAAACTTTGGTAAAAAGAATAGGATTCTCAATCCCTACAAGAGTGGGCTAGAGAAAGAACTGTGCTACTAGGTGGCAATTAAGAACACAGGGAAATTTGTAACCTTGTTCAGCATTGTAAATATTATTCTTGTCACTTACTAACCACAGATAGGTAGATTAGTGCGTATATAATAGGCTCAATACACTAGGACTGTATAAACCTATCTCTTGTAAATATAAGAGGAGATGAATTCAGCATCCTGGTCTGTGATTTGTACCATACCTTAAGCATAACCCTGCCACAGAAACATATATTTCTCTTAAAATATGTGTGCCATTTGGTATGACGAATTATTGCCCAAAATTTAGGAAAAGAACCTTGTGTCATCACCTGATTTGGGGTCATTCTCTTCTGCCACTAAAGACCTATGATAATGTTGGTATCATGCAAGAGGATCTCCTTGTATAGAAGCTTTGCAAGGAAAGGAGGAAAAGAGAAATGAAGGAAGTTGAGGGTAACCAACATTGCTTTTATTCTTTTGAAAAGACTGGGGAATCTGTTTAATAATGATCAATAACAATCACATTTACTGAGAAAAGAATCACTTCCAAAGGCTGACTTATGTAATTATTGCAGAACGTAAGACTGAAGGGAAATTTCTGCCCATTTAGTTTGTCAAAACTTCTACATTTATTGTTTTAAGTCAATACAAACATAAAAGACATTGACATCTATCCACTGTCTGAGGAAGGAAAATTCAGGTGCTTTGGATGTTGCCAACACGTCAAGTCGAACTTGTATTGTCTAGAGATGTTTTAATTGAATATAGTGCCATTTAGCAGATTTAGACAAATCAAATTCTTTCTGAGTCACCACAGAGATTTAAGAAGACTGCTTAGGAATAAGCTGATCTAAAGTTAATTCATTATTTCATGAGAAATAATTCCATTGGTGATAACCTTGTCTGATAGGTTAGAATATCACATTTTTATCCAATTAATAAAAATTATAGAAAAACTATGTTTAGTCAAGATATCTCATAAAAATTTAAACAACAGCATACTCAAGGCCTTCTCTGTATCTAGCTGTACCACCACTGCTAAACCCAGTTCATCTGATTGTATATTTAATATATCAAATAATCTAATATTGCATGATACTTGGAGCTGCTTGATAAACTCAAATTGTACAGGATGTACTATTGAAGATGACATTTTAAAGTGTTTGTGCTGAGGCCAGTATCAAAAGTTTAATATCATTTAACAATGAGATCAGAGAAGCTTCCGGGGGAAGTACGGCAAACTGAAGATGGCTCTGCAAAAGCAGCGCTAACGACCATGACAAAGATCAAAGAACCGGTGAATAGACCAGTTGCTTGGAATCTCTCCAGATAAGGAGAGGACAGGGTATTGCCCACATGTGCTCTGGATGACTGCTTCTTGCAAGGAGACCACAGGACAGTGGTTTTCCACAGGTTTGAGTGCCTGGAACAACGAGATCAGCCATCTTGCTCACAACCCTAGCAGAGCCTTTTAAAGAACACTAAGTTCACAAACCTCACTTTCTAATCACTTTCAGAAATTGCCTATTGACTATTCTAAAGCTATTAGAGACCTTTGGAATGACAGGTTTGAAAAGTCTTCATCGGATGAGTTTATCTTCAACTCTGAACAAAAGAAAAATTGATTACAAGCTTAAGAACTTAAAGAATTTGAAATAAACAGCAAAAAGCTAAGTAAGATTTTGATATAAGAAAGTTATAAACAGATTAAGGGTCCAGATAAATTTGGAATATTGACTCTTACTATAAGATTTTGGAATTAACTATAAAAAATAAACAACTTTTCATGGAAAACAGACTTATTTTGGTTGTTCTGGCAATTGCACGTCATAACAAAAGGTAAGTGATGATTTTAGAAACTAGACACTAGAGGGAACTAAAGATTTTAAGAGAAGAAAAAAAAATACAACCCTAATGTCAATTAATACCGGAACTTACAAAATGATATAAAATGTTATAACATCAGAAATATTAAAGGAGATCTTTGAAGAATGAAGCCAGAAGTTAACTACAATATCAGCACTGTCAGTAATGATGTCTGCTTCTATGGATAGGCTATGTCTTAAAGATGTTAATGAAGAAATGACAGATGTGTTTGTCTCCTTGTGGCAACCCTTCTTAGATTACATGCTTGTGTAGGAAAAAAAGGAGGTTTTGATTGTGGGCTTTAATGATTAGATGGTTTGTGTTGATAGAAATAATGTGAATTTGGATTAGTGGTAAGAGATTAACTTTTTAAATTTGTATTTATATCTGTATTAGAGATAGTCGGAAGTCACTTTCTGTTTCAATTTTCTTTCTATCCTCACTATTTTAGTTTTTATTTTTTTTCTTTTAGTTCTATCTTCTTTCTTTGCTGTAATTTCTGTTTTGTATTTTAATTGTACTTTGCAATATAATATAATAAAGTTCTTATAAAAAAAAGAAGGAATGACAGATGTGGAACAAATTTCATCTGATAAGATAGAGAAAGAAGGATTCGGAAAAGGGCACTTTATTGGATATACAAAAGAAACTGGCTGAAATTTTAAAAATTAAAGGGGAAATACAAATGATGAACCAAGAGAATGACCTGGAAAATGTTTTCTTATTGGATCTACAAAATATGCTTGTTAAAGTCTTGAAGTAATCTGTGCAATTGGATAAACAAGAATTGAAGAGAAACCAAATCCTACAACATTTGATTGAATTAAAGATTGAGACTGTTAGAAGTAAAAGGAAGGAATATAAGGTTGGTTTATTTGATCAAGGTTAAAATAAGATTTTTTTTTTTTTTCCCCAGTGTTCTGGCAAGCTTTTATGGACTTTTTGCTGACACCAGGATTGAAAAGTTGATGTTTTATCAGTTTGTTTATAGATAAGGGATGGGATATGGGATGAAAACATATCTGTTTAACCTTATGGGGATGAAGAGTTATTAAATTTGTTTATACTTGTGATGAAGGTTGGAAGTCATTTCTTTATATATTTCTCTTTTTTATTATTATATTCTCTCTTCTCTTTTTCTTCTTTTTCTTTTTTTCTGCACTTTTTATTCTTTCTTTCAATTCTCTTCTCTTTCTCTAAGTTTAGTTTGTATTAGTTTTTATTATTGTAATTTAAATTCATAATAAAATTATATTAAAAAAAAACAATATCAGATGCTTTGACATTCCATGGGAGCAAAATTCCAGGAAAAAAGCACAATTTTTTAAAATTTCCTTTCCAGTGAATGCAGATGAAATCCATCATTGTCACATCTATATTGCAGTGAAAGGAATGGTGACTGAGACCAGTTACTGTATTTTTTTTATTTTTTTTATGGGCACAGAGTAGAATGAAACACTCTGCAATGCATTTCAGTTATCTAGTCTTCTGGCATATTAGATCAGGTGCAGGCCAGTAATAGTAGAACAAAGAATGAGAGGAATGGGAAGAAGCAGAAAAATAGGATTTCACCTTCAGGTGAAATGACCTTGACAAGTTATCGTATCTACCTTTGCAGAAACAGTGAAAGCCCTATTTTGATGGTTAAAGCAGTAGACTACATTATTTTATGTAGCAGCCCATTACTGTGATTCAGATTAAAATCACCCCTGTTAAATAACAGCTGAGAGTAAGAAATCCCATGTGGAATGTCAGGAGAAAAACAGCTGGGGGTACAGAGACAGAGAGAAGCACCAGAGCTGAAGTCAGTCAATTTTGAGAAGACCAGGAATAGCTGACAGTGTGTGAAGAAAGTTGCTCACAAGGTCTGAATGGGAAGAGAGTTGGACCCTAACACACAATTGTGTCTGTGTCTTTAAAGAAAAATCCAGATTACGAGAGATCCCAGTTAAATTTAAACGGTAGTCAGTGGCATCTGCAGTAAACTGGGATGATACCAAAATGATAACACCTGCCCAGTGATGTCATTGTCCAAATGCTGCCATTACATACTTATGTCTCGATGTCTATAATAAGGGCATAAAATGCAGCATTTACATGCACCACACGTATTTTGCCATTTGTTCCTCTTCGCCTTCTCCCATGAACAGCCATGTTTTTGCTGTAATGGGACCTGATTTGTTACAGTTTTGCGCTCAGAAATTCTCGCTGCTCTGCCATAGTATCCAAACGTTTCTCAATGAGATGTTTCCATGCCAATTCTTTTCCTCTTTATTTCTGCCAGTATTTCCTGTATTATAATTACTCAAGGTTGAGAGAGGGAACATCTATATGGAAATAAATTATTTGTTTCACATTACTTGAAATTTCCCAATCTTTTATCCTGTAATTGTATTCTTTCTTATTAATGTAAATCAGTAATTGGAAAGAAATTAGGAAGATTCAATACATGTGTGTGTTCAATAGTTTGTAAAGGAGTCTGGTTGCTGTTCCTTGATAAGAAACTGTATAAATAGAATAAAAAATGAGACACTTTTTAGTAATATTGTGTGTAATACTCCAGTTTTCCTGTGTGATAGCTGTATCTATTGAAAAGAAAGTTTAAGCATATGAGTGGAATTTAGAAAACTCATGTCTGTTTTTTTTTTTTTAAAGTAGAGATTTTAATAAGAAATTGGAACTTTGAAGTTTCAGATAAATGGTACCATAGATTCACAAAACTAAACTCCAATTTGCTGATTTGTATGTAATATATTTCACATATGGTCTTAGTATACATAGCCCCATAGAAAATTGAGATAGCTAACTCTTTTAATTAAAAAAACACAGATAGATATGTATAGATTCATATTCATTGAAGAGAAGATAGAAGGAAAGCAGGTTTCTAGGCTCACTAAATGCTAGTTTATTTTTACTATTTCGTTATACCCTTGTGACTATAGTTTATAGCATAATGAAGTTTATAGCATAATGAATCAATCCCTCTGCCTAAGAACAGAACATCAAACTCTTATTATAAGCTTTTCACCTATGGAATGATAAAAATGGAAGGGACCTCAGAAAGTAATGTAATGCAGCCTCTGACAAAATTCAAAGTCTTCTCTACCAACTTCTGTGTTCTGTTCACTACTTTTTAGTCAAGGAAAGTCCATCACTTTCCAAGACTGTTTCACCCCTTGCACACTTAGGAAATTCTTCCTAGTGTTTAACTAAAATTCCCTTTTTTCCTGTGATTCCTGCTTTCTGGAACAGCAGAAAGTCAATTTGATCCATTTATGTGACAACCTTTGAAATACTTGAGAATAGCCATCATATTGTATATCACCAAACTGCCCAATACTGTACCTATGTATATATCGTGTTCTTTCTGTAGCTGTCAGCAATTTTTTGACAGAGACTCTGTGCCATGAACAACTACGCAAATTAAGCAGATAAAAAATGCAGTGATAAAGTTATTATTTCTTGAAACTTTTCCTTTTTTTCCAGCTTGTTAGAGCCTATTTTGCAAATGCAATCATGATGACACTATCCTTTTCAGCATAAGTGGTATGCTGTAAAATCTTCTACATTTCAGAGTCTGATTACAGTTGTAGAACTACTGCAATATGGGTTGAAATAATCAAATTCTATAAATTTTGCAGACAGTTCATCTTATCTTGTGGGTGAGTTTTGCTTTGCTTTGCTTTTTAATTCTTTTCATGTTTTTAGTGACAATATAGTGTCACCAAATTTAGTGACAATTTTAGTGATAATCTAGCCAGATTTATGAATAATTTTTGCTAATTCATTCATTGAAATAATCAATAGGAAGAAAATAAACTGTGTGGACTATAATTCATATCTTTTGTATGGAACAGATGGCATTATTGATGGCTAGAAGTATTCCAAATATTTCTAGTATAATGAAGTAATAATAAGTGGTTGCAAGAGTTCCTTTTAAATTCATTAACAAGTCTCCAGTGGCCCTACACAGCTATGTTGCACAAAAGACAGCTCTTTGAAAAACGCCCTGCAGGATTTCCAGCATCACAACAGATTTGTGGCCAGCATCACTTAGCTTAGACTAATTGTCTACTCATCTGCCAATGAGTAGAGAGAGCCAGTGAAGTGAAATAAGGGTACATTCAGAGTGTGATGTTATCGTGTTATTGATACAAACTAAATACAGGAGATAAAGATAATGAAAAACATCAGTGTTATATTTAGTATCACACAGCCTAAGGCTTAGCATCATTTCTTCTTTATACTGTATATGCCGTACTACTGTATGTTTGGACATGGAAGCTCTTTTCAAATAATGAACAATGCACAAGTCACCAAATTATCTTGTAGCAGAGAAATAGGAAACATAGTCCTTCAGAAGTTATTGAACTATAACTGCCTGCCACCCCACTCAGGACACTAGTGGTCAGGAATGCTTGAAGGACCCCAGGTTCCCCCTCTTTGTTCTAGTGCTAAGTTTGTTATAGGTATCAGTTGGAGTATGGGTGTAAAGCACAATGTATTCTGCTTTACCAGTCACCTCTCTATTAAAAAGCCAGTTTCCAGTGCATTGGATATGACCAAACACAGGAATATAGGGACTTGGATAAATTTTGGAGATGAAATCTATTTCCTTCACAACTGAATATAATGTGGGTGAGAGGAATGAATAAAAGTGACTTGTCTTTCCCCAACAATTGTGTGTGTGAATCCAATTTTCCTATCCTCCCTAACTCTAAAACAATCTTCAGGGGAGAAGAAAATACCATGTCTGTACATTATTTCTCTGGAACCATTTCCAATGGCAGTTTCAGTGCCAGGGAGTTATTTTTTGTCAACATTTCATCACTTTCAAACAAGAATTGGGAGGGTGGGGGCAAAATGATAGAAGCATCAAACAGCCATTTATATCACTTACACCTTTTTGTGATAGGTAATGGTGGAGAAAGGATAAGAGGGGAAAAGGCCAGAAAAAGAGAGAAAGGAAGAAAGAGGATGGATGGATGGATGGATGGATGGATGGCAGGGAGAAGACAAAAAGCATGACAAAATGAAAAATAGGTTGGAACACTCTCTTCGTATTATTGAGGAGCTCTGCTATGATAGCTTTTCCACTGTATTTTGTAAATATGACAGTAGTACCTTTCTGTCAAAAATGTACTTTTTTCAGGAAAAAAAGGTACATTGAAAAAAAAAGTTGTTGAAGCTGACTACATTTGTTGTAAGTAAAGTTCATGATTCATACATCCTTGACCATAAGCTTATTTTGTCAGGCATCCTGTGAGATAATCTACAAAATTGGGAAATATGTCCAAAACCCTTAAGTATCTTCAAAGTAGATTGGCAGATTAGGTGCCACCCGTGGTCTGTTTTCTTTTTTAAAATGTCTATTCTTTTGTCCTTGAGGAGTCTGATACTTGTATTGCTTAATTGGCCAGGCCAAACTTCATCTGTAAGCCTTTATAGTGGTCTGCCTGATAATACTGGCAGCTTTAGTATTAGTCTAGTTTATCTCAGAGTTAATGGCACTATGTTTATAAACACAATAGTGGATGTTATCTCACTAACCAAAAATTCTATGTCTTTGAATGGGAGGAACCAGTGTGATTATTAATTCCTTTTGGCTTTAAGTTCAGTGGTTTATAATTCCTGTGCCCAACTAACAGTATAAACCACTTTTCCTAAACCTGGATACCTGCTAAGCCCCTGAACTGCATAGCATGATTCACCCAGATTGCCTTGGTTTTCATGGAAATGATCAGTGTGTGTGTGTGTGTGTGTGTGTGTGTGTGTGTGTGTATCTGTTGATTGGGGTTATTAGCCCATTTTAAACTTTCTGACCTGAAGCACTAAGAGACAGGATAGCTATCTACAGGGTAGATTTTGAACTAGTAGAACTAAGCAATGACAAGAGTCAAATAGACTAGTCATAGAAAATCCATCTTGGAATTCTATAAAATTACAACTCAAAGCAATTTTTTTGTCAGATCTGCCACATCAGCTGTATGGCATATTGAAAAATTGTGAAAGTGGATTGATTTTACCTGTTAAAGCAAGATTGCCTTTGAAGGAGAATATTCTGCATGTCCAAAACAGCACAGTAATGGTGCAACTTTCATCTTATGCCTGGCAAATTTCATTTCCCTTAAGTTAAGATTAATTTAAATAAGCATTTTGCATTCTTATGAGGTAATTATAATGTAAATATTTAACAAAGGTCATGCCTAGATGGTTTAACAAAGGTCATGCCTAGATGGTTGAGCTCTATATGTTTTCAGAATTATTATGTCCTTTGATTGCAGCCCACAATGGAATATGAAGATTCCATTGTGCTTTTTTAAAACAAACAAAAATTGTCTGGGAATAAAATATAGCTATGTGGCTTTAAGAAAACTGCACAGATGGCAAATTTGATTATTGGACATAGCGTATGAGAGAAGAGTAAAATAATACAAAATATTATGCATGACTTTAACTGTAACCTTAATAGAAAAGTTTGCAAAAATGTACATCAGTTTTGCCCAGCCCTATATTGTTTGATATTTAGGGATACATCTCCGGGGCGGGGGGGGGGATGTTCTATGTAGGGATGGTGAAACTTGTTGCCCCAGCCCATTGGATGGCATCAGCTGGGGAAGACTAATACATATAAAAATAGCATTAACAAGAAAAAGAGTGGCTAAAGGAATATTTGTCTTCCCCTTTTCCTGGATATTTCAGCTTATGTGTTGCCACCCACTCCTATCTAGCTATGAACTGTTTTAATTTAAAATGGGTCCTATTTCCAGCTCTCCCCCTTGAAGATTTTCGGTTATTTTAAAATTTCATTGTCATTTTTTTTAAAAAAAGTCTTATTTGCAGAATCTGATAGGAATAAAAAAAATGGCTTAAAATACATTAGGATAATAAAAACTCATAGTCGTGAAGAACACACTGCTCTTAAGTGTTTGGCTTTTATATTGCACAGATTAATCCAAAAATATTATCACAGGAATGTACAACCCATAGCCCCAAGGTTGCCCATAGCAGCTCCAGAGTCATAATGGTGCATTGCTTAAGGTGCTGGGCCAGAACCTGGAAGACCATGGGTTTTAGTCATCCTTTAGGAACAAAAGCCAGCTGGGTGACTCTGGGCCAGTCCCTCTCTCTCAGCCCATCCATCTCACAAAGTGATTGTTGTGGGGAAAATAGGAGGAGGAATCATTATTTACGCCACCTTGAGGTGGTATATAAATCAGATAAAGGATGCAAAAGTGGTAATTATTGCATATAGTTCCGTTTTTACCCTGGCCCCTTTCACTTCTTTATCCTTCAGAATAACTGTTGATGTACTACTGAGAGGCCCTTTTGCTGAAGTGGATTGTGCACCTACACAGTAAAATGTCGTGAAGGGATTTTAGTATCATGATTTTTCTAACCATTATAGGCCTGATTGTTATGTACCTCCAAGTCTGCATGTAAACAAAGTATCACTGACTTTCTTGAAAGTACCAATTTAATCTCTTCCCTTAGAAAGGAGCAGGTACATAGAACACTAAATAGTTCTCTTATTTAAAGTAGATCCCTTTAAATTCAGCCCATTTTAAGTCGGAAAGGCTTCTTAGAACATACGGCATCATTGGGATCAAGACAATGCTTATAGGCCACACTGCATCCTTGGCAGTCCCCATAATTCCCTAGCCTTATCTCTCTCTACCAGGAAACCACCATCTTGTCCTCCCTTACAAACAGCTGTAAAAGAGCCTCAAGCCCAATATGCTGTCATTTTATAAGAATACGTCTGGGAGCTTTACTTTAGCTTAATTTAATGTTGTATTTCAATCTTTAAAGCTCCCATTAGCATGCTGATGCTTCCTTCTTATTTCCATAGCTCTGTTTTTGCTCTACTTCTACAGCACTCATCACGTGAATGCACTTTTGTCGGAAATGAACTGTTGCGCAGGCTTCAAAGAAGGAAATAGTAGCACTGCAGCTACTAAATCAATAGGTAGAAACAAAGAATGCATTTGCTGAGTATTTGTCAAGGGGAGATAGGATATTCCTGTGCAGCACATCTGAAATTCCCATCCATTTATGCTGTGCATTTTTCCCAAGAGAAATATCCCAACTGACCCCAACTATTATATAGACAAACCGCTTTGTGGAAAACCAAAAGGGAAAAGATCCCCCCAAAATATCTGTTCAAAAACATTTGGGGAAGGGGGGAAATTTATGTCTATAATACAGTTTTATTAATTAAATGTATTTTTAAATATAATAGTGTCCATTACTTCTAAATGACATGCATTCTGATCCTAAAACACTTCTACCTAAATTTTTGGCACATTGACTTTTGCAGAATTTACTTCCAAGTAATTGAATTTAAATCAGAGAAGCAAAGTAGTGTTTTATTTAATCTTTTATATGTTTTCTATTTTTTTGTTTGGATGCATTTCTTATACTTTTATTTTGCCTTCATTCAGATGTGGATGCAAAAAGTGACTTGAATGTGAACTAGTCCTATTTTAATGCTGCTTTCAACTTTCACACAGCACAGTGTGTGCCAGCTACTGACCCAGCAACATGCCTGCCAGCTCAGCAGTGAATAATCACTTTACTTTGTGTTTTTCTTCTTCATCTATGAAGCAGAATAAATGCTTTTGGCTGTTATAAGGCATCCAAATAGCATTCTGTTGGATCTCTGTGATTTTTTAAAATCTTCTCATGTGCATGGATTTATCCATAAACCTGGCTTATAGTACATCTCCTTAAAAGTAGGTCTGCTTTAGTTCATTGGGGCTAACTCACTGGTAAATAGATATAGGATTATCTATTTAGGGATTTTATAGACCTCCAATATACCATGATGTTCAGATAGCTTAATTATGGTGGAAGTGAGCCCTTTGTTGCCTATTTAATAAGAATTTATACTGAACTGTACGGAGCTTAGCACTGTGGCAGTTAGTCATCAGGTCATGGAAATTTCTGTTTATACTAAGATTGAACAATTAAAATGTTGGCTTGCAATAGAAGCCAACATTTAATTGTTGGAGATTGACATGGGAAACTGTTGAGCCTATTAGCTCTTTCAGCAGCCTTTGATACCATGGGGTGTTGATCATAGCCACTGGACCAGGCAGGCATTCTTGGCTCTCCTGATAAGTCTTCCATTCTTTCCCGCTAGGAAACTGGTAACGATGAGAAGCTGATGTAATCTCCCAAGGCTCTTCCCTCTGTGGAGTTCAAGAAGCTGCTTTATGCCAGGATAAGCTGTTTTTCCATTGAACCTAATACTGTCTGCTCTTAATTATAGATGCTCTTTCAGGCAGAGGCTTTTTCCTGTCATCTTCCCTTACTGAAGTTGTAGGAGGAGAAGCAAATCACTGTTTCTGTTGCACGTTGACTTCAAATTTATTCAAGCTTCATTGTCTTTCTGTCCAATTTCTGTATTTTGTTAAGAGCATGCGCACCTGTGTTTTTGTGTCTATATGATTTTGCCTAACATGTACATTTTCCCAAAAATACTTGTTTTTGCAAATACATGTTCAGATGAGAGAACGTTTGGATAAGTTATCAATCTTAACAAAACACTCCTAATACTCTGATGACATATTAATGCACAGATCACAGATTAAGATGATTCCTTTAAACATGTGGAATAAACAAATTTTCCCACTCCTTAAGGATGACAGGATTGAGTCTAGAACATGTAACTGTATGTGATCTACCACTATAGTCGCTCTTCTAACTGTAGATTTCATATTACTTTTTCCTCTTCCAGATGAGTCAATTCATGCTCAGTGCAATAGACAAGATTGTGATAGTTATCACAGCTGGTGATCTGAGGAAGGGGAACAGTAATTGGCAATGTGATTCAACATCTGGGAAAATTGGGATTTGAAAATGTAACATAACTGTAACAACATACATGCTGTTCTTAACTTGAATTTTGGCATTCCTTCCCTTAATTTAATTTAATGTATTGGATTTTGAGGCTGCCCAACTCCAAAAAGACTCTGGGCAGCTTACAATATTTAAAAATACATAATTGAAGGAGCATGGTTGCCCAGAGAAAACCACGCTAATAACATTCAAAAGAAGACTTGAAAGGGGTTCCACAAACAATAACCCCAGGCCCGGGAACAGATCCAGGTGTTAAGAGATTTCTAGAACCTTTAGAGAGTGGGAGCCCTGCATATCTCTGGAGGGATGTTGTTCCAGAGGGCAGGGGCCATTACAGAGAAGGCATGCTTCTTCAGTCCCACAAAATAACAAAATTTAATGGAGGAGACCCGGAGTGTACCCTCTCCGTCTAAGCATATCAGATGAGCAAAAGCAACTGGAGACAGGTGGTCACTCAGATAACCAGGCCCTATACCATGAAGGCTTTATGGGTAACAGTCAGCACCTGGAAGCCATCTGCTAACCAGTGTTACTCATGCAGCAGCAATGGCATATGGGCATAACGAGAAGTAGCGGTTACTGCCAGCACTGCTGCATTTTGGACCAGCTGTAGCTTCAAGGTAGTCTTCAACCTCATGTAGAGTGCATTGCAGTAGTCCAATAATGAGGTGACTAGGGCATAACTTGTCTGGAGGCCCTTGATCAAGGAAAGGGTGCAGTTGGATGACTGGCCACACCTGCCACCTGTCACCTATCACCTGCTCTAATAATTGTTAAGCACATGATCTCTTGTGAGTTTCTCTTTGGTTTTAATTATACTAGTTCCCAAACATAGTTTTATTTTCCCCTTATCAGACATACTGGCTTTGAAAAACTATTGAAGATTGGAAGTGTAATTCCCCCCCCCCCCCAACCTCTTTGGATCAATGTTTATTTTATTTTTCAAGTTCCACGTGTGCAAGAGACACTTTATACTATAATACAAAGTATAGATTAATGCCACTTTGAGGATTGTTTTGTCACAACATAAACACATCTTAAAAGGGGGGGGGGGACTTACGTTATATGGCCTATTTTATCCTGGAGTAGCATTCCAATTAGCACATGTTAATTACATTTTTGGTTTCCATCAGAAGCTTGAAATTGCAGTATAAAAATTATTAAAGAAACCCAACTTTCAGCTTTTTAGATGAACTCAAAGGCAAAGGAAGCTTTCAGAGATACTCTTAACAAATTTCTGCTCTGAATCACAATGTAAGTCACAAAGTTTACTTACATTTTATCATTTAGATTTTTTTCTACCCTTAAATCCTCTTTAACTCTGCTTAGCTACCTCTCCTTCCAAAAGGGCTTATTTTTGGCATCACATAGAATAAACATTTTAGAGAGCGTATTCTGTGTGACAGATTTGATTTGCATCTATTTTATATTACTATCAGTTTAAGACCTTGTTCCTTAAACAGTTATCTTTTCTTTCACATTGTAACAGATGTATTGAATTATGTATGTTTGAAAGGTACTTCAAGGAATCTTAACTTTAATCATTATTCTTATCTTGTCATAGGAACCTATCGTTTGGCAAGAAAAAATAGCCTTTCAATATTGAATTATTTTCTGATCAATTTCATATTTTCCTATCTTGTTTTTAGCTGGCATATAATACTTGCCTTTACATTTACCTCTGCAGGATATATTTTAAACATTATTATTACAAAGAAAGAAGTAGGAACTCCAAGAGAATTCTCGGTATAATAGTGCAGTGCAGAAGGTACAATTGCTGTAACAGCAGCTTACATTATATTCAAGATCTGATAGAAAGTTCCTGCTGGGGAAGAAATGTGGGGGAGCTGGCAAGAGTTTTACCACATCTGCTCCCTGCTGCTAATAAACTATAACTTGTTTCATTTTAATTATGCCTACTCTTTAGGTTATTTGGCTTTCACAATGATTTCTCTAGCTTTTAGTACATGTAAAATGTTTTGTGACATGGTTGTTTAAATATGAAGGACTTTCAACAATTGAGATTGTAGCCCTTAATGGGTAAGATGGCATCTTATGCTTGTGTTCACGCACTAGAGCTTCAAAGAGGCTGAGAATAATCAGGAGTGTTGAGAGGGGGTGTGTTAAAGAGAATCAAGATGGCAGCCATAGCATCAAATCTCTATCCCTTCTTACATGTGTTGTGTATGCAACGCATGTAAAAAGGTGGCTGGGCTTTGACTGTACCACCATGTCAACATTTTCGAACCCCCTTCCATAATATTTTACATTATATAAAATATAATGCAGTTATTCCTTTACATGTTAGTACTTTGGAGGTAGAAACATGCCCTACTTTAATTAAGGTTTTATATAGAGAGATGTGTTCATTGGCTGAAACTCAGATTATGCCATAGGAGATATTTTATAAAGCTAAACCACAGGGAGCAAAATCTATATTCTGATCTAGTTTTCACTATTAAGCCAGATTGTCCAAAGTCACTGTGCATTCTTTAAAATATCCCTTAAAATATGAAATACCTCTTGAATATCATGTAGCGGATATGAATAAACTGTAGCATATGTAGCATATGAATAAACTAAGGTAAACTGAGATTCAGTTGCAGCTCTATTAATCAATCAATCATTTATTTATTTATAACATTTATATGGCTATCTGTCAGGTTCAGTCCAAGAACCGCAGTGAGACAAATCCAGGAACAGTTCAGTTACTTTATTAGCTTACAACTATTAGACAGAATCTCGCCAGACTAACTCTAATCCCCACAACAACAGCAACTATAACCCTGAACCCCTTCTTTTAACTTTCACACGCTCCAGCTGGGGGCTAAGGAGATGCTTGGAATGCCTCTCCCCCTCCTGTAACCTTGAAGCTCCATTCCAGGATCCTCCTCGCTCATGCCTTCCATCACACTATCCAACTCATAGTGACTCTGGGTGGCATACAAAAACTCAGTAATGCATATAGCCCCCAAAAGCAAAACAATACATTAAAAACCAATTAAAACAATAAAATGACAACCAGACTAAAATTTAATGCAACTCAACCAATTAAGACTCAACCAGTCATCCACACCCAAAGGTCTGGGGAAGAAGCCGGGTCTTAACTTCCTTTGTAAAGGCCTACAGGGCTGGGGCCAGCCATACTGGAGGAGAGATTATTCCAAAAGTCGTGGGGCACCACTGAAAAGGGATGTCTGCAAGATCTCATAAGGTGGCACTATCTCAATGAGGAGCTCTGGAGTGAGCTCTCCCTATTGGAGCACATGGGATGGTCAGATGCCCTAGGGAGCAAACAGTCTCACAAATAACCCAATCCTATGCCAGGTAGGGCTTTATAGGGATAATCAGCACCTTGAATTGCACCCAGAAGTTTATTTGAAGCCAGTGCAGCTCACAAAGTAGTGATGTCACATAGGCATAGCAAGGAATGTCCATAGCTACTCTCACTGCTGCATTGTGGATCAGTTGAAGCTTCTGGATGGTCTTTAAGGGTCTCCCAAGTAAAGTGCATTGCAATAATCCAATCAGGGTGTGAGTAGGGTGTGAGTGACCATGAGCAGGGCCCCCTGGTCCAGGAACAGATGCAATTGGCACACAAGACAAAGTTGTACAAAGACCCCCTTGACCACAGCTGCTGCCTGTAGGAGCTGTGAGTCCAGGAAGACTCCTAAATTGTTCACTGAGTCCAAATGGGGCAGTGCAACTCTGCTCAGAATTAAAGATGAAAGATGTCTGGTTCCTGAATCCACCGGGGGCAAAAACCCACAACTAAAGTTCTTTGGTACAGTGTCCTAGCCTGGAACCTGACTGGAAGGGGTACAGATAATCTGCTTCCTCCAGGATTCTTAGGAACTATAGGCCAACTGCCTTTTCAACAACCTTCCCCAGAAATCCATTGGAGGCTGAAAATTATCCAGATCTATAGGACCCAGTAATAGTTTATTGAAGAGGGGGTGGACCACCACCTCTTTCAGAACCAGGAGAACTACCCCAGTGCTCAATGAGGCATTCACTACCTCATGGATCCACCCACACACACCCTCTCTGGAGGCCTTGACCAACCAGGAGGGGCATGGATCTCATACACATGGATACACCCACAGCACCAAGGACCCTGTCCACTTCCTCAGAACAGGATCAAACTCATCCCAGGTAACATCACAGGAGCAAGCCCCAGTCAACTTCCTAGGACTTACCCAGCTGGAGTAAGTCCTATGGATCAAATTGGATCAAATAAGAGCGATTTTATTCAACAGGTGTCAAGAATAATCTTCACAGTGACACTGCATGTGCTCCTCCAGCCCTTCCTGACCCTGTAGGGATTAGGTTTTATTAAACAGAGCCACCAGATGGTACTTGGTGGATACAATAAAAGCAAAGAAATAACTTTGTATTACCACAAGGTAGTTCCTAATAAAGGCTCTAACCTGGGTCTGGTTGGTTTTGATAGAGATTAGTTTGAAGATATTTAGATCATCTTGTATGCATATTCCTATTTTTTCTCCATTATTGTGCAGTCCTTGCAATGCAGCTTTAGCAATGTGTTAGAAGCTCCAGCCTGAGTTCTGTGTGTGTTATTACGCCAAGTTTCTAGTATGCAGTAATAACCTGATGTTAGCAGTGGGGAGAAGTCTGTACTGTAAGGTGCTGCTTATAATGACAGTATAGGGAATATTTAAAGTTTCTCAGACTTTTTATAAAAATGGTCCTGAGATTTTTTTCTGGCAGACATAAAGGCATAATTGCATTTCACTTAGAGCTATTTAATTTTGAAATTATTATTCCCATTACTGCAGGATTTTTGTATAGCTTTCCTGTCTCTTTTGCAATCCAAAAAAAATTGGGGATTCCTGATCCTTTATTTCTTCCAAATTAAAGAAAATGATTGTTGAATTGCTGTATATATGGGCTCATGAAAGAAAAAAGAACACTCCCAAAGGAGTTGTAGTTTTGAGCATCTTTTGTGGCAGGTTTGATTATGAAATTGTCAGGATTAATGATCTTATAAATTATACATTTGAAGGCTTCCTCATGCTGTCTGCATAAACGAGTGCATCAGTTTAAGCTTCAGAACAAAGTAGTCTACCAACAAAAACTTTGTTACTTACTATATGGAAATTCCATTAGGAAAACTATAGAGAACAGGTCGGTCTCTCACAAGAGAACAGAGGGTCTTCATAGTTATATCAATGGGCCATATAAATCTCTTGAGAGGATGAATCTGTCTGATAGTAGCAGCTGCCAAGCTTATACTGTGAGTGGCATAAAATATTATCTCATGATTGTTACATACTGTCTGCAATACGTATTCCATTCAAAAGAATTCTGGAAGTTCGTAGCCTTTAAAATCAGATGCCGTGTTGTTATTAACATGAACAACTGAGTTCAGAAGTTCTATTTTTATATCAAATTCCAATTGCAAATTTAAAAAGCAATAGTCTGAGCATTTTTAAACTGATTTCACTGATACCTTCTGGATTCAGCAGCTGAATAGGGCAAAACAAATAACATGGAAGAGATGGAGATAGTATTTTTGTTATTTGCTTTATACTTTTGACAGATTTTCTATAAATTACTATATGTTATCTTTATGCAGATGTTTTCAATTTTTAAAAAAAACACAGTGATTTGCACTTATTGCACCGGATCCTAAAAAACAAGTATTCCATGAAACTTTCTTTAGTTCAGTTTGTAAACATCCAGCTTGTTTCCTTATTTTATTTTATTTTATTTTTAAGTTCCATGTCTAACTATTATATTCTGAGGTTGTTTGTTGAAATAAGTCTTAGCTGGTGATGCAATTTGGGCTTTTCTGCTAATTAATTGAAAAGCCTTCCTATACCAACTGAGTAATTGAAGCAAAGAAACAAGTAAGAAAAAGAAATAATGGTAGCATTTCTTGGCCCTTCAGATCACTGTGACTTAGACTTATGTCTGTAGAAAGGCTAAGTAATTGGGGGGGGGGGGGGAAATCAGATTAGAAAATCAGGGGAATCTGTAAAAATGACATTTCATTATATGTTCAAAAGAATCAATTGATAATGGACATTTACAAACTGATATGAGAAACTTATCACATGTGTCAAGGAGACACATGTTTGAATTGAATACCATAACCCTAACATTTTCCTGCATTTTAAGCATTCTCTATTAAAACTGTGGCTGCATTTATGGAGCGTGTAGTTCAACACACCTGAAGGATACCAGCCCAAGGAAAGCAACTCTATCCAGTAACATCATGTATACTTTGAACAGGAAAAAAGGAGAAGATTCTAATTCTAAGATAGCCACCAGGGAGATCTTAGATCTCCTGATAGATGTCCCTGTCTTCCAATAGTATTCTCAGGTACAACAAATAGGTCTGGTACTTACAAGAGTAACATTAGTAACATTAATTGAACATTTTCTCAGTAATATCCTCCTATGGAATGGCTTGAATCCCTCATATGTTGAAGCAAAAGTATTCAACTTTAAAGAAAAATGAATAACCTTTAACAATCTTTTTCCCTTTCAAAATGGTCAAGCATTTCTCTCTTCTGAAAAGCAGGCTTCTTGGTCTCTGTTTTTTAAAATTTCTCTGACTAAGTTTCAGGGGGAGGGGTGCGGAATCCTGGAAGCTTCGTCATACAAACACATCTTTTAAAGGTTGAAGCCTCTAAAATGTGAGGTTATGTGAATCTGTGGCTGCATGGTGCATAGTCTTTCACTTGGAATAATGATCATTTGTTAACTTTGAAATTGTAATTTTGTCTTGGCCTTTTATTCTTTCCCTTATTCTAAATGGGAGTTGAAGGCAGGCAGAAATACAAAGTAATTGATTTAACAGCCTAAGACAAGTACAAGAAAATAGGAGAGTTTGGTCTCAATGCTTGACTTGATCTGAGGCAGCTTTTTTCCAACCTTACCTCAGCACCTTGGGCCAACCAAGTGGCCTTTAAGCCTGAATGAGCATGACTTTTTTTCTACCATAAAGCTTCAGTATTCAGTTTTTCAAACTGTTTTGTAGCATTGGAAACAGAATTATATTGACAAGGTTAGAATTCATCTCCTGGAGGGGGACTATTATGCTATACTTTAAGTGCTAATATAACAGTTTGTGGTGGTACCTTAATAACAGCCCCAGCTTGCCTAATGAAAATAATGAAAGCAAACAGTACTCAGTGAGATTTTATTATGACTGAAGTGACTGCAATTTGAGGCAAATTATCCCTATTTTTGTTCTAATATCAAGCACAGACATGCTAAAGAAAGCGCTGTAAGTTTTGATGTAGAATTAGACTTCACTATTGTTAACATAGATGTAAGTGCATTTTCCATGTAAACAGCTCACAAGGGTCAAGCAGCAGAGACATTTTTTGTGTGAAGCTAGAAAGCAGTCTCCAGCCGGTTTGGAGCTCTGGGAGACGAGGAATCGACATCTTAACCCAAATGAAGGTTGGCACCTTTATGGGCACAGGGTTCACATACTTTTCTAACCACCTTTGAAAATTGCTTGTTAACTGCTTTTCAGCTATTAGGAACCTTTGGATGGACAAATTTTATATCACTGGGTAGGTTTCCTTCAATCCTTAGCAAAAGAAGTTTTAAATACAAGTAGCCACCAGGTTAAGAACACCCGGTTTACAGATGATTCATAGTTAAGAAAGGAACCTATTGTAGCAAAATTCAAGTTAAATACACATTGATTCAAGTTAAATACACAATGGTTAGAGTTCATTACACAATACTACTTCTACAGTATTATACAATAATACTGTTCCAGCTTACATACAAATCTGACTTAAGGACAGACTTTGGGGACAGAACTCATTCTTTAACTGGGGACTGACTACCTGTACAAGTTTAAGTACTTAAATTTTTATTTCTTTTGAAATAAACAGCAAAAGGATTATTAGAACTTTGATTTTGGAAAGTTACAAATGGACTAAGGGTCTGGATGGATTCGAAAGATTAAAGGAGAAGAACACTTAAATTTGACGTACTAATACAGAATGAAGCAAAATATTTTAACATTGGACATACTGAAGGATATTTTTGAACAATAGGCCTGGAGGTTAATTTTAAGAGTGTCTGCCTCTATAGATAGACTGTGTTTAGAAGATGTTATGGAAGAGGAACAAGTTTTACTGGAGCAGACTGAGACTGATCTGAAAGTTGATTTAAAAATGACAGGCTACCAGAATGATATGGAAAAAGATGCTACCAGAATGGTATGGAAAAAGATGCTAAACTGGACATACAAAAGAAACCGGCTGATATCTTAATAATTAAAAAGGATATACAAATAACAAACCAAGAGGGTGACCTGGATAACTTTCCTATATTGGATTTACAAAACAGACTTTTTAAAGCTTTGAAGAATTTTGTGAGAAGGGACAAAGAAAAATGGAAAGAAATCAAGTTTAGGACTATTTGAAGGGACTAAAGATCAAGATTGTTAAAAGGAAGGAATATAAAGTTGGTTTATTTGATCAAGGTTAAAATAGATATGTTGTTATTTCTGGTAACCCTTAATGGATTTTGCTGATCAGGACTGCACCATAAAGCTATAAGGATTTGTTTATAGATAAGAGATGGGATATGGGAAGAAGAGGTCATTTGTTGTATTTTAAGAGAAGGTGATAAGTTACTAAAATTATTTATACTTGTTGCAATAAAGGGGGAATTCATTATGTTTCTTTTCTTTTTACTATACTTTTATTTTTTCTTTTCTGTTTTTCTTTCTATTTTTTTCTGCACTGTTTTTTTTTCTTTTTTAAGTTTGTATTAGTTTTTATCTTTTTAATTGTAATTTTTAATAAAATCATTATATAAAAAAAGAATTTTGAAATAAAGTGCCCATAACCTGTCATTATTTTCTCTTGAAGTCAAGACAGAGTGGATGAAAACATAGCATATGAACTGAAGGCAGAGAGAATGTTATGGCCTTATCGACCTCAGATAAAATTACTATTTTAATTTGTAATTATTTTTCTATTCAGCCAGCATATAGTATTTACTATTTTGAAGTGCAGTATAAGCAAATTGCTATATAAAAAGTTGTTACCAGTAGAGAGACAGGCAAAGAAAGCTTCAGTCACTAATACTAGCATTGCTTATTATGTGGTTTATCAAGAAGCAGGAGAAGGGAATATTTTGAAATAAAATACTTAGCTGAAAGATATTGTACTGTATATTTACATGAAGGTTCATTGTTAGAGATTATTTTCTTAAATCCTGAAGATGAACATGTGAGTGGTCACAAGTCTTTAAAAAAACAAACAAACAGCTGTTTGACTTCCTGACACACTTTTTCAGGTAACTATTAATTATGAACCTAGTATATCTCATCTCTTGAGAAAAGCACTGAAAAGAATGGCATCCTGTATCTAATTCTAGAAAAAAAAATATGCATCATTCTTCAGTGGTTCTAGGTTAGGACAGTCTAGGTTTTGAAATATCTCCTCTGGGCTATCTAATATAATGATTTGATATTAGGTCAAATCATATTGATGTCTACTTCATTAGATTTATGGAATATTGATTGTGAATTGCAAATGTATAATGAACTGGAAATTATTAAGTTGACAGAAATGAAATATAGCAAGTATAGATGCTGATAAGTGCTTTAGTAGTAATTGCCACCCATAAAACAATTACAAAGACACCCCTAAATTACTCAGCAGATGAATATATTAAGTTATTTTTTTTAATGTCCCTGTTTAAGGCAAAGAAGACATTGTTGAAAATCTTGATGACCTGTAATTCAGCTGTTTTCCACTGAAATTGTGTCTGAGATTCCTTTAAGAAGTTTTACTGTTGGTTTTTTTTTTAATCCATCTCTGATAGCATCTAATCCAATAATTTATAGCAAAAGAATCTAGCATATAGTTTTCTTATTAGAGATAAATGACTGACTGCTTGATAATTAGCACAGTCACACTTGTAACTTTTTTATATACAGTGGGGCAAAAAAGTATTTAGTCAGCCACCAATTGTGCAAGTTCTCCCACTTAAAAAGATGAGAGAGGCCTGTAATTTTCATCATAGGTATACCTCAACTATGAGAGACAAAATGAGAAAAAAAATCCAGAAAATCACATTGTCTGATTTTTAAAGAATTTATTTGCAAATCATGGTGGAAAATAAGTATTTGGTCACCTACAAACAAGCAAGATGTCTGGCTCTCACAGACCTGTAACTACTTCTTTAAGAGGCTTCTCTGTCCTCCACTCGTTACCTGTAGTAATGGCACCTGTTTGACCTTGTTATCAGTATAAAAGACACCTGTCCACAACCTCAAACAGTCACACTCCAAACTCCACTATGGCCAAGACCAAAGAGCTGTTGAAGGACACCAGAAACAAAATTGTAGACCTGCACCAGGCTGGGAAGACTGAATCTGCAATAGGCAAGCAGCTTGGTGTGAAGACATCAACTGTGGGAGCAATAATTAGAAAATGGAAGACATACAAGACCACTGATAATCTCCCTCAATCTGGGGCTCAAGATTGCAAGATCTCACCCTGTGGGGTCAAAATGATCACAAGAATGGTGAGCAAAAATCCCAGAACCACACAGGGGGACCTAGTGAATGACCTGCAGAGAGCTGGGACCAAAGTAACAAAGGCTACCATCAGTAACACACTATGCTGCCAGGGACTCAAATCCTGCAGTGCCAGACGTGTCCCCCTGCTTAACCCAGTACATGTCTGGGCCCATCTGAAGTTTGCTAGAGAGCATTTGGATGATCCAGAAGAGGATTGGGACAATGTCATATGGTCAGATGAAACCAAAGTAGAATGTTTTGGTCTAAACTCAACTTGTCATGTTTGGAGGAGAGAGAATGCTGAGTTGCATCCAAAGAACACCATACCTACTGTGAAGCATGGGGGTGGAAACATCATGCTTTGGGGCTGTTTTTCTGCAAAGGGACCAGGACGACTGATCCGTGTAAAGGAAAGAATGAATGGGGCCATGTATCGTGAGATTTTGAGTGAACACCTCCTTCCATCAGCAAGGGCATTGAAGATGAAACGTGGCTGGGTCTTTCAGCATGACAATGATCCCAAACACACCGCCCGGGCAACGAAGGAGTGGCTTCGTAAGACGCATTTCAAGGTCCTGGAGTGGCCTAGCCAGTCTCCAGATCTCAACCCCATGGAAAACCTTTGGAGGGAGTTGAAAGTCCGTGTTGCCCAGCGACAGCCCCAAAACATCACTGCTCTAGAGGAGATCTGCATGGAGGAATGGGCCAAAATACCAGCAACAGTGTGTGAAAACCTTGTGAAGACTTACAGAAAATGTTTGACCTCTGTCATTGCCAACAAAGGATATATAACAAAGTATTGAGATGAACTTTTGATATTGACCAAATACTTATTTTCCACCATGATTTGCAAATAAATTCTTTAAAAATCAGACAATGTGATTTTCTGGATTTTTTCCCCCATTTTGTCTCTCATAGTTGAGGTATACCTATGATGAAAATTACAGGCCTCTCTCATCTTTTTAAGTGGGAGAACTTGCACAATTGGTGGCTGACTAAATACTTTGTTGCCCCACTGTATTGGGACAGTAATAGAACTAACCCAATATTTTAGGATATGCAAGGAATTATTTATAGGGGTGAAAAGAAGTGCTAATGCGGATGCCCACCAAACATGATTTGTTTTTAGGAATTCTGGTAAAATTAAGTCTTTGCCAGGAGCTTTGCTGTTTTCAACTGAATTGCTAATTTTTGGATTCCTAGGAGTGAAACTGAGGGCCATTCAAGAAGGAGATCATACATTAGCAAGTATACAAATCATCACCTAGATGTGTCTTCAGTAAGTCATGGAAGTGTTTGTCCCAGGAATTGGGAATTGAGTTGTTAATACTAGTAGAATTAAATCTAGCTGGGAGCTAAGTGACTAGGTATCAAAACAGGCAACCATCTTTACATAACAAAGCCTGCGAAGCATGGCCCAGTTCTGTAGTGTGTAACTTTGCTTCTTCTCCTTTAGTAGCCTCTTTTTTAAGTAAATAGAAGGTTTCACATGAAGAATTATTGTTATAGCTATGGACATTTTTATAAGCTAGGCTTACCTGTACTCTGAGACAAACTTTGTATAAAACTAAGATTTGGATCACTTATTGGGATGGTAAGAAAGAGGAAGGTGATTAGAAAGTAAGTGTTCTTGAGCAAAGCTGATGAGTTACAGAAATACAGTGGTACCTCGGTTCACGAACTTAATTCATTCTACAATTCTGGTCGCGAACCAAATTGGTCGTGAACCGAATCAAATTTCCTCATAAGGTTCAGTGTAAATAAGGTTAATCCATTCTGACCCCTACAAACGTGGTCGTGAACCGAATTGGTCGCCAACCTAATCAAATTTTCCCATAAGGTTCAGTGTAAATAAGGTTAATCCGTTCTGAACCATATGTATTTTTTTTTTAACCACAAAAATATGAAACAAAGTACAGGCGATCTCACCTAGAGGAAGCCACGACCACGTGTCAGAGCAGGGAAGATGGCCGTGGGTCATGTTCGTCCCCCGATGCAAGTTCATGAACGTAAGCAAACTTTTGCGAATGCTGCTGTTCGTGAACCAAATTGTTCGTGAACAGAAGCGTTCATGAACAGAGGTATTACTGTATAGAGATTGTTTTGTGGGTATCACTGACTATGTTTATAGATTGTTTCAGGAAATTAACCATCGGACATCAAAAAATTGGTTTGAGACCATAGACAGCTTACAGGATCATACAGACCTGAGATACCAATCAGTAGAAGAGGGATCCTTAACTTGTGGTGGTTGATTTTGCTTAATTGTCTCAAAAGCAAAGAATCCCATTAACAGCAGGTCTCTTATAAAAATAAAATTGCAAAGTGTCCTAAATAGTCTACAAATGTTGGGTTGGATAGTTTAGAGCACTATTCCACAGTGTTCTAAAACAAAAGGTACATGGCAGGGGTAGAGGATAATAGTAATTTGAGAGAGACAACATATATGACAGAAGTTGAACATTTGTATGCACTGAATCCAGGAAGTCGGGACATCTGAGCTGATGGGGAACAAGGACATGTGATGATTTTTGTCCATGGGCTTATTTGTCCATGGGCTTATCTGTTGTTTTAGGGTGGCATTCTGAGATAGAGAAGCAGAAGTCTGCACAAAGATGTCCACTGTAACAGAATCTGAGCTATTTAGTGATAGGTGTTGGAAAGCAAGTGATAGGACTAAAGAGGTCTTCCATCTGGTATAGACAGGATGAAGGAGATGCATGCCAATAGGAAGGAAGATATGTTGCTCTTGATAAATCACAGATAGGAACAGCTGTGTTGTCATCATGATTGCTGTTTAAAACAAGTCCCCCTTTGAACTTATTGGAAGACAGGTTTGGGTCTTTTGGACAATAGTTGTAAAGCCATTGGGAAGTAAGTAGCTAAATTCTGCCTTAAGCTCTGTAACATCTGAAAAACAAAAACTTACCTATTCCTGGGTAGCAAGACAAAAGAGTTCCTGACTTCTGTCTCTAAGAGTAGGAGAGCGGAAGGTGATTAATTCATCCTGGCGAGGATTCTGTTTTTGCCTTCCCATGGTCAGCCTCTCTGGGATAGCAGCCAGGTTCTTATCTATATCTTTTTCTCCAGCTCTGCTCTTGGCAATGAGCCCAACATCAGAAGGCACTAACAAAGGCTTAGTTGTCAGGTCTTTGGAAACTTGGCTAGGAGAAATTTGAAGAGAAGCCAGGTTGTTCCTCATTTTCATTAGCGTAGATGGGATTATGCAGGTATTAAATATAAGTATAATTCTACAGACGTCTCTGGAGTTTGGAAGCCACTCCACCGCTACTAAATCCACTGGAGAAATTGGAATGCATAGCAGCTAGCCCAAAGAAATTGCTGTTTTTTTAGAAGAGTAACATTTGTAGATGTTTGTTGCATTGTTTTGGATAACAAGCATAATTTGAGTTGTAAAATATATCATGACACAGCTTAATTTATCTCAGTGGAGTGAATTCAACTAATTTTCCTATTTACTGGAATGCCTCTTGGGGAATAGTAAAAGATGTGGAAGAGAATCCAATTTTCCATTGATGGCATTTAGATTTAAATATACCAGGGAATCTATGTCAGCAATAAGACGTTGATATGATGCCATAAGATCAGCCTGAAAAAGCAGAGTATTATTTTTTTAGCTACTTCTCTGTTGATTCAGCAAAAAAAATTCTTGCAGAGGGAGAGAAGCAGGCACATCCCATCCATTATATTTTTTGCTTCTTTCTTTACCTCGTAAACTGAACCATCTTATAAATAACCAGAGGTTCAAGGTGGTGGTTTAAGACAAGTAAATCTTCTACAGTTACTGGCATGAACTCTGGGTCTGGACCCAAGTCATCAATTCTTAATTTTTCTCAAGGCTTTGCTTTGGCTCATTTGGCCAGGACTGAAACACACACACACACCCGCCTTTTCTCCTTTTCTTTTTTCATTTTTCAAAGAGGAATCTGGTGGCTTTGAAAAGAAGAAACAGTTTCCATATCTCTGTGCTACTGTTCCTGTGAAAAGGCTAACTTACATCACTAGCATCTTGCATAAATTCTATTTTTGCAATCCCAGATTTACAGCCTTGTATCTATAATATGTGTCCCCAGACCACTGCAACCACTCTTTTTTCTAGAAACTCAACACTTTCAAGGGAAGTCATGGGCTGTATCTCAGATACAAGCAACTTTAATTAGGATGAAAATTGGCTTCTACAAAGGTTAGGAATATGGTTTTCTATGTATGTCTGCTCCAGGATTTAAGTTTTTTAAGTTTCTGAGTTTCATTCTTTGCCCTTTTGTTGTAATGAACTGCATGAGGCCATTTCTCACATTGCCCAGCCTGGGTTTAGAAAGTGGTCCTCTCTGATCCGTGGTTCATTTCTTGCTTTTCATAAGTTTTCTGTTCATGAACTCTTTATCAATGTAATAAACAGACAGATCAATATTATTCCACATGGACAACATTTAAAAATAATGCTGAATTATTTTCTCCTTATGAAATTGTTTTTTGTTGTTTCCTTTTTTTATTTTTTTACTTTTTTTCTCTTCCTTTTTCCTCCTTTTTTTTATAGTAAATCATAAGAAAATAAAAAGAAATCCTAACTTCACTCAGTTTTGTGCATAGCTTGGAAAGGGAAGAGCTTAGAAAATTCCAGTTTCACTTTGAGGGAGTAGGGGTTTTTTTTTGGAACATTACATAAAGAGTAAAAGAGAAATGTTGTACATATTCCAAGTAAGCATTAGTACATTTTCATCCCACCAAAATCTCAACCCCATGTGTAAGCTTTATAATAAACTAACATAAAGTTTGACATTCTAAAATGATTGGACTATTGCAGTGCACTCTATATGAGGCTGCCTTTGAAGACTATCTGGAAGGAATAGTGGACTGAAGATGGCTCCATGAAAAGTGAAGCCAACAGCTGTGGCAAAGAGCAGGGAGCAACTGTCTGGAGCATGTGTGGGCAATCTCTGGTCCTCTCCTTTATCAAGGGAGGTTCAAAGAGTCAGTCTGCTCACTGCCATTTCTTCCTCTGGGACACCTGTATTAGTTTTTACTATTGTAATTATAATATTTAATAAAATTATTTTTAAAACAAATTCTAAAATGTATAACATTTATTTATTTAGGAAATTTATATGGCCATCTAACCTAAGTGAATAATAACAATACAAAAATCAATATAAAAACAGAACAAAAAATACAATTAATTCTATATATTATATAGAATTTTGATATTCAGAATGTCCATCTTCTCTGAACTAGCCATGTAAACATTACATTGGCTTTATTTTCTTTGATATTGCAGTTCTATAATTCCCTTGTTCATAAATATTTTGTACCATTTCTAATATTAGTTTTTCTTTAGCTGTATGCCTTGTTTTTCCCATGTATATTTGAACATCACTAGCCTCCCTTTCTGCTTGAAATAGATTGTGTGAAACAAGGAACCTGAGAATTCCAATTGTTTTACTTGAAAAACTTCTATTTGAAAAACAAAGTTTTATGTAACATTGTGTGTTATTTGATATATAGGATGAAATGTGTGGCTTGCTTGTCCTTGTGTGTTAAATCTTTATCACTTTTTCCTCTACATATGAGTATGTACTATTTATTTATTTATTATTAAATTTGTATGCTGCCCATCGCCCCCAACGGGTGACTCTGGGCGGCTCACAATTAAAATCAAAAACCCATAAACAATTAAAAATACCCCATAAATAATTAAAATTAATCCATTAAAAATCAACTGTAAAAACATGTATACACATACATACACATATGTGCATTTATATGTATATATACCTTTAAAAAATAATGTTTGCTAATATTCAGAGTGGTCCACTTAATTTCCAGGCAGAAGATGAAGACACGAATAATGATTTGCCTGAAGTACATGGAGAACTAGTTGTGGCTGTGGTACCTTTTCTTCCAAGAGCTGCTTCCATTGAGTGGCATGTCATTGCAGTAGTAGACAAACAACAGCAAAGACAAAAACTTACACAGATGAGATCACTGGAGAGCTGCCAAATTAGATGTGAAGCTGTGCAGTCCTATCCAACATGTACTACAGCTGTTACCATATCTTTAACTCTGACTTCATCATCAGCTTCTACAATCAATTTAGATGAAGTCCTGCATAGTATGGTGGAAATGTTTAAGGAAGTTGCAGAGAAGATGTCAAAATATGGCGATATAACTCCATTAAGTTTTAGAACATTCTTCCGAACAAATATTGTTGAAAGGGAAGCACTGAAAACAGGTAAGTCTGTTGTATGTATTTTTAAGTACCCTGGAAAAATGTCAAGGTTCACCAAATAATGAAGTGGCTTTGCCTTTGTTTGGCAGTGTGGTCTACCTGGGACTTCCCAATAATCCCAGTCATTTCCCACAGAACATTAAACTCTAGAGAATCTAAACTCAAATGTTGAACTAGACTTCTTTAGTTCCAGAACTGCATTCAGTGTCAGGGAATGAGAAAACATCCTACTTAAACTGCACTTTAAAAGCCAAATGTTTAATTTCCAAGTTCTTCAAATACCACATGTAACAACAGGTTCTTTTAGATGTTGCTAAAATGTAGTGTGTCAAAAGATTGAGATTGTTGCCCTATTCAGGTTAGCATTTACCATATGAGCAGTCTCAATAATCTTCACTTTCCCATCCATGTTGCTCAAAGAATGTTAGCATCCTGACAGATTCTGCATGCTCTGGATAAGTATGTCTCAGAGGAAAGACTTTGCATGTACAATAATATTGTACTGACTTCCATATGAGCCAGTATCCTTATGCAACAAGATTCTTGCTCGGTGGAATCCAGCACATGTATATATGAAGGCTTTCCTTTGCAGACATCTGCACTGAATGTGGTTCAAATGAATTGATGGGGACAGTGCTTAATGGGAGTAATATGTTACTGCTGTTCATTTTATAATATCTAAATAGGGTTTATGTAACTCCAAATTCTGGTTAATAATAGAGATATTCGGTAAGATCTTTAGGTGCTATAAATTCATTTTACCTATATAATAATTAGACATGATTCAAATAAAGCATAATTTCCAGCATATTTGTCTTCAGCAAAGAGGGGGGTTCTGCTTAGTTCCCAGAAGTCAGCACAAGTCAGTAATGTCAGTGTGTTGTTTCATGTGTTCACATGCAACATCTCATTGGATCATAATAATTGATTTTCATGGCTTTGTGTGACAAATGAAAAAAAAAATAGAAAGAATAGGAATTGATGTTATGTGTATTATACTACTAAGTAAAAAGAGCTTCTGGTGGGCCAAAGAACCTACTTCTGTGTGTAGAATTTGTGAAAGTTTACCAGCCTTTCCCAACTTGGGCATCCTTCAAATGTGTGGACTTCAGTTCCTAGATTTCCCAGCCAGTCGGGCCATTGCTGATAATTTTGGAAGTTGTCCATATAACTGGAAGGTACCCAGGCCGATGTAGACAGAGTCCTTTAAAGTTATCTTTACTTCAGAATATAATACACATCCATTACAATAGATTGTACGGACACGTGCTTTTGTATGGAAAGCATCTTTGGAACTGAATGAACCTATAACTGCAGGCTTGGGAAATCTAGAATATAATATAGCACAGACCTACTGTATGTTGAATATATGCTCTGGGAATCCTCTTGTACCCAAGTTCTATGCAGAAAAAGAATTGCAGCTTTCACTCTCTTGTCTATAGAGTGTTATGACTGTGTGGGTATAGTTCAGGCACTGATAACTCCCAAATGTGCAAACATGAAAAAGAGATAGATATAAAGCTCAACTATCCATATTAATTAACTGGCATAAATGTTACCCCTCAAATATTGTGCTGTCCTATTTTTATATCTAACCTGCAGCGTTACTCAGGGGAAATTCAAGTTGAAGTTGCTTAATAGATTCAAAATATAAAAACAGGATGGAATAAACTTGTGACATGGAAAAAACACAGCTGGTGCATGAAAGAAGGGATTAAAATATACCTGACAGGGCATTATTTATTGCACAATAATGTTTTAAAAATTAATAGAATGTGCTTTTAGATTGCATTAGATTGCATTAACCACCCAGAGTCACTTTTCATGAGATGGGTGGTATCTAAATTTGAAATATAAATAAATAAAAATAAATAAATTTGTTTATTCTCTTCTTCTGAGTCTTTGAAGAGGTGTACAAGAGTTCTTATGATTTGATTTATGTTTACAGTAGCTCTACAAGCTTTGGTCCACTAATTTTATATATCTGAGTCTTAGAAGCAAGAAAATTTGGGGGAATTTCTATATCCAGCATTGTCAATTAAAGCCCACATAATTCTCTGTCAGCCACCAAAAGTCATTTTTTTTATTGCAAAGGGTTTTTTTTTTTTTAATCTGCGCTCAGTCGTTACCGACTCTGCAGTGACTGCTTGGACGAGTCCTTGCAGTTTTCAAGGCAAGGTGTTTCAGAAGTGGTTTGCCAGAGCCTCCTTCCTAGAGCAAAGCCGAGCTGGCGAGCACAGGAGGCGGGGTTTCCGTTCCTTTGCACCCTTTTCGGGTGCGCGCAGTTTCGCGCTTACCGGCAACTGCTCCCGACTCCTTTTGCAAGGCGCCACCGGCATTTTTCCTCCCACCGGAGTGAGAGTCCCCATTTATCTACTCACGTGAGTTTTCGAACTGTTGGGTTGACAGGAACTGGGGAGGAAACAGGAGCTCACCCTGTTAACGTGAAGGCTGGACTCGAACCGCTGAAGCGTCGACCATTTCTGGCCGGCAACTTTCAGCGTCATTAAGCCGCTGCGCCACCACGTCCCCCTTTGCAAAGGGGTAGAAATGTGTTAAATAAATAAACAAAACAAACAACACAGAGGGCCTTCAACCAGTTTTTTTGGTTCACCATTTTATGATTGTTCCAGCACAGGGATTGTTCTGTCACAGTGATGCATGCCTTGATCATCTTTCAGTACTGTAGGCTGCTGTATATGGGGCTAGCCTTGAAGATAACCAGCAACTTCAATGGATGCAAATGCAGTTGCCACAATTCTAATTGGCACTGACAATTGGATTTATTGGCTACTTATTTTTTTCCAGCCTGAAGGAATACCTTTCCATATCCTAACCTGTACATGCCTTAACTTTTTCAAAGGAGAATTTGAGCAGTTTGTTGGAAAGGAACATGGAAGAAAGTCTTTGTAGCAATTGTGCCTTCATTTATGTGACCATGGTATTGGTGCCAAATTAAAACTTGTTTATTTACCCAGGCATTTAATAGTGTTAAAGCTGATTTATAATCTGTTCTACTGTTCTCCCTCTCATTTATTTTTATGAGTGTATCTTACAATTCTGTTGTGTTGCATTCATGTTATATTTTAGTCTTTTTTGATTAACAGAGAGGGTGATTTAAAAGAGTCAAAAATATGTTTAACAGTTAGCAGGTCAAATGTTACAACAGCTAAAGCCATTCATAGCAAAACAAAAAAATCCATATCAGTTGTTCAATATCTGATCATTTAGTAGTTTCAGAAAATCTTAAGAACATAACCAGTAGATCTTTAGATGTTTGGTGTAGATCAGAAAGGGTTCCTGCTTCATAATAATTTAACAATAGTGACAACAAAATCTTGTAAATCTTCCTGAGCCACTAATTTGCACCTAGCTTCAGCTGGCTGATAAACAAGAACAAGCATTTGAGTAACTCACCATACTTGATCGGAATTATAGCAACTGATTTGGTCCCACAGACAGAGGAAGAAACATGGGGCAAGTGAGATGAATGTTATAAACAAAACATTTTCTTAAATAGAGAGATGGCATTTCAAATATTTAAATGTGAATTTCAATTGATATTTAATATATTTATTAAATATATCCATTGAAAGCTTCCTTACAGTAAAATATCTGATGATCATTTATTGAAAGGTCTGTGATTTACATTAGATTTGTTTTAATATGGGAATGAGCATATAAAAATATGTCTTCATTTGTCCTTTGAACCAGATTAATGCTTAATTCCAGCAGTCTGTTCTTTTCAGTGCATACATAAACTGGGAGAAAAATACGGTTTGCTAAGTAGAACTGGAAGTTATTGAGGATGTAAGAAAAAAGAAATGCTGTTGCAAATCTCAAATGAGTTGCTAATTAAAAGCATGTATTTTCCCTCTTTTGTCAAAAAGGATTTCAGTGTTCATTGAGCCAAGAGTGAGTAAATCAGAACAGCCCATTGCAACTGACAAAGACAAAAACTGAAAATATGGATTCTCTGTGTTGCAACAGATTACATTTTAGCTAATGTTACTGATGTCAGAAAAGGGAAAGATTTGTGCTGCAAACATGAGAAAGATAGCCTTCTGTCAGCCAAAGATAAAATGTAAAGTTTTATTGAAACAAGCGTGGCCCTGATGGTGAACTTCTCTGTAACAATCCCACCTACCAAATGAGGGCATTATAGGCTTTGTGTTGAAAGCACAGGGTATGTTAAATGCTGGGGGATTAGATTAAGCTGACATATATACTTAGTACGATACTCTAATACCTCTAGAAGGCTTTAGCATAAATTATGACTATTTATTTCCATATTCTCATTTACAAGTTCATTAATATAAATCAAAATTATTTCCCTATGCCATCCAGGCAAATTAGGTTATTTCTCAGCATGTGTACCTTCTTGCTATTAAGACTTTGGCAAGCCTTGTTCATATGCGTTATACAAAAATATAGAAAAATATAAATTACTAATCCTATTCTTTGTACAGAAATCAATAGAACAGGAGGCAATGATAAAATACTTGCTTAATCTCTGATGTGGTTTGTATCTCTGAACTGCTGTGAAATCTTCTGCGGGACAAACTGTGTTACCAGGAGCAAAACAAACAATTCCATAAGGTGGTATAACAAATTAAAATTGAAGCAAGAAAACTTTAATCCTATCCATAGAGAGAATGTCACATAATAAAAAGATGACTAAATTCATAGCTTGGAGGGGTTCCAGAAACATTCCATAATTAAAGGGCAGCCACTAGCAAAGTTTCTGCATTTGCTATCTCAACTGAATGAATAGATAGAAAAGTTCATAAGGCATTCTAGTGCACTGTTGGTGATCATGCTTAGTGCTGGCAACTACTTGGACTATGATTCGGTTTAGATCTCACTCCAATCTTTAACTCTGCTTAAAAACAATATCTGAACTGAGTAGACAGAGTTGGACTAGTTGACCTCTGAGGTACCTTTCAACTCTAGGATTCTATGATTGTTTGAAATAAATTTTCCAATAATTTTTAGTGTCAGCTGTGTTTTTTTCACATTATTCTGGAAAGTTAAGTAATGGTTGGACAATGTAAAAAACACCACCTTGATAGGTTCTAAGACATCTGTTTACTTAATTTCCAAACTGAAATAATTGAAATTGAAAAATGAACACATTTTTTAAAATCCCCAAATGGTCTGAACATTTATTATTGCTAAAGTGGACCTTTCAGTCTCTTAATGGATTTAGCCTACATGAGTGAGCAATAAGGATTTTGACTGTTGATAAAAATTCTTACTCAAGACTTTTTGAATCCTACTGTTCCCTCTCTTGCTGTTCTTTAGTATTCTTGTTTTATCCCTTCCACACCAAAGTATGACATGAGATTTTAATTTCACTGTAACATTATTTGCATAAGGATTTCCATTAAAACCCCCTTCATAGATTGCCTTGCCACAGTTTCTGTCAGTAGAAGAGACTGAAGTAATGGAGGTCTCTCAGGCATTCAGGCCAAAATGTATGTAAATAATGTGTTGATAATTTTGGACACATTATTATTATGATTATGATAGGCCATGTTCAAGGACTATCTCTTAGTAGTTCATATATCCCTTATAATCTTGAGAGTTAGAGGGAGGGGATCTTTCAGAAAAAGTATTAGAGAATTCTGATTACAAGAAATGCACATTTATGCCAGAACTTGCCCTACTCTCCTCTTACTTTTGGTGGCTCTCCTCTCCCAAAATGGGGATTTGAGGTGGCTCAGCAGATCTTTGACCAAAGGATACAAAGAAAGAAAGAAAGAAAGAAAGAAAGAAAGAAAGAAAGAAAGAAAGAAAGAAAGAAAGAAAGAAAGGGGGGAGCTGAAGTCAGTTTTGACATGTATCAGCAAGCTAGGCTACCATGTTCTAATATGGAAAAGGCACAAAAAATTCTGAAGGTTCTGCTATGAAAATCATAGCATGGAATCTTTTATGTGCGATGCCTTTGGCCCCTTAAGTCTTCACAAAAATATTAGTAGTACTAATGACTCATTATATATATTTGCCTCTATTGATACTAATGACTCACAAGTCAAGGATTTCTTTTCCTCTTTCTTATTTAATATGAATGTGTTAACAATGCTTAATCAGCATCCAGATTAGCCAGGGTTAATAGAAGAGAACCTGGTGAACTACAAAACCAGTGCCTTGAGGTCACCTCAATACTTGGAATACTTGGGAGTAATTCTAGTCCATGCAGAATTTTTCTGACCCAGGAAAGTATTGGGAAGAAAGTATAGGTCTTGGTCATCCACTATCAGCCCCAATAGGTAGACCTGACCCAGAAAATTAGGGAGGCATTTGCCTGAGTTGTGTCCAAATATTATTTTCCAGGACTTAAAGAACTTTCAGCCCCCTTTGCCTGGATAATGGTTCTTGAATATTCTGCCATAATGGAACTTGCCAGCCTGCTAGCTATGCTAATTTTCTGTTAGAATTTGGTGCCTGGCCTTATTCTGTTCTGGGAGGTTCTAGAGGCTGTTCTTGCCCTTTCAAGACTTCACTGACCTCCAGACACACAGAGAGATTCTAGTGTCAGAATCAGTCTTAATAGAATTGGATCAGAAGCTAATGACAGACAGGCTATTGAAAGGGGTCAATGTGGAGTATTAGATGGTATTTCCATAATCACAGAAGATAGTTTGTGGATAGCCCATCTTAAGACCATGATGGCTTAGGGAGAATAATGCTGGAAAGAAAACAAACAGTACTCCAAGCAGTCTTTCTGGCACTGAAAATCTTCCAGACACCCTCACTGGAGAAATATGTCCTGATAAAGATAGTATATTTGTCAACACTTATCTGAACAAGCAAAGATTAACACATCTAAGTGGCTCTCAACAGGAAAGTAAGCAGTTACTTCTGTGGGGAAAGGCAGCCTTGCAATGAACAAAGGCAGAGCACCTGGTGAGGCTCTAAAACATAGTCAGTTGGCTCAGCAAGAGATGCTAACATCTCTTGGACCTTTGAGGCTTTCATTCACTAGAAATCTAATAAATAGTGCCACAAAAGTATGACTTTCTTTTATTGATACCTTAGTTGCTATTGTGTGCACACGTGAGTATGTCGTATTTCAGTGTACTTTGCTTCTTAATGGAATCATTGTGTATCAGTGTTTTTTTAGTATTTCCCTTTTAAATGAAATATGCTTGTGTTATAATTACTGGAATTGGAAAGTTAGCTGTCCTGTGCCATTTAAAGTGTTTTAAAACACACCCACACACATCAGACACCAGAACCAGTAACTGAGAATAATGGATGTTTCAGGAGTGATTGGACTACAAATTCTTAAAAATAAAAATACTGATGAAATATTTTTATCTATACTATGTATTTGAACTATAAGTAATATAATAACTATTAACATTTGGAACTGATCAGTTATCTTAAATTTATCTTATTTCTATTCTTGCTTTATTAATTTGCTAATGTTTAAAGTGGCTTAGAATTTTTTGCTTGCCACTGAATCCCCATATAATACTTTTAATAATTAGTGCTAGTTTTGTATCTAGATTTAATTTTAAAAAATCATGAAATAATTTAATTTACTAAGCATGTTCCAAAGAACTCTTTTTTTATACCTTATTCTTTTTTCATGGAAAAACATTTCTCAGATTAAGTTTCAAAAACTGATTTTCTTAAGCATTGACTCTCTGTTTGAGTGCTAGGCAAAAGCCCCCACTGTCTGCTTCTAAAACACTCTAAATTTGTGGTCTTTGTGGAATACACCATATTAATGCATCTGATTGCAAGTGTAATCCTGAATTATTAACATAATTGGGAGGGGGGGTTCATGATTGTTGATGGAATGTGAATTTCCTTAATTATAGTCTGCTGGGAATCTGTTTTGACACGATGCCTATTATTCCAGATGACTAACTTTCAAAGCAAACATTTAGAAAATATATTTTTCTTTTCCAGAATCATGCACAAACTACTATTAATTATTGTTATTGTTATTGTTTTAGTAATTAGCATAGAAAGCATGAATGTCTTTACCAAATGCTAAAGAGATATATAAGATGTTCTATCTTACGTGTGTGTAAGCAATTGAGCATCAATGCTAGTAACAGTACATCAGTAACTCAAGCACCGAAATCTAAAACAGTCAAAAACAGAGTCCAGAGCCAATTCAAGAGTCAAGAATTAATATTTCAGGGAAGATCAGGAACCCAGCATGGCCAGAAGCTGGTAAACACATTGACAAGGTTCATATCAATATATATTTAATATGTTGTTTTCTACCCAGAGTCCTTTGAGATTGGAGCATGTTATGAATTTAATAAATAAATAAATACCACTAAAACATAATGTAGTTGATTTGGGTTTAGCTTATGTCAAGCCCCTAATATCCACTTACAACCAAGAAAGCTAGATTTTCAGAGAGTCTCATGAGTCAGATTTATTAAAAGGAAAGGTTGGGTCATACAATCTTGAAAACTGGATATGTGTACTTTAGCATCTGATTTATCTGTAAATACATTAAGGCAAAGTCTCTTTGATCCCTCTGATCTTCCTTCTAACTGCCTCTTGATGCAGGGGAAATGTTGTTACCTGTTTGCTTGATACAGAAGAAATGTACAGATATGCCACCCTGCAGTATTTTGCAAATCACCATTCCCATTCCCCATGTTGTGAGGTCTTTTTCCTTCATCATTCTCCCAATCATATATTTTCATTCTCTCCATTAGTATAACTCCACACACAGGTAACACTCTATAATATAATTATTTTCACTCTATTTCAAGCAGCTTCCACATCCTCTTTCTTAACACACAAATTGCATTCATTCTGTTAGGAGATACTTTTAAAATGGTGTGACTTTGGGTTTCTTGTCTCCCTGGGTCTGTTGATGCATGACCTTTGACTCTCAAAGGGGTAGCATTCCCAGAACAGAGCTGATACACAATTTGGGGGTCCTTCTGGACTCTGGCTCCTGCTCAAGGAGCAGATGACAGCCATGACTAGGGGGGCCTTTACACAGATATGTCTTGTGTGACAATTACACCCACTCCTGGATTGGGAGGCCTTGCCCATGATCACTCACACTTTGGACACTTCCTGGTTAGACTATAGCAATGTGATCTATATGCAGCCTGCCTTTGGAGACCACCTTGAAGTTACAGCTAGTCCAGAATGTGGCAAGTCATGCAGTGCTGGGCACACCTCAGTTTGCCCATCTTATCCTACTGCTGCATGAGCTTCACTGGCTCCCTTTTTCTTTCTGGCTGCAATTCAAAGTGTTGGTTGTCATCTTTTAAACCCTACAAGGAAAGGGACAGGTTATTTATTTATTACATTTATATTGCCACCCATCTCATGCTTGTAACCCTGGGTGGCACACACAATTAAAAGAAGAAAAACCAAACAATCAAAATAGTTTAAAGCAAAACCATTAGAAATACAATTAAAACATTTAAAGCAATAACAACAAAACACACACACATGGGAGAGTGCATTCTGAGCTTACACACAATATAACCATTTAACAAGCTCCACACTTCCATGGGATCCCCAGACCCAATGGCAGAACCAGGTATTAAGGGTCTCCGGAAGGCTAATAAGGTTAAAGCCAATCTCACTTCGGGGGGGATGAAGTTCCAGAGGGTGGGTGCCATGGCATAAAAGGCTCTCCTCCTGGATCTTGCCAAACAAAGCTGCTTGCCTGACAGGACCCGCAACATGCCCCTCCTACCAGACCTGATGGGATGGGTAGATTTAATAGTCCCTCAGATAACCCAGCACCGTGCCATGTAGGGCTTTCAAGGTTATAACCAGCATCTTATATTGGACCCAGAAGTCAACTGCAACCAGTGCAGTTCACAGAGCATAGGTGCAACATGTGCAGTTCTAGCACACATAACTGCCTGCGCCACTGCATTTTGCACCAGCTGAAGCTTCCAGATACTCTTCAAGGGCAGCCCCATTTGCAAGACTGCCTCTCCCTAAGGATAGCTACCCACTCCACTAGGCTAGATAGGGTGTGCAGGCCCTGTTTCTTAGGGGCTGTCATCTAGTGGGAAGGAAGCATGCCTTTTCCATAGAGGCCCTGCCCTGTGGAACACCCTTCCCCAGGATCCAGTAGAGCTTCACCCTTTTAGCCTTTTGGAAAGCTGTAAAGGGCTGAGTTTTCCCCCAAGGGCTGAGACAGGGTAAAATTGGAGCCAAGAACTTTATGGATTGGAGATGGTGGATCAGATGCCTAGTTTTCTTGTTTTTGATTTTATTATTGCTATGATGGGCAGCCATATAAGTCTTTTAAACAAATATATAAATAAAATACAGTAATCTAAATCCTTTTTTTCTGAAATTAATTTGATAGATTAGACTCTGGGTGAATCTAGCTTCCTTCGTTGTGTGCTGCTCTTAGGGGCTTGTCACCCTGGTATCCTTTACTACTTTTCTCAGTCTTTCATCATAAACAATGAAATCAGTCATGTTTTCACATTTATATTCACTCCTCTGCCATGTGTACATATGAATAGGCTTTACTTAAACCATGTATTTGAGACAAACAGATCATTTTCTACTGCCTATTCATCAGTCACCATTCTTACTCACTCTAGGATCTCCAGTGCACCAATCACTTTTTCAGGACTCTCTTGTCCCATTCCCTTCCCTCCATTCAGATTACCTAGAACAGTGTTTTCCAATTCTGTCATACTGGCAGGGGAATTCTGGGAGTCGAAGTCCACACATCTTAAAATTGCCAAGATTGAAAAACACTGACTTAGAAGAATAACTTTTCCCCTAGATTGCATTCATTCAGAATGTTGCACAGGTTCTCGTTCTTCCATTATCACCATTCATTGGTGTGTAACATGCAACTCTTAGCAATGAAAGGATTCCTACTTTCATCTGCAGCTATAACTCTCTCCCTCCCTCCCTCTCTCCCTCCCTCTCTCTCTCTCTACACACACACACACACACACACACACACACACACATATATATATATATATATATATATCAAACTTAAATGTATACTTCAAACTATACATATACAGGCATACATAGTGCTTTCTGTGCTCACTCTCCAAAAGTTGCTCATTTCCTTATCCTTATCAAACTGATTTGCAAAATTATTATTCAAAAATTATATTACTATCAAGATATTTCTCTTTTCTAACAGTACACATCATTTTTCTGCTTATTAATATGTCTTTGTACATCTTTGATTTCAGGGTCATGTGAAACACAAAATCAATTCAGACTCTACTGTTTGTTCACCTTTTGATACTGTTAATGATTTTCTCTGTTTAGTACAATCTTTAGGTTTTTATTCCTTTTTACTTTTTTCTTACCTTTATAATCAAGCTTTTCCTGTCTCTGTCAATTTTCTTTTCCTTCCGTATTTTTTTTTATTCCAGCCTTTTGATGTTACTTACGACTTCTGCATAGATGATATTCTGTAAAATTTGACTTATGTTGAGACTTCATTCTTTGGATTGCATAAGGGCCTCCTTTATTCAAAAGATCATGCTATCTAATCCTTCAACCATCACAATTTGTAATATGTAATCACTGAAGTAGGGGAGCTCCTCCCGGAGACCAATCTTCCCTTAGATGTAAATAGAATTTAAAGGCTTTTCTCAGATCATGCGGGTTAAATATTAACATCATCTGGTTCATGAGTGATGTATAATATCTACAGGAAATCAGAATCTATTACAAAGCGATCCTTCACTTGCATCTTTCATACACATCCCTGCAATGTGTGCATATGTGCCTGCCAATCTAATATTGGAATTATGTCACATAAGGTTTTACATTCATCCATTGTAATGACAGGGACAGAGAAGGATCATGAAATCAATGCATGTGATAATCACAATGGAAATGATCTTGTTGGACTGAACTTTTTGAAACAATATATAAGCATACTTGGTAACCTTTAATCTAAATAAATAACATGATTTTATTCATGATAATAAAAGCAATCCAAGAGAACAGGCAAGCAATTTTTAACAAGCAATTTTAAGAGGTGAAATATTTTCAGAAGAGTGAGTGTCTTTAAGAAACATGATATCCCAGTAGAGTTGAACAGTTATACCTATCTAAGGGCTACATGTTCTGTTTATTTGATATTAATTGCATGTATTTCATTAATTTTTCATAAGGCCTGCAGGCAACTAGATTGTTGTTGCTTAACCCAATTTTAAAGGTACGTTTTTAGTTAAATCTCCAGGTCCATCTCATGGTTATAAACCAGAATTTTGCACAACTTTAAAGCTGTTTGCTTGCTTGCTTACTTTACAGAAGATATGTTGAAAAATCAAATTATGGCAGGTCTCTATAACAAATGAAATCTTCACACCTTAATTTAAAATTTTAATTTAAAATTAATTTAAAAAACAAAAACAAAAAACTTTTGGATACTTCTCTCAGTGCCCCTTAGATGTGTAAAACGTGCATAATTGGCCTCATAATGGTGAAATGTGGCAAATTCCCCACAGCAAGGTTTGCAATAGGGCCTGAAACCATTTAACTTTTCTTTTGTATGATTTTACCTGTTTCATTACCTTTGCGCTTAAACTGAGCTTCCCTTCCACTGCTTAATAGCCTGTAGAAATGGGAGATGAGAATGCAGTGAAACGTAGAACACAAAAAGGAAATGTGGGTGATGAGATGAGACAATCTGTATCAAATGGCAACCAATTGTTCATTTTAAAATTACATGTTAGTAGTTAAAAATGCTCTACTGGTATGTTTTAATTGCTCAAATTAGCTGAGGACAGAGTTAAGAAAATTCCACAGAGCAAATTTGCCATGCAGCTTCACAAATGTCATCCCCCCTTTACTGTATATTGGTAATATATTGCATAACGAAGCTCACAAGGGCAATTGCTTTTCTAAATTAATCATTTTCCAAAGCCATCTGCTTGCCAAGCATTTCAGTCACTCAGCTTCACCGAAGTCTTGCTGCTGCTTTTAGCAGACGTGGTTCCATCCGGCTGCTGCAAAAAATACATGAGAGAATCCGGACTGGCAAGGGCATGGGGAATAAGAAATACGTATGGAGAAGCACAGATTATGTTCAGCGTGTGGGAAAGAAAATAAAATGAAAGAAGAGTAATAGTTTGGAATGAGCCTAATGTATACTGTCCAGTTCCGTGCACCATTGTGTGTGAACAGTTGGGAGAAGAAGAATTTTCACATAAATTCAAGGGGGTTATTATGTCCTGATACCTACAAAAGAGTATGGAAAAAAGAGGTGGATGGGCTAGAAAGGTAAAAGTGCTGGGAATCAAAGAGAGAGAGGAGATGCATGCAGAATATTGATTTGAAATAAACAGTACAACTTTTGCCAGCTGATTTTTTTTTTTTTTTTTTTTCTGTATTAGTTGAACTACATCTATACATTTAAGAAGGTGATCCTTTTAGTTAGTTCGTGTATGTTTGCCCAGTACAGTTCAATCTTTGTATACCTTCAAAATGATGGGCTTAGAGGAGTTGAGAGTCAGTCCAGCAAATTTGGAAATGTTGGAGCTGAGTATGACAAATAATAAAAGTTTTTTGTTTGTTTGTTTGTTTTGCTTGATATGTTTGGCCATTTATAACATGTCCCATTTTGATTTTCTTTTCCAGTGTGTTAGGATGAGAACTAATGAGAAAGTTTATCGTAACAGAAAAATCCAGTTCATCTATGTTAGGAAAATCAGAAACTGCCAAAAACTGCCTTAGACCAGAATTGCTGTCCCAGATTGACAGAAGAACTCTAGGGTTTTAGGCAGAACTTTTTCCAGCTCTACCTGGAGATGGCTTGGATTGAAACTAGATATCCTACATGCAAAGCCTATGCTCCACTACTGAGCTACGGTTGCCCTATAAATGCTGAAGAGCCTATTAATACAATCCCACAAACCTTGCTGAAAACAGATGGCATAAATTTGGATTAGTTTGAGGCAGGAAACACATGAAAACTGTAGGGTCAACTACTATACAACTACATTTCTGAAGAACCAAGGGACAAAAACATATCCCCACTCATCATTATTCCACTCACTGTGGCCTGCAGTCTTCCAAACAAACATTAAATCCATTCATTGGTTGCAAAAAGATTACCAAGCACTGGTTTAAGGAGCTCTTGCATAATAAGATACAGCGAGGCCAGATTATTTTGGTCAGAACAAACAACCTTACAAATTTATCTGTATCTTGAACAAAACTGCACTGAATTTTCTCAGTATAGCTACGTTTAATTGTGTTTATTTTCCCATGTCTTTGACACAGGAAGATCCACCTACTGTTTTAAAGTCTCAATTAGTGTCTCTTGTCAAAGGGTAATATGTAAAAATATGCAATCTCCTTAAGATTGTACATCTCTTGAATACTTTAAATGAGAATTGTTGTTCTTCAACTAAATTAGAATTAACTTTGGCATTTAATGAATATGTTAGATCGAAATTGTCCATTAAGTTGTCCATTAAGAGTAAATAAAGCAAGAAATTAGACTATGAAGATATTTTATGATTTTGTCATCCTGGGTATGCTGAATATAACATGTACAGAGCATGCTGTGTTGCAAAATAAGTGTTAGGTACTTATGGACTAAAAGCTGCACTCTCTGCTCAGAAAATATTTAATAAATGTGAGGTAATTAAAATAATTCACAGCTGAATTCCACTCCACTCCAACAGAGCACCCTTGGAAGTTGTGGTCTTGCAAGAGGGAGATGTTTATGTATTATTTAATTTATTACCCTCTTGCAGGTTAAGGGGAGCTGGGGCCAGAAGTAGGCCTTTTCCATAGCTGCCCCTGGAGATCTGTAAGGCCTCAATACTCCTCTAATTTCACAGAGAAACTGAGACCTGATTCTTGAGAGGTCTTTGGAGTCTAAAAGCAATGCACAGGGTTGATTTAAAATCCTTATTTTTGCAATGATATATTTGAGCTGATATTATTATTACCCTAATCAACAGTTTTTATGTTTTTATTATCTTATGTTAGCCAGTTTATTATCTGATGATAATAATCTTTGGAGTAGAGTACAATACCGAGGTTTCTATATGTAAAAATAAAATACAGTTATGAAATATACTGATCACCCTACAACAATCATTTCAAAAGAAGCAATCATGTTAAAACAGCTAAAACTTTAAAAATAGATTTAACGGAAGCATATTGCAGTAAAAGTGCAGAGAATTAAAACTCTGGTTTAAAAGCCTGGGAGAATGAAAAGGTACCATTCTCAAAAATGCTACCTGTTCACATGCAGAGATAGTCAGATAGGCAGCGTTCAGGGATTTCGGTGTATAAATGAGACAGTGATAGTAGGAGGAATGGTTCAGATTTATTAGGATAAATTCTGGGACCAACCAGGCCTGTACAGGAGGAACTTGAACAGCAGTGGAACCCAGGCTGCTGGCACTTAACATTAAAAAAAAGAAAAAGAAAAATCACAGGGAAGCTTTTAAAGTGACCCCATGGAGAAAGCCAACAAGAGATGGACATCCGGTAGTGCAGGAACATTCATCCATTTGTGATCAAGGGAGGTTTTTCAGGAGGGTCTTATATGAGACAGAACAATCAGTAATGACCATTATCAAGAGAATAATAGGTAGAGCTAGCAAAAGACACTTGGGGAAGGGCACAATGTGAATAATGCCCAGGACCTCATAAGCATTGTGAGTATGGTAGACTTCACAGGAAAAAGTAACCACTGTTCAGCGATACACAATTTATATGCAAACGGAACATTCCCAGTGAAGTCCAGTACTGAAATTCTAGTCTTCAGGAAGTGAAGCTTTCCAAAATCAAGGAGGACAGAAGCTAACAAGATCTGATTGTTTCAAATTGCATGGAAGCTTTTGAAAATAACAGCACTGGAAGCCTAGGCAAAATGTATACCTCAGCACAGAAGAGAGAAACATTCCTGGATGATACTCACATAGCTGACAAAGAGGCTGTTAAGACAAAAGAATTTCTTCAGGAAATAAAAGGATTGACAAACTGAGAAGGCCAAAAGCAAACATAAGCACTGGACTGCCCCCCCCCCTCAAAAGTAAGGGAGTAATAAAGGAAGAAAAAGGGTTTGAAGAACCTGGCTAGAAGCATATAAGCCAACAATAGAGGTCTTTAGCTACATTAGAAGAAAACCAGCCAAAGAAACTATTGGACCACTAGATGATGGGGGAGTGAAAGGGACATTCAAAGAGGATATGGAAATAGTGGATAAACTGTATGAGCTCTTTGTACCTGCTTTTGGAGGACACAAGACAAATGTAGATGCCTGCACCAGTGTTTTCAGGGAGGGAATCTGGGCAGTTGAGGCAAAAAGATGTAACAAGAGAAAATGTTCTAGAACATATTGAAAAAATGGGGGGGGGGGACAATCACCTGGGCCAGATGGTATCTGTTTAAAGATCCCTAAGGAATGTGATTGTTGATTTCCTTGCAAAAACATGTAACTTGTCTTTAAAATCTGGCATTCTGCCTCAGGACTGGAAGGTAGCCAATGTAACTCTAATTTATAAAAAGAGATTCAGGGGCATCCTGGTTAAAGTTTGTACCAGGTAAACTGACACCATAATCAAGGATAAAATTGTGAACCATGTAAATTAGCATGTGTTATTGAGAAAGAGCATCATTGATTCTTCAGAGAAAGTTCCTGCCTTACTGATCTGTTTCAGTTCTTCGAAGGTATCCAAAACACCTGGATGGAGGTGATCCTACTGATATTGGTTGCTAGTTCAGATGGCTTTAAAAGGGGCCCACTACAAATTCCTAGAGGAAAGGTATATCAGTACTATCTGCAGGCATGGGGGTAGTCCACCTCTACATATTAGGTGCACAGGAACAACAAGGGGAAAAGAGGATTGCCTTAATCTCCTATTTCTGAGCTTTCTGTGGACCACTGTAAGAGATGGAATGCTAGCTATTCTCTTGTTACTATGTTATCATGCTTTATGCTGAAAAGACAACAGAATAGGTAACCAAGCGTGCTTTCCTGGGAAGCTTGGTTAGTTACTTACTTATCTTCTTCAAGAAGCTCTAAGATTATATTTCAGACTCCCAAACAATATCCCATCAATCTGAAATATGTTTCGATTTAACAATGCAATCGTTTCATATACCCTTAGGTCATTCTGAAGTGTTATATTCCTTTGAGTATGGCTGCATTACATGAACTGATCCTTAGTCTCTGTTGAGTAATAAACACACTTTATCTGATCTTGAAAAGGCTAAACATGGTAATTAGGACCGGGTTGTACTTGGATGGGAGACTATAAAGATCTCAGCACTGTAGACTACACTGGGAAATAAAACTAAAATCCTGGAAGAAGAAACTAACAAATTACTTCCAAACTGTTGTCAAGAAAATGATATGAATGTGACCATCAAGCTTGGCTCAAGGGAAATGTTACTTTTAATGTTCAACAGGGATCCGGTGGGCAGCTATCCTACTGGAGACTCCACCTGAGAATTACAGCTGTGTATTATTCAGAATAATAATTGAGGTATATTATTCATCAATTTGGACATTAATGTTTATTGTTTTGTTTTAATTAACCTAGGTTATTTAAGTCCAAAACTTTCTAAGTTTTCCACATCACATTACAGGTAGCCTTTTGCATTTTATATACAGAATAAACATTTAAACTTATACTGGGTGTAAGAAAACTAACTCTATGAAAAATGTTGCATTACTTTCATAGAGTCATTTTTTCCAAACTTAAAGAGATCAGCCATGCAGCTCTTTCCCCCATAGGCCAATTAACTATTTTGACTGTTTTACGTTCTACTTACAAAATTCCATGAAGAATAAAATTGTATTAGGGACTAATTGGCTGCCAGATGGTATTATTATAACTGAAGCAATGTCTGTTATAATGAAACGGTGTTCTACACTGTGATTTTAACTATTTCAGGCAACAGGTGATGGGTGATAACATTGCTTTAATGTATTTTTCCCCCTTTTAACATAAAATACTCTAAAGGCAAGACAATCCCATTCAAAAGACTACAAGTTTTAATCCCTTGATTGGTAAACTTAGTCAAAATTTGCCTTAACCAAGTACTATACAGTGCTACTGTACTCCGTTTGGGATTTCTTTGGAGTAGTCCTACTGATCCTGTAACCTGAATTTGCAGTTTTATATGATTCTATGTAAATGTCATCATTTGACCCATAACTAGGTCAACCGTAACTGCTATAAATAAGTATTCTTTATGTGCTTCTATTGTTTGTTCTTTTATCTAAAAATTTGCCATAGAAAAACCAATTCCAGGGGTATTTCCTTATAAAAATGATCTATTCCAGATCAACTTTGGCTTGTAAGATGCCATGGAAAGCTTTTCTTCTCTCTCTCTCTCTCAGGTGTGCATGGCATTCTCTCCCCATCTGGGATGGGCTCACAGGTGACCAATTGCTCTGGTCTAATGTCAGAACAGAACACTTGCAGACATAGATGTCCACAGATAACCAGTATGCTCCTTAGTTTCTGAATTACCAAATTTATCAATTTATTAATCCTGTGAGAAAGATGATGTGTCCAGCTGGTCCTGACAGGTCACAGCTGATATTCTTGTGGCCAAAGTGGTATTATCCATGGACAGGAAGAAAATTATTAATAGGCTTAGGAAAACCCTAGAACTACAAAAAAGTGGTATATAACTGCAAGAGCTCTAAGGCTCCAAATTACTACTAAGGGGCAAGACTTAAGATATTTCTTCCACAAAAGAGCCTTCTAGCTTAACTAGGAAGTTTCTTTTTCCAGTTAAGATAAAACTTCCGAAATCTTTCATTATTCACCTTTCTGTGATTTCATCTAGTTAGCTTTTTGTCTGCCTGAATGACATGCTGGTCTATTTACATTGTAATTCTGTGAGTAGAACCTTTCACATCACAATGTTCCATTCTGCAGAGATGCTTACAATGGCAAAGTAAAGTAATAATCTCGCACAAATGGTATCTATTTCTGAGTAATTCTGTTAGGATTGGATTCTAGTAAGCCTGCAGTTTTATTTGTGTATGTTCCATATTTAATCAATGAAAAACATTAAAATCAATGGAAGTACTTCATACAGTCCTAGAACTGAAAGGAGCCATTAAAGCCATCAAGTCCAATCTACTGCCCAATGCAAGAATCCAGTTTAAAACATCTCTGACAGATGGCTGTTCAGCTTCTGCCTGAAGGCATCACTCACCTTTTTTTTTTTTTTTTGCTAATTCAGACCATTGTTGAATGCCTGTTACCATCAAAAGGCTTTTCCCTAACCTTTAATCAGAATGGGCCTTCTAGAAACTTAAAACTATTAGTCAGTATCCTGCAATCTTGGATGATAGGGAACATCTTTGTATGTAATACCCCTTCAGGTACTTCAGAATGGCTGTCATTAATGTTCCTCAGTCATTGTTTCTCAAGGCTGAATATACCCAGTTCCCTGATCATTCTCATTACCTTTCTTTGTACCTGTTTGTTTCTCTGCATCTTTTTTTTCAAAGTACAGGAAAGAGTACTTAAAGTAATTGTTTGATCAATGCAAAATATAGTAAAACTTACCCCTCAAGATTTGAAAACTTCTATCAATACAAACTAAAGTTGTGTTTGAGCATGAAACTGAGCAAACTCGGAGGCAGTGAAGGACAGGAAGGCCTGGCACAATATGGTTCATGGGGTCACGAAGAGTCGGACACGACTTAACGACTAAACAACAACAAAGTTGTGTTTGCTATTTGGCAGCGACATCACACTTCTGATTTATACTCAGCAATTCCAAGTTCCTTTTCACCAACTAGGTATCCCTTAATCTGATCTTCTGCATTTTATTTTTTTCTGAGGGATTTTTTTTTCATTTCTATTGATTAAATGTCCTCCTAACTATTAAATTTCCTTTCAACCAAATTCTGTGACCTATCAAGTTTTTTTGAATCTTGCTTCTGTCCTTGTATTTTAATCTGTAGATTTGTGAAGCATTCACTCCCATGTCTTTTCAAAATCATTAATAAACATTTTGAAGAGTGCCAGTCTCAGGATTGAACCCTTTATCCTCTCCCCAATTGATATATCACTCTAATTTGATGAACTATTAAAATTAAAAATCAGTCTCTGAATACAGTTTACAGTGCAGCTGTGATTCCGCCCATATTTAACTAGCTTGCTAATCAGAACATCATGCAGTACTTTATCAAATGCTTTGCTAAATCAAGATACATTTATGTCCAGAGCATTTTCACACTCAATTTATTAAAGAAGTTTTTCAATCAAAACATGAAATAAGATTTGATAAGATTTGTTCTTAATAAATCCATACTGATTCCTTTCTAATCACTGCATAGTTTTCAAGATCCTTACAAATTGGTCACTTTGTCATCTGCTGTGGAATCTTCCCAGATATTGATGTCCGATTAACTGGTTTGATAATTCCTGGATCCACCCTTAACTACTTTTCAGTAAAGTGGATAAAGAATCAACCTTTTACTGTCTTCCACTCATCTGGCGTTTTACCTATTCTTCAGGATTTCTCAAAAGTTAGAAGCTCTCTCAAGCCATTGGCAAGTTTCACTTCATCTGGCTGTGGACTTTGGAATGTATTCAAGATCAGGAGGTACCATATTTTTGAGGTACCTGGAAAGAGTAGAAAGAGGAAAAATGTCTGTGTTTGAAAGAGGGAGAGAGACTTTGATTATTCTTCAACTGCAGTTTCTTATACCAAATTAATGCTATTATATACCATGCCTAAAATGCCCCAAGTTTTTTTAATAACAAAATTTAGGATTTCATTTTTAACAATTGTTTGCTTTCTTTCCCTCTTCTCGGAATTACAATAAAATATGTAGCAAATTATTTTAGAAATAGGACTTAAAATTAAGAGATGGTAAGCAAATATAGGTCAAAAGGTAGAAAGTCTATTGGCTGTAATGAGAATCTCTGTCTGCACATATGCCTGTGCAGTGAATCTATATTGCAAGTGAAAGAAAAGGGTTGCAATCTAATAACGTTAGTGTATGGGTTCTATTCAGCCCATAAACTCCTCATTATTCAGACAGGAAGCATGTGTTTAATGATTAAGACCCCAAGGGTTTACCTGATAGAATAATCTACATTTCTAAGGAAAATATAAGAAGCAAAACTAGAACACTGTTTAAAAACAAAACAAAAAACTAAAACAATATCCTCAATTTCCCTATCCATTGGCTTTCTCAGTTGGATATATGTATTGTGCAGTCTTAATCTAATAATAGCTAATTATGCAGTTGTTTATCAGCTTGTTTGAAACATTCTGAAATTCAGTCTAGCTCAGCAAATTGCTTCTGCTTAAGGCATTTCTACATTCAGAAATTATAATATCCCCAGAAGGTAAAGAATTAATAATAAAAATCCTCTCTTGTAAAAGATTATCATCGCAGAGCAAATGGAGCACATCCTTTTGCTGGTGCATTTAATATTATCTCTCTCTCTTTTTTTTTTCCCTCCATGAAATTCCACAGAAAGACTGCATAAAGATAGCAGTTCTTATTCACCTGTTAGGAGGTACATTTAATAAACCAGGACAACCTCTTGCCATGCCTGTTGTTCCTATTGCAAACTTTCAATATTTGAAAGTGGACCAAAAAAGACATATAACCCAAATATTAAATATACACAATTATGGAAAGAACACACTAGGTGCCGTTGACAGGTCATTGTTAGCACCACTTCCATCAGATGCTGATCTGAAGACCAAGTAGGTGGCCAAAAATGTCTGCATTTTTCCTGCCAGATCTTACAATTAAAGATAAATGGTTGTAGTGAAATTGGAGTAGCCAAGGTGTATATGTGTGTGAATATTTCTTTTTAATAGTACAATTATCTCTCCAGCAGCCTGCAGCTTCCCTGACTTCCCATTAAATCCCAGGGCTGGTATGATGAAGTCATGCCTCCTACTATTTTTTTCCCCCAGATTGGGATGTCTGCACAGCCAGGGAAACTGCAGAATAATGGAAAGCTGTGTGGCAACATCAGCAATAGAATGCTTTACATCTCCAGTAATAAAATAAGCTTTAAAATGCCATCAAAAAAAATTCAAAGGAGCTTTTCAAACACAATGAGTATAAGGTAGAAATTTTATTTACTATTGATTTCTTTATTTTGGGGTTGGGGACAGGACAAAAATGAGCTTTTGAAAAAGCATAAGGCAAATTTCAGCACAAATCTTCCACCAGTAGAATCTACCATCAAGAAGGTGACTTAATACTTATACTTTCCATAGCCATCCCCAACCAGGTGTCCTCCAGATGTTTTGGTACACAGATATATTTAATTACCAGGTGTCCTCCGTCATTCAGAATCAGCATCACTATGATAGAAGGGCATGTTAGACATCTGGAGGGCTTGAAGAAGCAGCTGTACAAAGCCCTTGTTTCTCAGATATAAGTAGTGTATAAGTAATGCCATTTTTTACTGGTACATCTTTGCACTCCTTAAATTTAGTTTCAGAGGAATCTATTCCTTTATTGTTATTTAGCCTCTCTCCTTTACTCTGTGAACCTGATTCTCAACAGAGAACTAAATAAGGCTATGTAGCCCTCTCAAAATGATGGTGCAGATCATTGGGGGCATGAACCTAGCACCTGTCTGCATCTCTTTAAAGAGACTGCATCTTTTCTTGAGATGCCATTGCAGCTGCAAGGCAGTTCAAAAGTTTTTATTTCCAGATAAAGGTACATAGAATTATAATCTTGGTGTCTTGAGAAGGGCTGGTCATTTGCAGGTGGATTGCATTCTGCATTTACAACACTGGAGCTACAATTCTGATCTTAACACTTTCTTTGGTTGGGTACATAGTCCTCCTGCAGGTGGCTGTGGGACCTCAGTGCTTGACTATGGGTATAATTTGTATAGGGTTTGTCTAAGAAGCAATTCCCATATGTTTTAATAAGGCTTGCTCAAGAAAGGTTCCTGCTGGCTTGTATGCTAGGTCCCTGGTACCGACCTTTTTATTCTTCTTGACTAGAGTAGCCTACTGTGCTACATTATGAGCTGTCTGAAATATGAATACCTTTTTGTTTATAATATGTACTTACAGAAGTAATGGATGTGAACTGAACACCAAGGAGCAGGCAGTTCATTTGGAAGACCCATCTAGAGTGTGCAAGTGAAGCAAAAGCCATTTATAATGTCTTCAGAACTTCTAGCCTGAATTATAGTTTTAGTAATCAGTAGCTACCCAGCTCCTCTGTCATTTTTTGGTTAATATACTGCATGGAAGAGACTTATAGCACAAGTTTTATAAGCCTGCAATAAAAATATAACAACTGTTGTATTAAATTATTTAAGTTGTAAACCATTGTAAAAAGGAGAGAAAGTTTTATTGACTTGGCGGCAGAAAAAAATTATTATGATAAAGTGTAAAATGTATTGTTGCTGATTACTAGAGCATTTTTTCCTGGTTTAGCATATTATAAATCTTTAGCTTACCTTCAGAATAAAACATTTGATGAGAAAGGACTCCTTTAAATAAAATACTGGTCCTTGTTAAGGATGAGCCTACAATACAATTTATAATTTCCAAACAAATCTTCAGTATTTGACTGGCAAAAAAACTATATTGGAGGCTAAGAAGAAGGCAGATACTAAAAGTATGAAGGATCAATGGATTTAAAACTTGAAGATTTCCCTGGAGAGAAATGGAGTATAAGAAAATAAATAACTGAACGCCGTATTTTCAATAAAAAGTTTACTGCTTTAATATTTTGCTTTATAGTTCATAGCACAAGAAAGCAATAATTTGAAATAAGACACAGAGCTCAGAACTATTTGGAAATACAGCTTTTACTTAAATTAGTTGCTAAACTTTAAACAAGACATTAAAACAGAGGCTTATTCTTCACAAATTCAGTTTAAACATTACATATTATAGCCATATGGTTTTCTTTGTCTCTCTCCAGTTCTTGAACAATAGGATACCAAACTAAGCATATTTTCATTAAGGAAATATTTGAACTGATTTAGTTTGGTAATTATTTTAAATAATACTTAGCATTCATATAACATATTTATAGGTTTAACCTATATTGTATTTGTGATCTCAAGTACCTACAGCCCTGTAGGATGGACCAGGAGGATTATTTCTCAGTTGTATTTGCAAGGGTTTCAAAAGTTGAGTTCCAAGGTGTTTACTCATGGCAAATGTATATAGAACTGCAGTATTAGAGTGTAATTTTAGGTAAAATAGAATTAAATATTGAGGAAATAAATGTCAAGCAATTTCCTTGTTTGATTTATTGTCAGAAAATAATTATTTTTTTCTTCCCATGTGTCCATTTCTGAAAGCTGGTACCACTAAGGTCTGTTAAGAATCCTAACAGTTTTGATGCACCCTAAAAGAGGTTTTAATCAAATTACAAATTACTCTGTTTTTTTAAATTGGTCCAGTGAAATTCATGATCTTCCCAGAAGAGATTTTGGAACCTCCAATAGGCTCTTGCTGCCCTTATTGATTTATTCTTGAAGGAAGAAACATTTATCATGATATTCATTGACAAATTAGTGCCTGTGGCTTAAAATATCAGTGATTACCACAGATTGGTGTGGAAAATGGGCATTTTGCTTCATTTTGAAACTGACATCTCTTATTGGATGTTTTATTTCCCTCCAGCAGTGCTGCCACATTATTAAAACTTGATTCTCTGGTCATGGGTCATGGTTGTTGTTGTTTTTACCTCCTGAAACAGGTACAAGAATAAATCAAAATATTGTTCCACTCTGCCTTGCATCTTGGCCTTCTATTTATGGTGAAAGCTTCCTTGCAAGATAAAGGTCAGCTCTTCATCACTAGCCTGCATGCTTCCCAAAAGTGATTAGAATGTCATATTAGTTTCCATTCTCAGCATCTTTTGTTTCATAAATCCAGTATTGACTAGAGCCAACATTCCCTTTTAGCCTTTACCAGAAATGTGGTTGAAAGCTTCAGGAATCTGAACTGCTATCTCCCATGGTGAACAAAAAAGCTGATTGTATCAGGCTAAATAGTTATTGATTCTTATGCAAGTTGTGTCACAGATGCCAAACCATGAAATATGATCAGAAATAACCTGAGGGCTGAGAGGGGAGACAACCTCTGGCATCTCCAGATAGGGCAAGAGAAATGCCTAGCAAAACTCCAAGGAGCCGGTTCCAGTCAATATCAGCTGTAATGGTTAGATGGGTCAGTAATCTGACTCAACATTAAGCAGGTGCCTCTGTTTCTTTGTTTAATCGTTTGCCTTAATCTGTCTCACAAGTATTACTGCATTCCTTGCCTGACTGCCACTTACTCTCCTACTCTGCTAAAGAAACATTTCTTTAGTGTTCCCAGGAGATTTTGTTTTGGGTGTTTATCACTGATGAGTCCTATATTGCACAGAATTTAAATATGATGTTCTACCCACATTGTACCTTTGGAAACTGCCCATTGGAAACTTACAAAGATGTGGCTTAAGAAATCAATGCTAGTTCCCCAGACACCTTGTAGAGTATATAACTAACTCTTGGCTAGCTTATGAGGCATTTTTTTTTCATTCTAGGTATGTTCTGTCAAAAACAAACAAAAACATGATTGTTTAACTAAGGGATATCTGATTTCTTCTTCAATCTTTGCCAGATGTTGACGCAACTGTATTAGAAGATGTCTGTTCTACCTAGTAATCTTCTGTTTGACCCACAAACATATTTGCTGAGCATATTTGGATGCAGTAGTTTATCATGCCTTTAATACCAATTATTTCTACGTTATTTAGGGATTGTGTATATACACTCATGTGTACCGTCTCTCACAGGTGATTGGGATGAAATTTCTCTCATTTTTTTCACATAAGTCACCAGATACAGCAATGACAGCTTCTAATAATTGCGAAACTGGTTATTGGATTAAACCAGTGACCTAAAAATGGGTTGCTGTGTATTCCACAAGCAAACCCCAGAGCTATCTCTTACCCTCTTCCAGGCAGTCATGATTAAAATGTTCTGAGGAGTCAACACTGGATCAATAGAAATGATCTACAATGAAAGAATCATATAGTTATTGTGCTCAGTGTGGTGATTGCTGCTTTTGTCACTGATTGTGGCTTACAGGTTTGGTGAAGACTTAATTTAAAACCTAGAGTTTTAATCTTGCTATAATGCATTGGCAATATCATGAATATGAAATGCAGAATATGAAAGGCTAGTAGTCTGCTTCTAATACTGTTGTTGACAAGTTGTCATTTAGATTAATGACAGTTTTTTTGGCAAGTCAGATATTCACTTTATTATTATTATTATTATTATTATTATTATTATTAATAATAATAATAATAATAATAATAATAATAATATCCATTTGACTTAGAGAGCAATAAAACACATTATGAAATGGTTCATCTTTTTTTGGAAACCCACAAAGTTAACAAGAAGAATAAAACCATAATGTGTTCAACAAAATAGAAATCAAAATGGGCTCTGTAGTGCTTATTTTCAGGGGTACCATTAAAGTGACTTCAGTGTTTATCAGTAATTACTGGGCATGTCTGAGAACCATAACCAATGTCCAAATGAATTTGGCATCCATTCTGGGATCTTGTGTATTTCTCTCTAAACTGCAATTCTTACATATCTTTAGAGGCATATAATGTCATTCCCAATGTATGATCAGTCTATTATCCTTCCTGCATTCAAAACATTTTCTTTTCTTTTTCTTTTTCAAATAATTTGCAACACTGTTTAATCAATTTTCCATATTGCAATAGCTTTCCCACCATGCTTCTTTATCATTCACAGTGTATTTCTAGAGGCTGGAGTGAGATCAAATGTATATTGTAGTACTGCCTTCAATTGGGCTTTGATATGTAACTTTCTAAAAATATCATTTGTTGGAAGAATTAGTAGACTGGGATACAGAAGCTGTAAAAGGGAATTTATTTCCTCCCCTACTGATATTCTAAGAAAAATCTTTCTGAAGTTAATATTTGCTTTAGCTAAATGGGATATCATGTCTCAGAGAAAATTCTTACTTCGGAGGACACATTTTCTTCATAACCATAAAAATGGTAAGAAATTGTCCTCCATGTATCTTGGAATCCTTTTAACTAACACTCATCCCAGCTGATACTCTTTATGTATTTAAAAAACCCAAAAACCTGCAACAAATGTCATGTGCTGTTGCCCTCAACGGCTCTGAGCCAGAAATTCTGTTTTTCTTCTGAAAATGGGTCATATATAAGAAGAATGAGACAATAATCTGAGCATTTATATTGTGTTTTCTTGAGTGTTCAAAGTACTTTGCATACATTATCTTGAATGTTCAAAGTACTTTGCATATATTATCTCAATAATCATCCAAACCACTCTGGAAAATAGACCAGTATTATTATGCTGTATTGCACTTGGGACAACTTCGTTCCATGTATTGGGTAAGGATTTTTTTTTCTATATTTAATTAAAAATATGGTGCCGTTGGTCAGATAACATGAAGGTAGCCATACATAATTAAAAATAACCCAATACATGGTGAAATGAACAAGACAATTAAAACAACTAAAAAGGCATTCCACTCAACTGGACCCAAACATCTGGGGGGAAATCCAGGTTGCCACCATTTTCTAAAGGCAAGCAGAACTGGGGCCTGTCATATATTGGGGGAGGGGGGATGTTCTTGACATTCAGCACTAGCCTTAAGTTAGCCTTGTTAACAGCATCTCTGTAAATGTAGGATACCTGTATATCTGTATGCCAGGAATTTTCAGCTTTGAAACTACTTGGCCAAGAGTATAATGAAACCTAGCAAATGTTAAATTTATTACTTTTTTTTAAAACCATCCTGGGATATTATATCACATAATAGGCACTATTACAGCAGAGTCCATGTGTATCCACTAAAGGACATATTTGCTTCGGTATGTCTCGTGGCAGCTATTTCTGGGGGAAAAAAGGAAAGAAAGTGAATTCAACACTTAGGAGGGGTACCAGATTGATGGCCTTACCTTAGAGTAAAAACAATGATTTATTGGGGGCACAGAAGGAGCTTTCTAAACATTGCTCTAGCAAAGTTCCCAGCTCTCATCTAAAAGCGTTACTTCCCACCTTTCAAATTTTGCAAATTGTGCTTAGGTGATCTCAGTACTAGCCAGGAGTGGGACTATGTACAGTTGTCAATAGTTAGACATCTTTCACATCAATGGTTTGTGGCTCCTCTACCTGTGTGGCTCAAGATGATACAATTATAGCATGGCTTTGCACAAGTTCATTAGAGGAAAAAAAATCTGCATTGCAGCACTGCATAATTAATTCCAGGCATAAACCAACACAATGAGGCATTTGTGACAATGTATACCTACCAGGATATGATGGAACATATAATGTTTGAGCACATTACAGTAAAATCTGTTCAGTGGAATTCAGGACAATTGCAGTACAGTATGTCTAAGGTGAATTAAACAGATAATGAGGATGCCTCATTAAGTATATTATGGTTGACATGTAAGGAGAATGCATTGTAAACCATTGGTTCATGTCTCTGCTATGCCATTTATAGGACATCATTTGGGGGGGCAGCGTGTGGATCATTTTTTTGCCACAACAGAAATGTGTGAACACTCATTAATTGAAGGACAGATATAATGCACTTATGGCCTATTTCATTTGGATAAGTTTGATGACATTTAGATCTGATTTACTGCACAAGGATGCCTATTAAAGAGATACATTTTTCACAAGAATCATGGGGAGACCGCAGTTTTCTGCATCAACTCTATCCCAGACTGTCCTGATAGTCCAGCATTTATTTATTTTTGTCCTTTCAACGTATAGAACTCTCTGAAAACACATCCTCTACAATGATGGTTGCTGTTCCTAAGTGGTATGATATGATTTTTGGATATCCAAAAAAGAGAAGGAGTTGTTCCTGAGTTGTTTCTGATTTAGTCAGAACCGAGTCTTTGTGGAAAGAAGGGCTGGTGTGTTCCTACTCCTTTTGCTTTGAATTACAGGGTTTGGTGCGCACAAATCCTATAGAGTCCACAAAGCTCTAATTAACACCCACAGTGAAATATCTTTTGTTAAACTGGTCATTAAGCACACTTTGCTGTAGAAAAAAACATGTTAGCTTGGTGGTCTGATGAAGGGATATACTGCCAAGGCTGACAGGCCCATAATTGAACTAACTCTAAAAATAACATATGTGCCTTTACCTTCCCCCCCACCCAGGCCTTGAAAAATATATTAATAATTAACTATATACTTTGCTTTAAGAGAAATTCAAGAGATTTTCACTTCCTGAATAAATGACTTGACTCTCAGAAAGCATCATGCCAGATGTACTGGTTTCTTCTTTGCTTGCTGTAGTGCCCTTTGCCTCCTGTTCACCTCCCATAGAAACTTGCCTGCCAGTTAAGATCAGCTTTGCAGGCCCTTCTCTGGGGGCATTTCTCCATCAGAATTAGATGAGTGATGACTAGAGGAAAAACAATACCCCCCCCCCAGGAGATTTCCGTTCACCGTCGTTATAGCTTAGATGCCAACAGCACCTTGATGTCAAGCTTGTAATGTTTATAATATGGTGATAAAATGATTGAATGTCTTTGTTGCCCCCAGAATGGAGCAGCCAAAGAGCATTTCTCAACAGCCTGGCCTAGCTGCCCCCCCCCCCCCCCCTGGTTTCGGCAGTACAGCTCTGGTTTTTGAAACTATGCCCATGCTAACAGGGGTGGGTGGGAATCATTGTATAGTCCTTCACACTGAATACAGAAATGAAAGACATTTTTCTTCTCTAACTTAGCACCATTCTACTTCACCACTTGAGTTATTAGAATTGGCTGCAGTTTGGTCAGCTCTGTGTATATCTTTTTCACATTAGCCAGCTTATATGCACAGTTTTGATTGGACATAATTCAGCTAGCCTATATATGTTGTTTTTATTGGCTAGAGCTTGCCAGCTGATTGTAAGGATTTTATGCACGTTATGCATAGGCTTTTATTTGTGCGATAAAAATAGTTTTATTAAGTGACCCACCAAGATTCCAAGAAATTTTCAAGTGTTCTGCAATTTTTTTTCAAATGATTACTGATGTTATAGAAGACAGGCAAAGCTGTGAACAGAATTCAGATTCCGCAGAAAAAGCAAGAACATGAAGTTTCTCTTCCTACAAAGAGTAAGAGGATGCTGTCTTTATTTCCAGAAAAAGTTAACAATTGGTGTATAAAATGCAAAGAGAAGGTTGAGGGACTGTCTCTTATGTGTCATGATTGACTGATGGATTGATTAGATTTCCACCCATTGTGATCTAACTAGATTCTTCACAGTTTACAAATGATAAAACAATACATTGAAAACAAAAGTTTGAAAATATAACCAAAGAACATAAAACATATAAACTCAAATAATCTGGCATTGCAACCCAAATGCCCTCTGGAATTTGTCTTCAGCTTCTTCTGAAGATAGCCAAGGGAGCAGCTAATCTCATCTCAGGTAGAATACCATTCCAGAGGGCCAGGGTTGCCACTGAAAAGCAGTATCACTGGACATCAGCTTCCTTTTGTTGTTCAGTCGTTAAGTCGTGTCCGACTCTTCGTGACCCCATGAACCATATTGCGCCAGGCCTTCCTGTCCTTCACTGCCTCCCTGAGTTTGCTCAGTTTCATGCTCAATCAGCTTCCTTAATATCCAGAAATGGGGAACAATCAGCTATTTATTCCAATACAACAGCAATAGCCCAGTTCCAGTGGAGAGATACAGTCCTGTAGGTAACCTTGTGCCTAGCCATAAAGGACTTTATAGGTTAACAACAACACTTTAAATTGCATCCAGAATCCAACAGGCAGCCAGTACAGGACCTGCAGTATGGGTGTCACATGCCCCCAATAGAACTGCCAGTGACAATCTGGGTTGCTGCAATTTGAACCAGCTGAAACTTCTGGACGGTTTTTAAAAGCATCCTCCAGTAGGGCATGTTGCAGTTGTCTCCACTTGTAGTATCATTTTCCAAATTGCATCTTGTTTTCTCTATGAACTTCAAATATTATTTCTTCCAACTTCCTTGCATAATTGTGATCACATATCTCTATTCCCTCTGCCCAACATGTCTGTTCATTCATTCATTCATTCATTCATTCATTCATTCATTCATTCAGTATTTTATCCTGCCTTTCTGCACAGATACCCAAGACAACAATGATTGAAATATAGAATATCAGAAGGTTAAAAACCTACGTTAAATTTAATACTAAAATCAACAAAGTATCTGTACTGATTTTCTAAAAGCAAGAAGACAGTTGGGGCAGATGCAACTTCTGAGGGACAGCATTCTGAAGCCTGGGAAAATCACAGGAGAAGTCTCTCTCTGACCACTAGACATATAGACACAGAAGGGAGAAGCATCTTGAGAAGGGTCTCTCCTGAAGATCTTAATGGTAGAACATGTTCATAATGGCAGAAGAGATGCCTCCATCAGGTCCTAATCCTTCTCTCCTCACAGTCTTCTCTTATCCTAATTCATTCTTCAAATTCTAAGTCTCCTATTTGTCTTCTGTTGTGCTTTCCAAGCTCTCTTCTAAGACCCCTCATTTCTGGGCCAAACAAGATTTTATTAAAAATTGGGATAATAGTGGTTAAAAGTGAGCTGAGTCTAGGTAATCATAGAGTTTGTGTCTTTTTTCAGTTTTACAATAGAATCCACACATGCAGAAGGATGCAATATGGAGGCCCAGTTGATCTTCCTCCCCTGTGTTGCTGACTCCACCATTCTAAGCCCCTTTCCACCTCCTGGACAGTATGCAGCTTACCTTGTGCTTCCCAATGCACCCACACACTCAAACACACTTAGATGTAACACAAGGGGAGAGCAGAACCACAAACACTTATGTAGCACAGAGGCACCCTGTGAACCAGCAAACCAGCAGGTCTCTTCACTGATGAAGGAGCTTGTAAGTGGATTTTTATAAAACTCTTGTAAAACTTTATCAGTCTGGGACCTGACCATCACAGCAATACATAAGCAGTCACTGACACTGCCTGATTAACCTCTGGGAAGAAGCTACACACACATAGATCCAGTGATCACGGCTGGTAAACGAATTGGAAAGAATTCAAGAAGGCCTGCTCTCTATTTTTCAATTTACAGTGCCTTCTGTATGCAGTGGCTGTATGGTTCAAAGCTGGTCAGCTCTGTTCCCTTGAGGCACCATTTCTATGACTTTTGAGCATCATAATATAATGATACATTGGTATCTGAAAGGATCGCTTCTAAAACATTTTACTTAAGAGTCAGCCTATTCTATTACCTACAATTATTATTTCCTCATTTATATCCCATTTTTTAGAATGCAAATCTTCTCAAGGTATCTTCAGGTAAAATGAAAATACAGTAATGAAATCAGAAGAAGGCAATATATAATATGCTAGTAAACTTACTACAGTTCAGGTGGAGCAGCTATGAAGTCGATTTCATCAGCTTCTCTTATTCTCTAATGTGTAGTCGTGAAGTGCAGACTTCGATGAGATCCCAACTTCCCTGATGTGAATGAAATGGTTCATGTTCACAGAACAGAATTTTCCTGTGTCCTGCTTCTCTCAGCAGCCTCCTGAAAATCTCTTGGCAGTTAAGGGACCCCTTAAAAATAGTGTGGAATATGGTATGAGTGAGCGAAATAAAGGAAACAAAGGAATAAAATAAAGGAAAGGAATGAGAAATAAACTTGCTTCCATGAATATAGGCAGAGTCTTGGTCCATGCTGCCTTTGCACTGCAAACTCCCTCAAATCTGAAAGTAAGTTTGAACACAAATGGACATACTTCTGGGCAACCATTAACAAGATTGCACTGTTAAAACCTTTTTTACTCTTAAACAGTTAATGTAGAGATAAATCTTTTGGCTTCCTTAAACAACTCAACTTCCAAACAAATTTCAAAGAAGAAAGATGATATAGATATAGATATATCTGGTTTTATGACCCTGATATACTGCAAAAGAATAGTTAATTTTCCAGGACATACTCTCCTTCCTGCTACTGTTATTAACCACTAAGCCAGTTAGGTGCTTTGTTTTGGATTTTTTTTTTCTTTAAAGGGCCCCAAGCCTTCCTCAGGTTTCACGTTTTCACTGTGTAGCTGATCATTTAGGGAACAGGCTTGTTCCAGACAGCTTTAATTAAACTGTATTGCAAAACCAGATATAGATCAATGGAAATGATCCATAACAAGGGGCTAATCATGTATTTAGCAGTGTTCAGTCCAGTTCAATCACCTTCTCCTGTTTCTGTGGCTTTACGTTCATGTGGCAAAGGCTGAATATGTGCGTGGTTGTAGGGTCCCCCCCCCCTTTAATCCGTCCCATTAGAGGCCATATGCTTGGGCTTCAAGGGAGACAAGACCTGACTGCAATCTGCCAGGGATTTAGAAACATCAATAATTTGTGAACAGTCATGTTGGTACTGGTCGAAGGGTTAAGTGCTCAGCACACCAGGGGCATCTCTTTTGGGACTGGAACTCTTAGTTGACTGTTAGGAACTTGATCCGCTGTGAAGCTTCCCTTTAAAGCGCATGCAGCAACGAAGCTTTATTAGCTCTGGGATTTAAAAACATGTGCTAAATGACATTACAGTACATTTGGTTTAAATGCAGAAGATATATCAGAGAAAGGAGCATAGTGATACCATGTGGGGGGAAAAGCCCACATATTCTATCAACAATTGTGCTCTCTTGCTGCAACAATTAAATATTTTCTTCCCCAGCTAAGAGGATATTGTTGCAACTAGTCCTTGGGTGGTGGTTGTGGGGAAAATAAGAGACAGGAGTATTAGATATGTTTGCTGCCTTGAGCTGACCAAATACTGTCTATATTTTAAAAAGCGGGATAAAAATGTTGTTGTTGCTGTTATTCTCTGCTCTGTCTGGGAAATAAGAGCCTTATTCCTAAAGTATGTATAGGTTTTCTATAATTTTTGCACACTTCAGTTAAACAATCTGATCAAGTCAAATATGTTCATTGATTTTCCTTTCAAGTATGGAACACTCAGTGTAGCTATTTTTGTGATTTAATAGACAAGTTCAAAGTTTAAAATTTAAATGCCACATTACCTACCACAAAATTCCACTTTAAATGTTTCATTCTCTTTGATAGCTGTTCTCTTTGAAAATAAGATGTGTTACCATTTCTATGCTGTGATTTTGTTATTTGCTTCATTATATGTTTAAGAAACCTTCTTAAATAATTTGAGGAGCAAAATAGCAGTCCTTTAGAAAATTTGATGTGTATAATGCATGTTAGTGAATAGCTCCCATCCACTGACAGTTATGGCCAAGATCCAATGAAAATATATAGGGGAAGTACAAGGAATTTCACTGAAATGAAGGCAATTTTTGCTAAATGTGGCCTTTCTGCCTCATAATCATTTAACAAATATATAAGGATTGTAAGTGCAGGTACATTTCCAGTTACCTCATCGTTGCAATACTGCTTAGTTAATGAGAATATTGATGGAATACATAAAATGAGTAGTTGCTTTGAACATGGAACATGAAGTCCTTTTGACCTCTGTGGTGATTATTGATCTTGGGTCTAGCTTTGTCAATATTCACCTCTGCCATCAACCATTTCCATCTGTTAACAGCTTTCTAGCCTTGTGACATCTGCATGGCAAGACATTGGACAATGATCTGACTGCTCTATTATTTACAAAGCTAAAATCAGTGTGAAGAGTCTGCATAAATTGTTCACAACCTATAGATAATGGGAGAAAATCATCCTTTTGCCTCTTGAATCCAGTGGTACTTATTTCAAAGCAGACCTGTCTTGATAGCATTGTGAAAAACAGGAGAGGAAAATGTTTGAATGTTGTCTGTCTTCTTTTTAACTTAAAACTGCTTAAATTTACAGTCTTACAAGACTAGTCAGCACTCTGAGAGTGACATGTAGCCCAAAGTAGTCAATCTCTGGCCCCCAAGTCCCATTTTTGCCACTTCAGGTCCTGTTACTGTGTCCCTGGAAGCCTCTCTGCCTTTGGGATGGGGGAAACACATAAAAACCCAGTGTGCTGTAGTGATTAAGCTGTTGGACTGGCCTTGGGAAGACCAAATCTGTCATCAGTTACAGTAGGTGACTTTGGACTACTCTCTTTCTCAGCCTAACCTTCTTCACAGGATAGTTGTGATGGGGAAATATGTGAGGAGGGAGCACTCTGTATACTGCCATGAGCTCCTGAATGAAAGGCAGGATATAAAACTAACTAAATAAATAAATACCGTAGTGTAAATACTAAAATATATTAACTTAGTTCAAACAGACAAAGGAAATTCCCAAAAGTAGGACATGAGTGATATGGCCCTATCAACACAGAGTCACTGCTCCACCTGCTGCAGCCTCTTGACCACAAAAGGTTATCCACTCCTGCATATACAGTAGTTCTTATTTGAGAAAAAGCCCCATTGAACTCAATGGGGCATCTGAGTAGGTGACGATAGGATTTGCTGTAAAGATGCAAAACTAACGCACCATGGATATACAGGTAGCCCTTGTTTAGTAACTGCCTCATACAGCAACCATTAGCAGTTATGACAGTGATGAAAAAGTACCTTTGTGACCAATCCTTGCATTTAAATCTTTGCAGGTCTGTAAAGCAAAGGAAAGCTAAGTAAGATTGTAAGCACAGTTGTGGTTTCACTTAGCGACTGCTTCATTTAATGACCACATTGCCAGTTCCAGTTGTGGTCACTAAATGAGGACTACCTGTAATCTCAATCAATACCCACAAAACATCTCAGTGCAGAAAAGCAAAATGCAAATATAATAAATAGTTACACAGTTTAAAGTTACTTTGCTATTTACTGGAAAGTTTGAGGAAGATGAAGAAGGTTCTCAGCCTTCTTTTTTTTCTTCTTCTTCAAATGTTTCCAAATTTCACAAATCACGAGGTTCTCCAGAATTCCCCAATAACTTCCTCTTGATTGTGGATATTGCTCTTTTGGCTTCATCAATTAGGCACCCTCCCTGAAGATTGTTAAGATATACGTATACATATCTCCCATATTATCAAACAGAAGCTTTTCTTTTGCTTCATATGAATTAATATTAAGTTGATAAATAGAAACAACCAAATAATGCCTCCCCTCCCCCCCCCAAAAAAACCGTAACCTTGGGATCCCTGTTCAACACTATAGCTATTGATCTATAGCATCCAAAATTCGACTTTGTCTCTGTAACAGAATGGACAAGTGAAACATTGTCTTCCATCCTGTCATATGATCTTGAAAACATGCGAAATGCGCTTCTAGGTGATCAAATTAGGGTTTGAGAAGAGAATCGGATGAGAATTTTTCACAGAGACAGTCACGCAGAGAATTTTTCACAGAGACAGTCACGCAGAGGGGGAAAGTTGAAGTTGGCAGGAAGGAGTTGTACAAAAGAATTGGACAGAAAGAGAACAAAGGATAATGGCTAGGGGGGAAAAAGGAGTGTCAGGCTGCTGTAGACAGGCATGGTCCAATGTGACTCAGAACCACTGAAGAGGAATTGGCACAGGGGTCTCTGTATAAGGATAATGTCACTTGTGGGACCTATTGTAGAGAGTCAGGGAAATAACCTTGACAGAAATATGTGCAAGAACCATCACCTAGGCCAGTGTTGTCCAAACTCATTGAAGATGAGTGGACTTCAACTCCCAGAATTCCCCAACACTGACCTAGGCAAAAGGGGCTGAAACTTTATTTAAGCCCTAAGAAGCAAGACAGTATTCGTAGGAAACTCAGGCAGGCTTCTCCCTGATGCAGCAGGTTATAAGAAGGAGAGTAGGCAAAGCCTAATCAGATTTGCAAGATTGATATCTACATAGGTAGGACAGACAGAAAATCATCTCACCACCCAGAGTCCACTGGAGTTGGGCAGCCAATAAACTTAGATAAATAAATAATAATACCACCTCCACAGGAAGACAAGAACTATGCTTTATTGAGATAGACTATAATAACAGACTCTTGCAAGTCTGACCGCCATTATTGAAGACATTTGGAAGTAAAGAGAAGAAGAGGATAATGACCTGCAGCAAGGTGAATTAACTCAGTTACAGTGGTGATGGGTACACCCTTGGAAGACTTGAAAATAGGTTAGGGGCAGATCATCATGGAGAAAATCTATCTGTGTGTTCGCTAAGAGTCAACAATGACTTGATGGCACATAATCAATTATTTATGCATTAATGACATAAATGAATTGAGTTCTAGCTGCAGTTTATTTTATTTTACTGAAATTATTGAAAAATATGCTGTCTCCCATTCTCTAATCACTGATCAGGGCATTTCCATAGAAATCAAATTAATAAGTCCTGAAGTGAACAAATCATATATGACATTACAGTCTTCCATGTCTTCAGCTGACAATATGAAACACTTGCAGAAAGACAAAAATTTGATTATCATTTTCTTTCTTTGCATTCTGCCTGTCAGAGGGCAGAAGCAAGAGCAGAGGACAATAGCCTATCTCGGAGTTTCTCAAGCTCAGCAACTTTAAGATGTGTGGACTTCAGCTCCCAGAATTCCCCAGCCAGCATGACTGTCTGGGAAATCCTGGTTGCTGAAGTCCACACATCTTAAAGTTGCTGAGTTTGAGAAGCACTGGCCTACCTGCCTATTGTTCCCCAACCATTTATATTCAGAGGCAGCAAATAACCCCACAATTGGGAATATCTAGGAATAGCTCAAGACCCAGAGGTATTTCCAAAAGCATGAGCCACCCTCCTATATCCTGAACTACTAAGCTTATCTTCATAAACATCTATCTTGTCACCATTTATTACATGGGTTAACTTACCTGCTTTCTGAACGTATGCCTGTTTAGTCACAACCAGGTCTCACTGTATTGGATGGATTGTATTCATGCATAGAGCTGCAGTCTTAATTACTTGAAATTCTGTTGTGGGGGTTAATATATTGAGTAGATTATTTAATCAGATTATTTTTCATTTCTTTCAGGAAAATACGTTCCTTTATAATTTTTTTTTAATAATAGTGAAATATTGAAAGCTTGAATGAATAGAAAGTATCATTGCATCTCTTTCTTTATATTATAGGACTCCAAGGACACCTTGAAGAACAAATGGACAAAAAAGCACCAGCTTTAATTATGGTACCTGTGGTGGACTTGCCTGGAAACAAAATTATTCACATAGCATGTTGGTTCAGCCAGTAGCTAAGGACCCATTATTTCAGCATATATTCCATCATGAACAAGAAAATATCCATCATGAACAAGAAAATATCTTGTTATTATTAAGTATGTTATCTGTACTTATCTGTATCTAATATCTGATATTAATAAGCACATTTAAACCTGGAATATTTGTCAGCAATTAATTTCTTTTTCCTACCTGGCTTCTGACAGAGAATTCAAAAATAATGTTCATAATTCCAGAATCCTCTAGAATTCTTGTATTTTTCATATTAAAATCAGAATTGTGCTTCATTGTTTTAATCTGGCTTTCACAGATAACTTGTCCAATAAAAAGTGTTTTATTTACTTATATATTGTAGTAATTCAGGGCAAATGCTCAATATATTTCCAATATGTGGCTGAAAATTATAAAAAAAATTTAATAATTCCATGAAATAAAGTATTTTCTTAAAATCACCTTCCATGTAATGAATCAAATATAAGTGAGTTGTGGCTTAGGCCATCATTATCCTTTTGGCACTTACAGTGAATTATCCTGGGCAGGATTCTATGTATTTGTTTCAAAGAGACTCTCTCTCTTGTTTTTTAATCAACGTCTGCAAATGTTTGTCAAATTAAAGACTTATTTTGTAATTTTTGGAACTCAGCTTCAAAGTATGCATCACCAAACTTTCTGCTCTACAAGTACCTTTTCCTCATGCATACTTGGGTTACACTCCTGTTTGGAAGACCTTTGCACATAAACTTGGCTCCTGCCAAAACCTGCTTTAATATGATGTGGCTTGGACATGTAAAAAGAGTTTGGTCTTTCCTACCACATGACACATATGTACCAATATAAGCAATTGATAATGGTAATGTCTCTTTGTAAAAAGAAAATATGTCCCTTCAGGAAGCAGATTAAACCATTAGTTAGATTAATTTGTTGAAGGGGAAGATTGGAGACTGCTTAAAATAGGGACAAGATAGCTTTAGTTACTAATGAAATAGACAAATGACAACAGTGTGTGGTAGTCTTTCAGGTTCAAAGAAGTCATGCTGTTGTGCAGTTCATCTGTGAACATGGAGGTGGCTCTGCAGTCCCAGTCTGGAATTGCAGAGTCTAGCACAATGGAGGCACTGGAAGTCCATTGTTGCACTAACTGTGGGTATTCTTCTGTGATGCTGCTCATGGTTTTCTATCAGTTTTCGGCAGTGCCTGTCTTCAAAGCTGATGGAGGCTTCGTAGCACAGGGCTCACCAGCGGGTTCTGTTAGCAATCACAACTTCTAGTGCCCTTGGCTGGATGTCACAGTGCTGTAGGGTTTCTTTCACAGTGTCTTTGTAGCATTTGCATAGCCGACCTCAAGGTCTCTTCCCAGACTCCAATACACCATAGAGCAACTGGCGAGGAATATGGTGGTCATTCTGATGACACGTCCCACCCACCACATTGGGCTCTGATAATCAGGGACTCAGTGCTGGTGGACTCTGCACAATCTAAGACCTCCAGGTTGGAGACACGGTCTTGCTAACGAATGCCAAGGATGGAGCAGAGAGCACGCATATGAAATTTCTCCAGTTGTACAGAGTCCAGGATTCACATCGATATAGGAGAGAGAAGTCTACAGCTCTGTAGACTTTCAGCTTTATGGAAATACGGATGTTGTATTGATTGAGAACTCTAGTACACAGCCACTTCAGTGCCTGGCTGGCCTTGCTGATCCTGGAGTCAATTTCTTTGTCAAGAGACCCATCGCTTGAGATGATGCTTCCCAAGTATTTGAAGCTGTTTACATTTGTCTTCTGGGTGTCATCAACAGTGATTTTTGGTTCTGCAGGGTTAGTATTTGGCACAGGCTGATAAAGTACTTCAGTCTTGTTCAGGCTGATAGGCTGAAGAGCATAGCAGCATCTGAGAATTTGTTCAGCATCAACTATAGATCACTGTCTTTGTGCACCAGAAGCACACAGTCATCAGCAAAGAGGGTTTTAGGTTTCTTGAATGACTGTATGGAGGCACTTCGTCCATGCGTTCAAGCAGTGAAATTCAAAAAGAGACCCATCCAATCGGTACCTGATGTACACTCCCTCCTTTAGACCTGGACAGCATGTGACAACATGTAAGCAGAGAACAGATTGAACAGGACTGAGGCTGGCACACAACCCTGCTTTACACCATTGGAAATGGCAAGTACATACAGCAACCAGCCTTAGAATTGAGAATGATGATACTGAAGTGGTAGATAGTTTCTGTTTTTTAGGATTGACTATCAACATAAATGGACTAGCAGTAAATAAATATACTGCAGAGTAGTACTCAGTAAGGTAACAATGAAGACTTTTGGAAAGTTATTCAGATGCCATGATGTAGCTATACCTACAAAGACTGGGATAATGCAGACAATGGTTTTCCCTGTCACACTCTATGGAAGTGAAAATTAGACTTTGAAAAAGCAGGATAGAAAGTGTATTGATGCTTTTGAATTTTGGTGTTAAAAAAGATTCCTGAGAAAGCCATGGATAGCCAAGAAAGCAAACAAATGGATCAGAACAAATCTGGAGTTTTCACTCAAGATACAAATGACCAGGCTCAAATTATTGTATTTTGGACACATTATGTGAAGACCTAGCTCTTTTGAGAAGTCTATAATGCTGGGAGAGATGGAAAGAAAAGAAAAAGAAAAGGAGGACCAACAGCAAGATGGATAGACTTAATTACAGTGGTGATGAGTGCACTATTGAAAGATCTGAAGGCCAAGGTTAAGGATAGATCATTCTGGAGAAAGTCTGTCTATACGGTCACTAACAGTTGACATCAGCTTGATGTTACATAATCAACACTAATGCTTAGTAGTATATATTTTAATGTTTCATGCATATCCATTATGCTATTCTCTCTTAGAGTAAGCAACATTATACAAAGCACAGAAAAAGTATAATCAGACAAGCCCATAGATACTGACACTACTGCCCATCACAGCTTTGGTCAATCAAGTCTTTTGCATAATGCTTTTGAGTATTATGCCTGTTATGACCTGATGGAAATATTCAAGCTTCATTGCCAGAACAATGAGGGGTAAAACATATTTTAAGACCACAGCAGACAGATAATGTTTGGAAGAGACTGAGACAGACACCTCCCTAATTCACTCAACTATAGTTGTAGAAGGAGGTACAGCATAATCAGACTTGCAAGATTGCTTTCAGCCATTCTAGGCAGACCAGAAGAAGGCTAAAACTACTTGTATTGAGATTGGCTATAATGACAGAATCTTGCAAGACTGATTATGTTCACATTATTCTATGGATTTCTAAGCCAAAAACTACCTTGCAAGCCCATCTACTCCTCCCTGCATCCCACCAACTAATCAGCCCATGCAGTTTAGGACACTCAGAATGCTTATTTAAACACCGTCGTTTTTTATAACAAATTTATATTTGTGGCTGAACTACTTAAATTAAGACTTTTTAATCTTATTACTCTTTCTCTGGCTTCATATCTTTTGGGTAGTAAAATGGTTCTCAGAATGATATAGGATTATTATTTGTTGTAATCTCACATTTGTTGCCAAAAATTGTCCACCAACGAGTTACCATTTAAAAATGAAATGAAGGTTAGACTTAAGTTGAGTGCATTGGCTCACAGATGTTCTTGAGAAAATCCAGGATTCAGTATACAAGCATACTTATTTCTATAATGAGAAACAGTTTCATGAGAAACTCTCTGCATCTGGAGACTATACAGACAGCACAAAATTCTACTAACATTGAGGGAAATATCAGAAATACATAGCTACTTTTTATCACAGCATTGCTTCTCTCAAGACTAGATCACTGCAGAGGTAGAAGAGTTGTATCTGGGATTTCTGATATTACTCTGAGGATGTGAAATGAACTCCTGTCGCAGCATCCTTAAGCAATAGTGCACTATTGAAGTGGGGGCATAGTGAGTTATAAAGAGTTTCCTGTTACATGCATGCAGGTGAAAGATAGAAATGTCCAAGTGTATTAGGCAGGCAAGTATATCTGCCTATCCCAGCATATTAGGTTAAACCTCAGCTAGATAGTCTCAAGACAATTGTTCTGGGTCTCCAAAGCTCCCTGTGATTCACAGATAAAAATGAGTCAGATTATGTGCTGTTTGAATACTGAGGATAATTTTTCCCACTGACTTATTTAGTTGTTGAAAAGCATAAAGGACCAGATGAAATCCTTGTAGTCCCAGGTCATGAGATGGAACAAAAATCCTCCTCCACCAGCCTGGAAGCACTGCTTCATCATGTTGCTCTCCTAATCCAACCCCCTAAAAAACAGAGTTGCAGATCACCACTCTCCATTCCAGCTGTAAGCTATTTAAAACAACCCAGGCTGTTCTTGTCCCAAACCAGTCATATGAGACCATTTAAAGTTAAGAAACTACCATTTTATGATTCCAACAATAAGAAAGAGCAGGAGGTGGCTGTAGAGAGTAAACAGGAAATTCTTGATGGAGATAGGTTAGATCTGTTACCAAAGCAACAAAAAGGAAAATATTGCTTGAGTCCAAATGATGGGGGAGGATTACGAAAATGTCTCAGACACCTCCCTAATTCCCATGAATATGAAAGAAGGAGGAAGGAAAGCACAATCAGACTTGCAAGATTATGTTACTATAGCCAGTCTAAGTAAAAGTGGTAGTCAACCTTCCATGGAGTCTATTTCTTCATCTGGTCTGCCTCGTAGGGGTGACAGTGGGCTCCAATCAACATGAAGATTGCCTACATCCCCAGACTACACAAACTGAGTTGTGGGCATGTGAGAGAGAGAATTGTTAATCCAAGAAAGGCCTAGAGGGGACTAAGGTTTGCATACAGTGTCATCTGTGGAGTCCTTGGGTTTCTCTGAGCAAGGGCTCCACAGTTCAGCCCTAAGCCACACACGTTCTCTTCTATTGGTACAGTATCACCTTTATGGAGTCCTCAAGCCGGTAAGGCCAGTTAGTCAGGGAAATCCTGCCTTCAGAGCTGGAATCCGTTTTTCTGATAGATAGCTGAGCAGAAGAGATTTCTCAGGGATTCACCATCTCAGGGATCCACCATACAAGGAGGTGTTTGTAGAATCCCCTCTTCATCTGAGACTATTGGAACATAACACTGAAGTAGATGTGACACTATCAAGCTGCTTCCAACTTCCTCAAGCCATGACATCCAAAGAATTAATATGAGTGATTTTACTTGTAAAGGTGTCAGCCAGTATTGCAATGTTGGCCTGCTATTATATGTATTAGTATGTAGTTCATAGGTAAATTTGGATATGGCAAAAATGGGTTTCTTTGCAAACCTGTGTGTGTTGTCTACCATTTAAGTTTCAGCCTCCTCTAAGAATTTTTTATTGTACACTAGTATGTTCCACTGGCTCAGAAATAATAAACATCAATACAGTGGTCCAAGAAAAGAACAGTTGTGTTAGACTACAAGCCTATACACACTTCCATGCAAGTGAGTCTGACTGATTTTAGTTCTGAATAAGTATACATGGATTTGCATAATTTCACTGCTTTTACCTACCACTCCCTTAAGTAGTTGAAAGAATATATCTTTCAACTATTTTTTCTGAAAAGCTCATAACACTATGTTTCTCTTTGAAACTTTTCACAGATGTTCCCTGTAATATATCAGCCAGGCTTACTGAGTTTTTAAATAGAAACAAGCAATTTGTTCAATAGTGTTATAAAAGTAGGTACAGCTTCACAGAGAGATCCAAGTCTTACATAACAGAAGGAAATAATTTAACATTTCTTTTGAGGAAACTTTCATTACAGGGGCCTGTTGTAGAAAAGTTTACCAGCCGCTTTTTCAGTTTCTTTGTAACCAGCTGTGTGTATAGTGATGTTAAAAAAAAGTAAGTGATAAAAGTTTAATATCTGAAATATTTTGAATTTTTTGGACCCTCCCCCCCCCAAAATAGAAATAGAAATAGAAAGCAATAAATAGAAAGCAGTAAAATAGAATTTATCTATAGAGAGGTTTTAATCTGAGGAGTGTAAATACCTATGCCACAATATGACTTGAGTTCTAAATACAGTACTTTTTAAAATAAATAATACAAAGAAAGTTTTTTTCCAGTTTCTTTGATTTTATAAACCCTCAGGAAAATTTATAGTAGTTCATATCAGGAGCTACCCAGTATGCAGCAAAGATTTCCAGGTTGCACTGCAAGCATGAGGAAAGAGTAGTTTGTAACTTGATTTATTTTTTCAGCCTGTGTTCTTCTCTCCTTTCATTTTGCAGTGTCTCAAGAGAGGGAAATTAAGTAAAGATCATCTTAATGCTATGTGGGGATGAATTAATGTAATAATCAACAGGCCCAAATAAACTCCCTTTAACTTTGAAGTGTTCTCTCAAGGTATTTAAACCTACATTCCTGTGCATGCTTAGCTGGCAGTAAATCCCATGGAACTCTGTGAAAATGACTTCTAATTAAGCACACATAAGTCAGCAGAATAAATGTCTAATTGCAACAAAGGAGGTTAAATAAAACAAGAAAAGTTAAGAGGATTTAACTTCATGTTTTGCTCATTTGGCCACCGTGGTAGCTTCTGTGCCACCAAACCCTATAAAGTCCACATGCCTATGATGCTGTGAAGCCGTCATAGCCGGTATTCCTATATAGGATAAAAGATATCACCATAGTATTTGGAGCAAAGATTTGTTTATCTCCTGCCTCCCCTCCAGATTTTTGGGGAAGCACATCAAAATCTGATTTGCTGTACCAGATATCACTGAAGCATCTTTCTTTCCAAGCTTTGGATGGCTTATAGCAGTGTTGTCCAAACTTGGCCACTTTCAGATGAGTGGACTTCAACTCCCAGAATTCCCCAGCCAGCATGGCTGGCTGGGCAATTCTCGGAGTTGAAGTCCACTCATCTTAAAGTGGCCAAGTTTGGACAACACTGGCTTATAGGTCCCACAGGAGACTATCTCCTGGGTGGGAGAGGTGATCTGAAGCAAGCTCAAGGATCTGACACACCACTATTTCGGTGGTGTGCCAGAATCTATCAAAATGTCATGACTGAATACATCTTTTTCTCTCAAATAAATGAACCCACTAATTTAATAAAGGCTTCTACTTTGCAATGTTATCATTCTCTGGATGAATGCTGGCATTTTGAGAGGTGGAAGATGTTCTAGTGTCCAATGGCCTGCTCTCTCAGACTGAGGTTACTTCCATAAACTTAGTTAAATGGAAACAGTTCTGCACTTTCTGATAAGAATTTGGCATTTATTTTTAGGTAACCTATTCTTACCATTGTAACTATGTCTGACACTTGGAATTCATATTAAGAAGAGTTGACAATTTACTAATTTATGTTGTCTTTCCTTATATTTTAGTGGTTTTTGGCAGGCTAGCCAGTGTTGATGTATTGCTTAAGCATTCAAACTACAGACTGAGCTCTTGAAAGCTTTTATAGAAAACTTTTTTTTTCATCTGAACACTGAATATTTTTGACATATTTTAAAATTTAATTTACAAAAACAAACCAAATACCTGAGAAATGAGCCCTTCTGTTAGTTGCAAATGCCCCGTTTTTAATCACACACTCCTCTGAATGATCGCTCCCTCCCCTGTCTGTGTGTGTGGATGGATGTTTATTGTCTGTTTCATGCCATTCTTTCTTCTTTTTAGTTAGCTTTTTGAGAGCCATTTCTTCTATACCTAAATACATAATGGGCAATTCCGTAGTATTTTCATGTAAAGATCTTTTTCAGTAATGACCATAGTACCAGAGTATGTTAATACACACTATCTGTGTATAATATTATATATCTGTACTGTATATCATATATTATACACGCACACACACATACATGTACCCACTCATACCTTCCGTTTGACCAATGGGGTTGAGATCTTGTTTTTGTCATTCCTTTGCCAGTATTGCTTTTCATTTGTTTCCCTTCCTGTTCCTTATAATCTACCATTTAAACATTGCTTAAATTCAAGATTTCATAGGATTAAGATATTTAAGAGAGCCGGTTTGGTATAGTGGTGAAAGTGCTGACTAGGAACCCAGGAGACTGACTTCTAGGCCTCCCTTAGGCATGAAAAGCTGGCTGGGGGGTTTTGGGCCAGTCACTCTCAGCCCAACCCACCTCACACGGTTGTTGCTGTGGGGAAAGTAGGAGGCAGAAGTATTAGGTATGTTCACTGCCTTGAGTTATATCTAAAAAAGGCGGAATAAAATAATAACAACAACAACATTTTTATTTATTTATTTATGTGATTTCTATAGCTGCCCATCTCAATCCAAGTAACTCTAAGCAGATTAATGACATTTTAAATGAATGTGACGGTCATTTACCTGTTTTTAGATATCAAATAGGCCACCATTGTACAGATGGAACAATCCTTTAGACTAGATATTTTCAGTGGTGAAACTAGATAATTTCAGATTCTGGACTTTAATCATCCTAAGGGGCTTCCTTGAGATAACCTTGTGCATTTCTCATTTGTGAAGAACACGACTAGCATTTATTCCTCTACCTGTCCCCCTGTCGTTGCCCACAACTATCATTACATGCTTTATTGGGGGGGGGGGGGGGAGAGCATTTGCTGACTGTGAGAAAGAAAGACTGTGAGAAAGTTAAGTATTTTAACTTAAACTGTAACATCATGATTACTGAAATAAAATGGGAATACAAGCTGTTTTGTAACAGAAAAGGAGTTTTAACTAGTAAAATAGAACAACATCTGTAAGCTACACCAATCCAGCCTGCGACATTTCTATAAGCTTTTATTAATTTACAATACTGTTACCCCATTTTCTTTTAAAAATAAAAAAGGCTGTAGTAATGAATAACATCAACTTCAATGCCCATGCTAGGTGCTGCCCCCATCACAAGTTTACTCTCTGAATGGATGTTTAACCTCCCATGCTGTAGAGCACTAAGGTCCCAGGTTCCCTCTGTAACAGCACCGGATGTTTCCACCCTGTTCCCAAATGTATGGGAAGCTTCATATTTAAGAATGAGTTTACGGGTTGTTTCAGTTTGATTCAGTTTTATACGTTTGTTATATGAAAAAAGTATCATGGTCTAAGTTGAACCAACTATTAGATCCTCATTCAAAAAAGAAGTGATCTTTCCCAATTACTATTACTTCCCTTTGCAATTTCCTGGGCTTTCTGTTGATCTCCAGAATGTTAGATCTTCTGAGATAGCATGAGAAGGAGGTCCTTATTCACAGAAGGGCTTTTGTGGAGCCAACTGACAGTCTGTCAATTGTGTGTCTGGGGCCAACACACTCTGTGTCAACTTTAGTAAATCTCCCTGCTCCAGACGAATAACTTATGCTTACTGTGGTGGTGTACATGGCTTCCTCTTTCCCCCTTTTCTTTCAGTTCCTTCTCTGATTGATTCACTTTTCACATCTTAAGCACAGGGAACCCATGCTTGCTAGCTGAATACTTTTGAGTAGTTTCCAGGTAACTCAAGTCTACTTTAGTTTAAAACAATCTCAAGGAATATATGGAAATGTGTGTGTATTCATAATAAATGGAAGTAATGAAAGATACCTCAAACTCCTCACTGGAGGATTTCCTACTTTCCAAAAACTGTTTTAGTAATGTTGATTGGTTTACTAGATAAAAGACCAGATTAAATTAGATCATTAACAGCAGCATGGCAATCTCTAAAAGAAATCTATGACAGAATCCCTTTCTTTGATACAGGAATAAAGCACAGTGCCTTTGAAACCCAAGAATGTAGTCTCAAGGTGTATGCATATGTAGACACATATTTCAATAGCAAAAGTAGCTACCTATCACTGGTGTTTAGTTTCAACAGTGCAAGTTGTGACTCTTTCACAGCACAATCCCCAGTGTAGACAAAAAGCTTTCTTGGGGTTGAGATCCTGCCATTCATATAATTATTTAGAGACAGCTCCATTACTTCAAGTGTCTGTACTTCAGATGAGGAATGAAAACATTAAGGTTTTTTTTTTTTTTTAATGTAGTATTCGCAACCATTTTTTATTATTAAAATCAGAGCTAATGTTAAATAAGTAAAACTTTGCCTGCAGGCTTCTGCAAACTAATGTTTTATTTTGACAGTGTTGCGGCTTTCCCCTTCTTATTTCTGAAAGCATTGTGAGAGGTAACTTAGATTTTTGCTCCATGCTTCCTTTCTTTTCATCATCAGGTTTGTTTGTTTTTTTTTTTTTTTGCTTTGCTGCTTCTCCCAAGATCATGCACAGACTTTCAGCACTCTTTATTTATCAGCTGTTGAGCAGAATTAAATAAGAGCTACATGCACATAACTTCTCAGGGATATGAGTATCTATTCCACTGGGAAAAGATCAGACGAAGCAGCTACAGTTACTCTTCCTTGGAAGTAGTGGAACAACAAGAAAATCTGTAAGATTTTTTTTTCACGGCCCAGACAACTCAAGCCTTTCTTCCAATATTCAGCCAGATTAGATCCACCTTAGCATCAACAAAGTTCACAAACCAAATTTCACTACTTGCAGGGATTATGTTGCATAGATTTTTCTATTAAAAAGGAATGATACATATTTCACAAACAAGACAATATCTAAGGGTCATTTAGTGATTTGGAACAATTGTATGCATAGCTGGCATTTGCCTAAAGAACTCCAACATGCAAGTTAATGTATCTGAAGCCTACTACATAATAGGTGCTATTAAAAAAAAAAACCACGTGAAATTCTAATGTCTATAATCCTTCAACCTCCCTCAGAATTTACATAGATGATATTCCCAAACTTCAGGTAAAGAAAATTATGTTTTAGCCATTGAACTAGGTCTCTAAATCCTTGCTGTCTGGCAAACTCAAGTGGTAAGGTAGTAATAGATTATTGGAGAAAAATACCATCTTTGCAAGACATTGAGGTTAGTGGCAATTATCACTGTGTTCACAAACTACTGACTATATTTTAGTTTGGCATGTTGGACAAGCTCACCCTAGTGATTAATTCAATGTGCTGTACAAAATCAGAAAATTGATTTGAGTAAGCCATAGTTCAGTTACTCATGAGTATGTGTGCTGTGGAAACACAACTGTGTGTAAGTAAGGAAGTGGTGAATGCCTGAACAGCAAAAACTGAAAACATATTCTCATGTTAAGCCCAATCCAGTCAAATCTGGATAAAGCTCTCCTTCACAAGCAAAGAACAGTATGATGGGGTTCCAGAATGATGCTCAACTCCTGAGCCAACCAGTTGACTGAAGAAGCTCAAATAAGGGTGCCCAGAAACATCTGTTAGCCAAGGCAGGCAAGACCATCTGTCAACTCTACCATAAATACTGTAATATTCAAACTCCCTGTATTACTACAGAATGTAGCTTGGGAACAACAGCACAGGGATTGTGCTTGCTCCTTTTACTTCTTTTAGGAAAGAAATCATGGTCTTTCCAATTTAGCTAGATCTGATTTCAACTAGTCGGTAGCTGATTTTTCACTATTTTTAACTGCTTACATTTTAATATTTGTTAGCCACCTTGAATGTTCTCAGGGATACAAATAAAATAAATGATAGCTGTATTTTACAAATGCTGTGGGGTTTTTTTCTTAGTATTGAAGTGGGGGTTGATGGAGAAGGGGCATGGTCTAAACCAAGTAGACCTTACACATGTTTCTCTAAATGTGCTGAGAAAACCCCTTGCAATCTTGTGATTGAATTTTTAGGAAACTTTTTTATTATTATTATTATTATTATTATTATTATTATTATTAATAATAATAATAATAATAATAATAATATATAGCAACATGTTAAGCAACATGTGCATCAGAAAACAGATTTTACTTGTCATGAAAAGGCAGCAAATGCTTTGTTGTTTAATCTGATATTGTTTCACATTTACATTCAGAAATGGAGAAAGGTGCTTGTGTGATAGTCCGCCTCATATACCAAAATAATTCACTCACCTTGACTTGAATGGGCAAACTAGAGGCCTATTGACTGCTCTGCCTCAGCAGCAGCATAGCACATCTTGGGCCACCTCTGAATCTGCTTGTGGAGCGCTACACTATTTGCCACACCTGTTTAAACAATTCCCAGAACTGCTTGCATCCTAGAATGCAATTGGCACTTTTTCTGTGACTTCCTAAAATTGCAAGCTTGAAGGCATATTAAGGATGGAAGAGATAAGTCATAGAAAGTGATCTTCACTATATCCCTTTTGGCCAATTCCTATATTTACATAGGTTTCCGACTGGCTTTCATTCTCTTCTGTATCTCATCCCCTTAGCTTTATTCGGGAGCACCACTGTTGATCCACTGAAGCATTTGCTGGGCAATCCTGCCTCCCAGCGTCCAAGGGAAAGAAAGGCTACGTTTAATACTTGCTTAGAAAATGTCCACTTGGAAGGATTTTAAAATAATTGCTTCTAAGGGCCACGTGCGTTGGCTTCTATTTCTGTTTTCCTTTCTAGATCCTTAGCTTTTGGTCAGGTAACAAAATGTATCACACATTCTCATCATCAGAAGAGAGCCAGTAGCCCCTTTTCAGACTAACACATTTTATTAAAAGTCATCAGCTTTTGCGAGCTACAGCTCACATCAGCAGATGCATGGAGTGGCAAAACTGATGTGGGATTTAAATTGGGATGTGATGCGGGAGTGGAAAGGAGGGGAAGGCAGGAGACAGGTTAGTTATACAGATGCAGGCTGTATGTGAGAAGGTTACAAGTATGTTATCAATTAGCAACCGTAATGTGCTAAAAACCTATTGTGTTTGTTGAGAGCTTCTGAGATAACCTGAAACCTTTTGATGTAAGGGAGTTCAGCAATGTCTCACTCAGTTGTGCTGGTATTTATTTTACAAAATGGCTACTTGCATTCTGATTTTTGGCTGCCACAGAATAACATAGCACTGAGCCCTGCAATCTTAGGTACAAACCTGCAGAGAAGCCCATGAAACTCAACAAATCTACATCTACATAAATGATACTACCAATACATATGAAATGTAACTTCTATCTATCATCCCTCTATCTCTCTATCTATCACTGGGATTTTATATTTTAATGTATTTGAAAGAGACTGAACTGCCATAGGCAGAGCTAGAAAGAGCAGTATATGCAACCATTTTATCTGAAGCGTTAGATATAGGGGCAATTTATATCATCTTCTCATACCTATTTTGTTACTTTTCCATACTACTTAGCTTTTTTTCTGGATGCATATAGTGACTGACTGGTTCAGGGTTGGTTTGTTTTTTCCTATAGGAAAACAATTACATGTTACTGCACAACATACTAAATGCATCAGTAGCTTGGTGCATGGGAATATTAAAAATATGGGATTATTAGGATTTTGCGGGCAGGAGGGTCACAGCAGGATTGGGAATTAATATCCATTTACAGCCTTGCTTCCAATGAACATTTTATCAGTTGTGAGATTTCCCCATCCCACCCACTGTGATCTGAAAAGCCTCCCCCACCAACTCTTGTTGTTCATTTATTTTCTACTTAAATTTATATTAGACTTTTCCAGTAAATGTGGTGTTAGGTGGATTGCTATTAATTAGAAAATGAACAGATGATGGGCTTTCTAATGATGTGTAGATTTTGGCTCTATATCTCATGTACTCATTTCTTTTACAAGCCCAACTGTTTCTCTGTTGATAGTTATCAGAAATTAAATCAGAACTTTGAATCTCTTTTCCTGCCCCTTTGCTTCTGTCAAGTTTTGTATAGGTCAAAAAAGTAGGAGAAGCTTATAATTAAAATAAAAAGAAACAAGTGTATGTTGCATTAAATGAGAATTTATAGCATATTTCTGGGAGCTAGGTGAGGAAAGGACTTTGCCATGAAATGAATTGGATTGGCAGCAGTTTTTCAGCTTCTATACACTGCTGATATTGATGTGGGGAAAGCAATGCAAAACTTAGAGTTATATGAAATAATAAGGGTGGAATGAAAGATTCACCCTTAGGAGTGAATCTGTGTTGTGTGCAGTTCTAATAATTAAAGGTACAAGGCAATTGCTGGGAATGAATTTGAAATTACTTGAGTAACTTATCCAAATGAGCATACACCTCCTAAAGAGGGGAAATAGGCTACTTAAGAGAATTGTTTCAAACATCTAATCCATTTCTGAAAGCCACTAGTGGAATCGTAGGAAGAAATTGTAGCACATCTAAACCCCTTATGGCCTTGTACGAACTTGCAACATTATATTCTTGAAAATGAAGTAAGTTTTCATGTAGCTTTTAGAATGATGGAGTACAAAGCAGAGATACATCGTGTAATGTAATGAGTTGTTGACAAACATTATCACTACTTCACAGAGCACCATCAAGTAGAGTGTGTTTGATGGCACTCACAGGGGATCTTACAAATTGACTAGCTGTAAATTAATTTCCTAAAAAATTCAGATATTCGGAAATAGCCAGAAATAAGGACTTGTCAGGAAAACAGAATGGTAAAGAAAATGAATGCTTTTGCAACAGACAGAAAGAAGAGGAGCAGAACATCAACAAAGAAAACACATTTTTGTACTTTCAGTTCAGAAGCCACTGGAGAACAGAGTTTGCGATCCAGGTCGCTGAACAGTAGCATATAAACAAGAGTGGCACAAAAGGAGAGCAGCCAAAACAGAGGTAAAACCAGGCAGAGAATCTACCAGTTTTCTAAAACAAGGGGAAACAGTTAAACAGCCCTGAAGGCCCAGTGCTGAGATAAAATGCATTCCCTCAAAATAATTTAGTGAGCTAAGGAATTGACATTTCTTGCTAAGGAGTCTTTGTTGTTCTTGCTAGGCCAAAAACAAACCAATGAACAAGAGTAAAAAATATTCATTTTAAACTTTTTTCTAAACCACACAACAGAATTAATCAGATGGCTTTCCAGAAACTGCCCTGAACCAAGTGGGCTGCTAAAAAATGGAAGTCATTCTCACATAACAAGTTCTCTATTAACGTTTTCTTGGTTTTCATGCTTGTTGAAATTTCAGCAGCCATTCTGTTTTTCTAGAAGGCAACATGCATTCTGTTCCATGCTCAGAGAAAGGACTGTGTTGGAATCATATTCCCTAAAGTCTTTGATTGCTACAAGCCGGAAGGGGTGCATGCGGCTGATTTTAGCATGTGGAAAGGTGTTTGTTTGTTTTTTAATGCAGCCCTCCAGAGCCATCTGAATTGGTTTCAAACTTTGCTGCATAAATTCTGTGGAGGATGAGCAAGAACATTGCTTTCCTTTTTTATGTGCATGTGTGTGCTTGAGGACGCATGATTAATAGGTTATGAAGCTGTGCCCCCTTTTCTTCAGCCACTTTCATTCCCTGCTGGATTCCCATCGCTTTTGGAGTGCAGTTAATCGCTTGCACAGGAAAAGGGGTGTCATAAATCACAAAGGCAAACAGTCAAGGATTTTTCATGCATTCCTTTCCTATGTAAATGATCTGTAACTTTTTTGTGTCTCAGACCCATCAATTCTCTCACTTTGCCCTCACCCTCTCCTTCCCTGACTCCCTTCCCGCCCCTGGATTCTTGGAATGGCAATTTAAATGACCCTGAAAGATTTGAAGACAATTCAAGTTTAGCTTTGCGTATCAGTGACCTACCAGCAATTCCCACTAAGGCTCTGATGTATATACTACATTTGATCTGTAGCTACATGATTCAGAAAGAAGTGATTCCAGAAGTGCTTTTTTCCGCCATAGAGTGCTGGAAAAATACCCTCTAGAGACACAACATAATAGCAGCTATTTCCGATGAACATCCTAGAAGCCTCTAACACTCCAGCAAGCTACCAGCTAGTGACTTTTGGCTTCCTTCCTGCTTCACACAATGCATAAATCATCAGAACTGATTTCTTCTTTCTTGTTAGCAAGATGGAAGAAGCTGAATAAAAGACATTTGGCAGTATTTTACAATATCGCTCCTCTTACAACAAGCCACAATACTTTTTTAAAAGAAAAAGTGTAACCTCTAGTTCTCCTGCAAGACAGCAGAGATTTATAACAAGATCTCCTTTGCATTGTTTCCTTAGCTTTTGTTAATTGGGAAGCTTTACCAAATCCCAAAGATACATGGATCTTTAAAAATAAAAAAAATAATAATGGTTTCTCTCAGGGAGCTTATGCCAAGTGAGAGCCACAAATTTCATAAAGGCAATCTAAGCTAAGACACAGTAAATTCTATTATAGAAATTGTTATGGTTGAAATAACATTGAATCCTGCATATGAAATATGATTGCTCTAAAATAAATACATATTTATATACCGCTTCCCATAAAATATTTCAAAGCAGTTTACAATCAAATTTAAGATAGTAACACAGCAGTGAAGTTGAAATAGTCACTTTAAAAATACATTAAAATGGATGGAAGAGGGAGAAATTAATAATAATCTGCCTCAATACAGTGAAGGCCTCAGTTAAAGAATAGTCTTCAGTTGGCTTCTAAACAAAATACTAGAAGAAGCAGCTTGAACATAAAGGGGAAAAGTATTCCAAATACAGGCACTATCACTGAGAAAGCTGGCCTGTGAGTAAGTGCAAGAAGGTAGTCCACTATTTATAGCTAGTACCCTTAATAGGATCTGCTTGGATGATCAATGATTGAGCACACTTATAATAGAAATGGTGATACAGTAATTTTTCTAGTCCCAGACATTGGGGCGCAGGAAGTATATGCTAATAATAAAACCTTGAACTTGGCCTAGGAGCATGTAATATGTGAATGCCCAGCTGCCCCACTGAACAACCGAACCACCACATTCTCACCAGCTACAATTTCCAGACCAGATAGAAGGATAGCTGCCTATAGACTTTTTACAATAATCCAAGTTACCAGCAAAGGGGGTTGCTAATAAGGTGGCAAAAGCTAGTAATAGGCATATCTATCCAGAGAGGTCACTTCTGCTTCTAGAGACAATAATGAGTGTTACAGTACCAAAGTACATACTTGTTCTTTTTGAGGAAGTGTAACCGTACTCAGAACAGACAAGCTCCCATTCCCATAGCTGGAAATTTATAATCTGTACATCTACTGTACCTTGTCAGAATTCAACCAATATGTATTAGCCTTCATCTAACTCATTACTACATCTAGGTACTTTCAAGGACACACATAACTTCCCCAGATTCATATGTTTTGGAGAAGTAAAACCTACTATCTGTATATCGATAGCATTCAGCCCAAATGCATGCCACACACACCATATCCTAATGGTGTTGATGTTGAGGATCTTTAGTATAATTGGAAGGGTGTCAAGACATATTCTGTAAAAGAGTATGTAGAAGCTGGGAAAGGAATGGGAGAGGAGACATAAACAAGAAACAAAGGGTGAGTCAGTTGGCAGCTTAGCTCATAACTGGAATTTAGCCCAGGTGGCTGGAAACCTGGGAAGAAGCATTTTAAAACATTCAAAGATGCTCTGTCTTAATTAACTTATTATAAATGAGAGTAGGAAATTCCTCTTGTAGTTTCCAAGATTCTGTATTTTCCCCAGTCTCACATTAAAGATATAGTATCTTACTAAAATCTGTGTAGTTCTTGCATCCTTGATCTTGTTTAGCTGCATGGGGCTTGACCTAATCCTCTCTGAAACTATCCATGCAAATATAAGTGGAATCACCCTGTAATATAGTGTCTCCAACCCCCAGCTCATGGAGATAATGCATAATGCCAACATGGTTAACAATAATGAAAAGCTACTGAGAAATCCAGCAGAATTCACAGAGTCATACAATGCATTGGATATTTCACTAGAAACCATGTCAAAAGAGTATGCAAGTCAACATGAAAATGTATTATTTTATTCTCTAAATGACCTGAAAATTTATCACAACAGTTGTCTCAGGGATCCAATATGGGCATACCTGAAGCAGATGGCAGCAAGCCCTTTAAACACTCTAAAAAGTTCTGCTGGATAGCTACTTGAGATTGCAATGGAAGCTACAAACTTAACTTTTGCAGCCTTCACTGCCATGCACTAAGCATAATTATGTGCTATCACATGTGTCCAGTTGGTTTGATAATGGGTGTTGTACTTTCACTCTAGCTTTATCCTGGCCTGTTTTGTCATCCAAAGCTCCCCAGCAACAAAGGAAAAGCTTATGCTCAACAGTGTTTTAGAGGGCACATGGAAGCAGTTATGTCAATGGGGTCTTACTGTTCCATAGTTCAGTCAATAGGATCATCAGTTCTGGTCAAAGGAAGTTCTCCTTAAGGATTCAAAAATCCATCATGTTCTGTAAGCTTCTGGTACTGCACCATCTTAATGCGTCCCCCGCCTTTTCAGTGAGGGTATACCACAGTTAAATCAAACTTCGTCAGATGGTAGTCTGATTATGACAATAGGTAACCTTCACACACAGATTATCTAGGGTACCTTTTTTTATTATCCTAGGAGAAACCTAAGTTGAATGTTTGGTTTGTTCTATATATTGACAATGGCTGTTTGGAAGACCATGAAATCCCAAGCCAGACCTATGGCATCTTCAGTATTCAGTTGAGTCCCATGAAATCATAGTTCTGTGGTTCTCCAACCCCACCTCCCCCCCATCAGAGACGCTTTTGAGCAGTAGTAGGGATAGTATATGAACAGCAATCCTTTATGTCTCATTGCTATTCAGAGGGATTTTCTGATGAGCAAGGTAATATTTATATAAACCATAAAACCCCCAGCCCCCTGTCTGAATTAGTGCTGCACTAGAAAACTGGATGGGCAAAGCTGAATCAAATCTACTCCTTCCAGTTCACCAACCATTCCCAGAAATGTATGACAGGTTAGCTCTCACTCTACAGCAAATTATGGAGAACTGTGGTCTCATTATGAAGTGATCTGGAATTTAGCAGCAAAATCATTAGGTTTCCCTGGTGTCATTTAGGGTTCTTGAAGTTTGGGCTGGTGGCGAGGGGAAGAAACCAGGGAGTTTGATGGCCATATCTACCTAGGTCCTGATATCTTCTCTTCTCAACTTCATGCCTTCCTTGATTTGTGAATGTCATCACTCTGAAGCCCCTCATCTTTCCATTCTAGGTGCAGTCCCATATATGCTCTTCCCATATATATACACGATACATATATGGGGGGGAGGGGTTGTGTGTGTAAAAAAGAGGAAAGTAAAATTTCATATTTCATGAACAACAATACACTCAAGAGAAAAACATTCCCACCCACCAAACCCATGAGATGCATATTCAAAGATGGTCCTTGCTGTCACTTGGGACACTGTCCTCTAGCTGAACATGCACCAAGGAAGGGGCAGAGAATAACACTTCTCCACCATTTGAAAAACTCCCAGCTCTTATCTTGGAGTATCTGACCCAATCAGTGCACACTCCTTCAATTAAAGCCAAAGGACAATGCCTTTGCAGCCTTGCAGCTTCCCTATAGGGGTGATCCCCTTTGAAATCACCCCCTTAGACTCAACATCTCTTAAATGTGACTCCTCAAAGAGGAAACAGCCAATAGTTGGGTGGTAAGGAAACTTCGAGCAGAACTCAAATCCATCCTTTATTAAACTTAAAGCACACCTTTGCCAGTATTTGAATGAGTTTTATGACCTGTTATTTGAAAAGGAGATGTTTTTCTCCAGCAAACAAACTCAAAGATTTTTTTAAAAGCAAACAAATGTGTTGCCAGAGAAATGTAGGTAGGAAAACACCTGTAACTGAATGAAAACAAAATGAAAACACAAGAGTCCCGGAAAAAGCTCACTATAAATAGCTTACATTGATTTTCCTGAATAGTTACGTGCATCTAGAACTGAGCCAACAAAAGGTCCTTTTGTGCTGAGTGACCCATGCATGTATTCTTTAGCTTCCAGGGCTGGGGCCATGAACAAAGAAATCATAAGAAAGCAATTTGTTAAAACTTTGTACAGAAGCTTTGATCATTCAAAATGGCAGCAAGTTTCTGTACTATGTAATGACTGCAAATGAAGCAGAGGCTGCATTCACAAAACACACTGAGCCACAAACTAACCAACCACATTTTAGTCAGGCATATGCACTCCGTGTATGGCTTGGTGTATTGTGCAAATCCAGAAAAGTATTAATACAGTAAACTGTGATTCAGTTAACCATGCATTAATATAATGTACAAACATAGCCAGAGTTTGTCAGGAAAAAGATCATGCAGAGTCATGCTTATTCATCACTCTCCAAAAACGCCAGTGGTTTTTGGGGTGTCATGCAGGAAGATATTCATAATTTCATACTCATACAATACTTGAGTCAAATATTGTGCCAACTGGCAAGAAGGTTCTAAAGTTTGTAGGGGAAATAAAGTTTTGCATATTGTCCAGAATATACAATATACAAATACCTGGGGATTACTATCCCTAGGAAAATACCTAGTTTAGTGAATAAGATTGTTTAAAAATTTATCACCCAGATGAAAACAGTTATAAAGAGGTAGATGAAAATAGCTTTTCATCTACCTCTTAATATCTTATTAAGAAGAATTAAGGGGAAGAATTAATGTTCTGAAAATGAATCTTGCATCAAGACAGAGAGAGAGACCACAAAAGCAAACATAATACTTATGTTTGTTCCCTTAAAATATTTTCAGTAGACTGATAAGTTACTATTGGGCTTATATGTTAATCTTAATAACATGTGGAGGTTGGAACTGAAACAATATCGACTACTGATTATGGGCTTAGCTTGATCATTATTAATTAGCACCCATGCAGTTTTAACAGATTCTTGGTTCTAATCCCAGTAGGAATTTAGTTACTTTTCCAACAGTTGGGCAGAAAAACTAAATTGGACTTTCATGAGAAATGAACAGGTTGGAATAATTTTTATTTAAAAATGGCTGTTAATAGGTCTTGGGGGTGTCAGGGGAAAAACCTTGTTAAACACGGGAGACAGACACACCAGAACATAAATCACTTCAAAGTTCTAAAAGCTTTATTAAATGTTAGTTCAGTAAGCAAATAAAATTCAACCAATAGCATACAAGGTACTCACTTAGATTCACATTGCAATGAGGACCAGCACAAGCAAGCTGTCAGGTAAGACAGCTTGGCCGAGTGGCCCCGACCCCCTTTTTGCAATCCTTTTTATCCTCAAAAACCGCAGACCACAGACATGACTCCCAGGATTTGCAACTGAATCATAACGTCCTTGGTGCTAATTTTACCATACTTCCCTGTTCCATTTCTCCTGTCACACTCCTTCTATCAGCACTTTACCTTGTCCATCTATTTTCCAACTTCCTGTCCATGACTGAAAACTTTAGTCCACATAGCAATTTTATTTATTGCTCTATAAACTTGTTTTATTTGTATGTTACAATTAACAAAGGCCTTAAGTGTTAATAAATCAGTTTTTTCCTCTCACAGGAGTTTGTGATCTCATAATGGGATCATTACTCTTAGCTAATTATTAATTAATGAGACTTCTAAAGCTTTTGAGATTTTACTGAAGGAATATAATTTACCCAAAGACTGAAAGATCATACATATAGTTAAAATATTTATTTTATACATGGTTTGAGCCCAGGATCATTGTAGCTCCTAAAACTCCAGAGGTATTGGGTGTATTTGAGGTCTTTACTGAAACTAAATTGATCCCCCCTCCTGAAAAACCCAATAATAAATTTGGACAATAAGCAAGACATTTGGAGCAAGGAATTAGAATCCCATATAATCCAATCAATGGCTTCATGTTTTAAGCAATCTTAGATTTTTTTTATAACCTAAATATATAGAACCTAAGTATAAGGAAAAATTCTTTTAATATCTATCAGACACCACAAAGAATATTTTTTAAATGTTGGCTCTCATCTTTTCTATACTAAAGATGTACAGTAATACATTTGAAGAAACTTGGTTATATATTTTATGGGTGTCTATAAATTCTTATTAGTCAGATATTATCACTATGGTAAACTGGATTCTTGGAAGACAGTTACAGATTAAAGATGTTAATGTTGGGCTCAACTATAATCCAAAAATCTGGATTATTTCAATCTGTAAAGAATTTTGGAAAAATTAAGCTTGGACTGGAAAGAGAGAAAGAAAGAAAGAAAGAAAGAAAGAAAGAAAGAAAGAAAGAAAGAAAGAAAGAAAGAAAGAAAGAAAGAAAGAAAGAAAGAAAGAAAAAGAAAAAAAAAGAAAAAAAAAAGAAAAAGAAAAAGAAAAGGGAAGGGAAGGGAAGGGAAGGGAAGGGAAGGGAAGGGAAGGGAAGGGAAGGGAAGGGAAGGGAAGGGAAGGGAAGGGAAGGGAAGGGAAGGGAAGGGAAGGGAAGGGAAGATGTACTCATCGAAAAATGTTTGTGTTCGAGTCCCTAAAAGTGGTCTTAACAAAATTTGTTAACTCTCAGCTTGTAAATTAGTTTTGTACTAATTTTTACAAAGGAAAGGCAAGACCAGACAATATGATTCTGTATGGTCTATGTTTAATTCATAGTTTAAAAATTGAATCATAATATTGAAATTGAAGAAAGTTATATAATGTTAATCATGTGAGATGAGAGAGAGAGAGAGAGAGAGAGAGATTCTTTAAATGGAACTGTTAATGTATATTTTGATATAATTTAGGTGTGCGGTTTTCTTGAGTTTTTAGTTTTGCTCTAAATAGATTTTGGTTTTTTCTGTATAGGATTGATGTTTTTCCTTTGTTTTGCCTACTTACCCCCAGATACAGTAATTTGGTACAGGGTGATTGTTTTCTCTCTCTCCCTCTCTCTCTCTCTCTCTCTCTCTCTCCCTCCCTCCCAATAAGGAGCTCTTTTTCTAAGTTAGATTTCTTTTTTTTAAGTATATTGTCTTTTGTACAATAGTAATATAGTTCTATATATTTAATTTATATACAATATTACAAACTAATAACTATGTTTTTTAAAGAAATGTTAATTTTTTTCATATTACTTGTTAATTTTAACAATTAAAAAATTCCTAAATGATATAGCATTGAGGATAGATTGGTGAATGACATCCCTTCAGAACTCAGTTAGATCTCAAAGAAACTGGCATAGCTTCTTGGCCTTAATGTTTATAGAAGGATTGGGCAACATATGGCTCTCCTGATATTGAATTACTATTGTCAACATACCTCATCATTGGTCATGCTGGCAAGACTACTGGGAATTACGATCCAGTAGCATCTAGAGAGACTTAGGCTGCCTACTCCTTTTACAAAATTGAAGGGTAGACAACAGATCTTAACAATCTTCTGCCATTGCTATGCTGAGCAGCTCCCTAGGTACATGCCGTTTTCAACAAAGCTATAGATTCAGAAGAAGCAATTCATCCTGATTTGTCGTGGTTCAAGACCTACCAAGATTGCTCCTAGGACCCAAGGATAAGTTGGAAGTGCATCCAAGCATAGATATCTGCAGAGGGAAGGGAAGAAGATGACAAAATATGTGTTGTGGTATCATGACACAAGCCACATAACTTACGTACTTGCATCTGACATCAGAGTTATCAGTGTTAGTCAGGCAGCCATATAAGTTGATATAATAAATAAATCAGGATGCAAGTACAAAAGGCCAAGGATTGCATTGTGATACATGCAGTGCCATATTTTTGTCATCTTGGTTTGTGGTAGACACTTATGCATCCAAGCAGATATTCAGGACCATCCATGTGATAGCACAAGGTCTACCACAATTAATTTCTATTCACAAAGAGAGGAAGATTGGCCACATACTCTGGTTCGGGTCTTTGATGACATAAAGGGATGGCATCTGAATGAGTTATACAACTCACCAATGCCCTAATCTTGGATAATCCTGTTGGATAGCTCCTCAGAACATCTTGATTGGACATCTCTGATATGGTTGTCTTTGAATCACAGAGCAATAGTAAGAGAAATGATCAAGGAAGGAAGGAAGGAAGGAAGGAAGGAAGGAAGGAAGGAAGGAAGGAAGGAAGGAAGGAAGGAAGGAAGGAAGGAAGGAAGGAAGGAAGGAAGGAAGGAAGGAAGGGTTTCCATATCATAGCTTGTATTTGTTATGATCCAGACCCCAACATGTGCCCTTTCCCTTTACTCTCCTCTGTCAGAGATGACTGCAACGTTCTTTCTACTTGTTCTTTGGAATGTTGTTGCTTTGGACATTTTCCAACAGTGCTGGTTGCTGAAGCATTCATGTCATTCGTGATTAACCATCCTTTTTGCATTCTTGGTGCTAGTAGGTGTAAACAAACCTATGTCTGTCAAGATACTGCTGTGTAAGATAGATGAAGAGCTACAGCGGTCTGACAAATAGAATTATCCCTAAGTCATCTTCCTCTCCTGAAGACTGAAGTCCTTTTGTTTCCTAAGGAGACAGGGATACTTTATGCACTTAGGAGTGTTTGCAAGATCAGAATGACAAAACCTGGCATGACCAAGTGGCTTTCTTCTTTTGCTCCTAAAAAAAGAGCTTGATATATGTTTTAGTGATTCTATAGTAGGAAGCTTAGCTTTCCCTATTTTTGAAGAGATGCATGCAGAACAAAACCTTGTTCAACACCAGTAATGCAGAGAAATCATAAGCATCTGTGGAGGGAAGGGGGCAAGTAACAAAAGGGCAAAGCTTGCATTGTGATAATATGACTCACAATTCATCATTTTGGCATCATCATGTTAGGAACTGACACTTCTGACAGAAATTACTTCATTTTCTCTATTTGAGGCCAGGATGTTTGTTCACCTGCAACTCACAAGGAACATGGAATAAACTTCCAATGCTTTGTCAGTTATGAAGGAGTCAGAGGAAGAAATCCAAGTGTTTGTTTTTTCAGAAGCCAACTTATTTTGAAATATCACTGTTTGAGGTGAAACCCAACTGGACATGAATGGAGGTCTACAGCTGCAATGTGACCTCTCTTTCATCCCTCCCCCCCACATGCAGCCATGAAATTTGCTTTACAAAATTAGGAAATTCTTGAGAGCAGATTTTGGCATGAAGTTGCCAAGGGGTGCAGGAATTGCTTACTGTAGATGCAGCTCCCCAAATATATTATCAAACTTTGCCCTAGGTAGAAATTAATTCAGTGTACAATTGCTACCTAATAAAACTTCACTGGTATATACATGCCAGAAAACAATGACAAAACAGGGGAATAACAGCAAGTATGATTCTTTTAAAGTGCCCTAATTCTAGCGATATCATTACGTGACTGCTAAAACTAAAGATATCGATTGATACCTTTTCCTGGACTAAGAATTAATCAATGTCAAGGACAGAACTTGAGAGAACAGACTTATGAGGAACACCTTCCATGCCATTCACCTCTCCATGTAGGAGAAGAAGGGCAGCTATAGATGAATTCTGGACAAACCAGGCCTTAGCTTCAGTTTTTTCACCATAGTGCTAAAAAAAATAGTCCATTAATCTTTTTAACTGCTTCATGTTATTCTCTTCCCCTCCAACAAACAACCTTACGTATTTTCTGTGAAAAACACACCTTATAGAATTATGTAAGCTATACAGACAATTCTGGTCTCAAGAAGCTTATAAACAAAAAAAGAAAATGGATCCTAGGGAAAATAACAAAGGAGAGGAGGGCAGGAGAAAAATGTTATGGGCAAGTGTGTCCCTTCCTTATGCTGAAGCCTTGATGCATTCCCACCTGAATCAGAACTGATTTGTTACTGTTGCTGTCACAGAACATACCATTGCATAGCAGAAGCAAATGCAAGCAGGAAGTATGTGATCCACAGGAGGACAGGTTATATTCCAAGCCAGTATTGTTCCTCCATATGACGTCACTGGCATTATCATGAGACATAACCATGTGATCCGGACCATCCACAGATTCTCCTTGCCCTTTGCTAGAGCTACTGTGGTGATTGGAATGCTGTCTGATGGAGAAATGCTTTTCAAGGAGCAGGCTGCCTTCTGATACTAACCAGGTCAAAGGAGGTTGTGAGAAGCTGTAACAGAGAAATTATTTTAACAAAACAACCCCCAAATTGCATGGCCAGTTTGGACTTGTTATATCATCTAAAAGTACCTCTCTGTTACTAGCAGCCCTATATTTTGCTCCTCTAGGTCAGTTCTTATAGCTGTTTAAAGTTAGAAAAGGCACTTAAAATAGTGATACCTCTTGTGACTAACTCAGGATGTTCAAGACTACTGAAAGAGATTTCTTCAGCATGTACCATTTATCAAAAATGTCTATTTGGGGTAAGCCACCTTTTAAAAGTATTTTACTAAAACTTCCTTTCTGCCTGTAGTCTCTCTGTGCTGGTTAATGTCATCAAGGGAGTCATTGCCTGGCACAATGTAATTTAGGCTCTATTAAAATGATTACTTGGCCTTGAAAATGATAGATACTGACCAGAATTATGATATCAGTTTACAAAAGAAAGGTTTCTTGCTCATTCTTGTCTTATGGGCCTAAAATAAAGCCTGGAAAAATTCCCAATGGAATTGGGTCATTTATGGGTTGCATTTACAAACAAAAGGATTGATTTTCATATTTTAGAACTATTTACTACATTGAGAAGGGTGATGTGATAAGTATGTAGACAGATCTATCATGCTTGGAAATTGATTGGCATATCTGCAATGTTTTACTTGCCATTGGAGTAAAGGGCATTTAATCTTAGGGTTAACACATCCTAACATGGCCATCAAGTTTCAGACTTTACCAAAAATCATAAAATTTAGAGCTATCAGTAACTATTTACCTTAAAAACTGTATTAAACAATAGTAGATAAGGGTTGTCTCACCTAGACATTGCTGCTGTCTTTCTGGCTGCTCTCTGTGTGACTAGTGAGGTCTTTCATTTAATCTAGCAGGATAAGTCTTATATTCCTGTCATTGGATGACCTATCTGACGTTGTTGCAGATATCAGGTCCATATCAAGTTCAGTATCCTCCAGTAATTCTGTTTCCACTCTGACAGCTGTTTTCCACTCTTTTATAATATAGTGGCATCTTCTGTTATCTCAATACTCTATATTGAGGGATCTTGCCCAAGCCTTCCTCAGATTCTTCCAATCTCCTCCTTTCCCAGGCTAACCACAATTCTCTGCTTGACTCTGTAAACTCCTGATGAGGTTAGCAAAAGATACAGCTGCTGAGGGCCTACTTTTAACATGGCTCCCAACATGGACATTTGGGTGAATAACATCATCTCATAGCTATAAAGAAGCAGAATAGCTGAGGAAAGACTTAAGAGATACTTTTGTACAAAACACTCTTAAGCAGCTTTCACATGTTAACATATAGCCTATTTGCTTCATAATAAACCACCCATGAATTTAAGAAACAGTGTGTTTCTGTTGAGTCATTGGTTCGCATTAACAATGTGATTCTTAAATTGAAATAATATAAATAATCGTAATAATGTCCTGTGCAGTGATTCAGGATTGCATACCTTGAAGATGTCCAGATTCCCACTTCTATGGAACTTCATTCAGAAGTAAGTTGCACACAGTCAATGTTATCACCATCCCATGTCTATTGAGGCATTATAATATCAGTTTAGCTAAATGCCTGAGCCAGCCAATTATATAGTTCTGATCTTAACATTACCAGGCATATAATATAGGCAGCATTTCCCCAGGCAACTGTAAATAGGTGCAGACTTCTCATGGAGAAGTGTATTATGTGTGCTGAATGTATACATGTAAAGAACACTCCCACCAACAAAACTGTCTGCTGTGTATATGAAGGGAGGCTATAGAATATGCATAACACCAGAGGTGGAGCATCTGCAATCAGTGGGGCAAAGTACCTGAGACTGTGCTCATCATTTCGGTTCTTGCGGTTTAAGCTCCTTGTGGGCTTAAAGAAGATGTCAGTATCCCTAATTTGAGCATCAGTTCAATTTGCAGAATTCCAGTTGTTTGGAAGAGCGCACACTCTCTCTCTCTCTTATTCCACTTACCTGCTTTTGATTGTTACAAAGCTGCTTTTGATTGTAACAAAGCTCACTCTAGTTTAGAAACAGATTTTTCACAAATGCAGCATCCAGTTTCAAAGATCATCATACCATCAGTGAACTCCTATTTTGAATTCACCTTGCTTTGGAAAAGCTGCTCCAAATTCATTTGCAGAGACGTTATAGTAAAAGAGGTGGCAGCACCTAAATGACTTTGACTGTTCTTGGAAGCTAAGCAGGATAAGCCATGGCTAGGACATGGAAGGGGAAACCACCTGAGAATTCCAGGCCTATTGGCTAGGCTGGGAGGTAAACAAACAAACAAATCCCAAAGAATGGCTAATCAGTTCTGTAAAGTTGCCAAGAAAGTGGCCAGTCTTGACTAGCTAGTTGTCTAGCTGAAGGGAAGCAATGGCACATGCATAAAAACCTCTTCCAGGGCAGGCAAGTGCAGATGGAGTTGAACCATGGCTGCTGTATTTCACTCTGCCATGATGCTTCACTAAGCAGTTTTGAGGGGAAGCTTGTCTCAAACCTTCATCAGAAACAACGCTTCCCCTTAAAGATCTTCACAACTTATCCAATATGGGCAAACCACATAATCTAATCTAGCAGGAGTATGAACAATCCATTTATAACATAATTAGAACTTTCATTATAATATCATATATGCCTAGCTATGTGGGCAGCTTTGTAGCATTTTCTACAAAGGCCAACTCAGGGATGTCTGCAGGGGCAGGATCAAAAAAGCCAGGATAGTGGCTGAGACTTCATGGTCACATCATCTTGATGTATTTCACCCCCCTCCCCTACAGACACCCCTGGCCAGTTGGTTTAATTGTCACTTTAAAAAAAAAAAAATCCAATTTATTTATTTAACACACTCCAACTAATAGATATACACAATGATATACCATAAATGAGCTTTCTTCAGCTGGCTGCTCTTCATATGTATTGGACTAGAGAAAGCTGCCATAAGTGCATGATTTTAATAAAAAGTTCACTTTGTAATATAATACATAATATAGCGTAAGTAAAATAAAACCCATGAGTAAAATAAAACTTATAATTAAACACTAGAGTTAGGAAGTGAGATAAAAAGCATATCAACCAGCATGAAAGTCCTGACAAACAAACTAATCAGAAGTGTGTGATGAGGCAGAAAACCTCATAAAACCTCCCGCCGGGAGTTGGGAGGCATACAAATTTAATAAATTATTATTATGAAATTAATCTGATGAATTCTTCAAAACAAATAAGTAAAATAATCTTCCATTCCAAATCATCAGGCAGGCATCTTTGTGTAATAGTAGCCTTTACATGAACATTAGCAACTAAAGCAAGGAAGGAGAACTTGCAGCTCTGCAAAGTTTGCTGATCAAGAATTCTGAGCATCCTTCATCATCGGCCGTGCTCATTCAGGGAAAACCGAAAGTCAGATTTAAGCAGCTTGGTGAACTACATATTCCCAGTCATTAAACTAATGGGTTGAGAACCATTACTGTACCCATCTGTTAGTCTCAACGTACCCAAAGATCTTACACACAGACCAGACAGACAGAGAGTTTTTTTAGGCATGTGCCTGATTAAGATACAGGAAATTAAAATACGGCAGTCAGTGATCATTTTCCACTGAAATGTTGATTTCATGGCCAGACAGAGCATTTTTACATGGTCCATCCCCAGTGTCCACATCAAAGGACAGACAACTTCAGGTTCTCTGCAACAGTTACCAGCACTGTCCAGGGGAGAAAAACAATGCCTGTATATTTCTCAAAGGTTTGGTTAGATTTGGTACATAAATATATACAGTATCATAGTAAGCCATGGTTTATTTAACCGTGACTTATTGAAAACCCCTAGTGGCCTGATTCACATATTATGCTAAGCTATAAAGTATGGTTTGCAAAGTACAATAGCTGGATTTACAAATCACATAAAGTCACACTGTGGCTTAACGGAATGTGTGAAGCTAGCCAAGAAAAGCACCAGCTCAGAAGTGAAAGATAAGCTGCTATCCATCCAAGCAGAGTGCAGTGAGTTTCATCACATTGATTCATCTGCATATACGGATTTGCAGAATAAATTCTTAAAAATAAAAAATCAATGTTTGTCTTGAATGTTTGATAAGTTTTTTTTTTAATATACGTATATCAAAGAAAAGTAACTGTATATAAAGGAAGATGATATGGTATTGTAATTTAAATAAAACATATAGATTTAGATGTAGTTATAGGTATTATAGATATCTGTATATCTAGATATATGCGTGCTATATTTTTTCTTAGACTAGATCTTGACTACTGAAATTGAGTTTTATATTAGTAACATGAATCTCATATAGCAACCTGGGAGACAACCTTATTATTTCAGGTACGAAATCGTAATTGAATTTAGAAACAGTCTCTAGTAGCTCATTAAGTGGATTGTGTTAATCTAATAGAATAAATATTATATGATTAGTTAAGAATATATGTATGTGACTAGCAGTGTATACATACATTCTTAACTAAACTTTTGGGAGTACAGCAGTATGCTTTATATTGTATTTGCTAAAGCTGAGACAAAGTATAATGAAAATACCTTTAAAACTGAGTCACTTTTCATGTGTTTCTAAATGATCTTAGAAAGTGAGGTAGTCATCTTTTAAATTTAAACTGAAATATTTTTAATCACAATTGTGTTCCTGAAAAAGGAGCATGCCTTCCCATGTCTATTTGGTATGTTTACCTTATGTCTTTTTCAGAAGTCCTCTTCCAAATGATGTGGTGGTGAAACCTTTTCAGTAATGGCACCCATTTATGGAACGATCTTTCTAGAGAGCTCATCTGTCACCAATCTGTCCATCTCGTGCCAGATAAAGAGCTTTTGCTTCTCCCAGTTTTTTAAATGATGTGCTAAAAATTAACTCTCTTTCACTGCTGGTTTTGTTGAGATTTGTCTGATTCATACATAGGTGTTGTGGGAACCTAGTAATATGGTTTATAAATCACTATGGTTAAGCAAATCATGGCTTGGTGCAATATGTGAACCCAATGAAGTGGTAGAAGAGAATCAGGATAAGTAGACCATCTGGGAAATCTAACAGCAATGAACCAGATCCAATTAGTTGACAGAAGTTCTAGTAATAGTGCTGATAGGTACTATTGAAATGTAATTCTCTTGTAGTTAACTTCAGAAACAAGGGAAATAAAATGCTGAAACAAATCAAACTGTAGTATTATGGAAATGTCATCTAATGCTTCATATTAATGATAATAAAATGCATGTTTACAGAGAAGTACATATAAATTTGGGTCTGGCAGATGATAACCACTACTCTCACTGGGTTTTATGTTATTGCTATCACGGCTAATTGTTTTTTATTATGGTAACCACCTTAAGAGAGATCTGACCATTATGGCTTGCCTAAGATTATTTTAAACTAAAAAATAAATTGTGGTTATTGGATGTAGGTTATAAATAAAGGCCCGCATGTTTCTCATGGACACATTTGTCTCATTAGGATGTAAGAGTAGAAAGCATAGTAAACACAAACAAACAAACAAATTTCCCCAGCCCGAGTTTGGACAACAATTCCCAGAATTCTCAACTAACATGGTGTATGGCAAATTGTGTATCAAAATAATGCCCTTCAATGGTTTTGAGGGATTCTGGGACCAGCATTCCCAACAGATCTGGAGGACACCACATTGGGGAAGTTTCTTTCCAAAAATGGAAGGAAAATGATGATTACAGCAGTTTAATTTTTATGATAGTTCACCTTGCATCTATTCTACTGATTAGTTTGCTGCCTGAGATTTTAATATTCTTACTCCAATTGATTGATACTGGGTTGGGCAACAGAAAGACTGGTATCAGATATTTTATTTGTGCTTTCAAAACACTCTTGACTCCTGGCGACTGCCTGGACTAATCCTTGCAGTTTTCTTGGCAAGGTTTTTCAGAAGTGGTTTGCCATTGCCTGCTTCCCAGGGCTGAGAGAGAGGGACTGGCCCAAGGTCACCCAGCTGGCTTTGTGCCTAAGGCAGGATGAGAACTCACGGTATCCTGGTTTCTAGCCCAGTGCCTTTAACCACTACACCAAACTGGCACTTATATCAGGTATTATGATATCAGATATTACGATTTCTTAATTTAGAGAAAGCAATTCTTCATAGAAAATGCATAACCTAATTCACTTTGCTCTTGCAATTCCCCATCATAAATCTGAAAGCTCATGGTATTTTCATGAGCAATTGCATTAAAACAGGGAAGATTTAGCTCCTGAGTAGCTTAGCAGACAGCCTTCAACCACCTTGGCCTAGCAGACTAGCCATTTTCTGATATACACAGTTACTGTCATACTATCTACCTAGGTGAATATTTATTATTTAGTCCCTATTACACCAGACACTTTTGCTGAAATTGTGCGTAGGTGCTGAGTGACATAACACCTACGCTTTGTCAAGCAAAATACAAGAACAGAATCCAGGCATGCTTACATTATAGGATGGTTTGTCTTAGAGAAAGGGATTATCAATGGATCCCTCCCAACACAATTTTTGGACCACCACAATACCCTTATTTGTTTTAAAGTGAAAACAATGAGTCTAGGAGGAAAGTGAGACTTTGTTCATTTACTGATAGTGGGAGATTAATTAATATACTCATTACATTTAAAAGCCTGGATGTACCGGTCTTCCCACTGAGATACCCACAGCGCAATCAGTGGTAATTTAAAAATCAATTTCTCTTCTATAGTAATTAAATGTGTCCATTTAAGCAGATATAATTGATAGTGCCTGCAACTAATTTCAAAGCAGGGGCTCTCCAGGGATTCTGTAGAAGATTAGCAGATATGAGCTCTGCTTTTGCTTTCAAGAACCAAAAAGGCATGAATGGCAACTAAATTGTTGGTTCTGTACTATTGTTTGACCTGTCTGTGATAGATGTCACACATCCAAGAGCATCAGATACATTGAAGCGTTCTGTCTGTGTGTGAGAGCATTCCTGAGAGTGGGAATCTAACCCAAGCAAGGATTAGGGAAACATTCACTGCTTCACTAATCCTTGTATGTACATAGCTCTGTTTGTAGCTGTACAAGAAATTAGACCACTGGACAGCCTGACTCATCTTGCATCCTAGGGCTGCAGCTGTATGAGGATTCAGAAGCCCACTTCAACTTGACTGATTTTTCCAGGAGCCAATGGTGGACCTATCTTACTTACAATAGCCATGGTTGCATCATAGCAGATGCAAAGGACACTCTTCTAGCACCAGATTGAGTTGAGCAGCCCATAGTCCAAGGGGTGCCACCAAAAGCCATGTTTTCTGTCCCTTTGAGCTCCCTCTAATTGCTATTGCTCTAATTGCTATATTGCTATTGCTGAAAATCATGAATCATAAAACCATTTCCTGCCAGTCTGAGGCAGGAAACACATGAAAACTGGGGTTAAGTCCTAAAGTAGACCTAATATAGTTCTTTAAAAGACAAAAGTTTCAAATTGCACCCCCCTCCCCAAACCAAGGAATACCCCAGGGGCATCCACATGAGGGGCTCAAAAAAAGTCAACATGATAGCCTGTCCCTTTTTACATGTGTCACCTATGTCCACCATCTTGACTTTTTGTCCTCCTGGCTGGTATGTCTGAACATTTATTTATTTAACTTGATTTGTAGGCTGCCCAACTCCTAGGCAGCTTACAATTAAAAAAAAAAAACCCAACATATAAAAAATACAATCAATTGGAAGCACAAAAACACCGGAGCAAAACCAAACCAAACCAGACCCAAAGTGGGCTCCACAGTCACCCTGCCTCAAGGCCTGGGGGAGCAGCCTAGTCATCAGGGATTTCCTGAGCAACATGAGGGTGGGAATATGACTTCAATCCACTCATTTTGCATCACTGCTCTGCCCACTGCAGCCATTAATTTTCACAGAAATGTCATGCACCCCCAGCTATAAAAAGCTTGCCCACCCTGCAGGACAAAAAATAGGTAAGGGTCCTTATGGCTCAGGCTTTGGTGTGATCCTGTGTCCCCAAACACAGTTCTATCTGTGTTGCAACAGATAACTGCATTAAAATCTCTGAACAAAATATACCAGGTTTAAGTTACATGACAATGTATTATGCTTCTAAACATGACAGGTTGAAGTTAATTATTGTTTTAAAAACATCACATTGTAACATGAGCATTTTTTTTGGTGGCAACCCTGCAGGGGTCTTTGTAGAGCTGGCACTACATAAATAAACATTACCCCAACTCTTCTACTTGTAGTGTTTCTATATCTCATCTATTGAAGCATTCATTGGAAGAAATGCTATGTAAGTATGTTTAAGATCTGAATCATGCAGTTTATTTATGCAAAATGCCCATGTGCCTTGGGATTCATTAAACAGCCATATTTCCCCTTGGCAAATCATTATCATGCGGCAGAGATTTCCAATTAAAAAGAGGATGGAAACATTGCAAAGATATACAACAACTCAAACAATGTACAATTTGCAAGCCTTTGATGAATCAGGAATCTACACAAAATATAGTAAAAACAATACTAACAGGATAATGCAGTCATTCAGGACAGAAGACATATCTCTATGGCACAAGACTAAGCCATGGTTTATTTGATCATGATTTACTGAACAAGCCACAAATGCCTGGTTCATACTACACATTAAGCCCTGGTTTCCAAGCAACACTAGCTGAGTTCATGTAACATGCTAAGTCCAAAAGAAGCTAGTCTTAGCTTCATTTGGACTTAGGGTGTTGTGTCAACATAATCTTCGTATATGAACACATTGAGCCTTTTTTACAGACAACTGACACAATTCTTGTTAAGAATTTGTACTCCATTACTTCTCAAGACCATAGAAAATAATTTACCAATCACTAATGTTGTATACCTGAGGGACTGCCTCTTTCCGATTACATCTGCCCATCCCATCAGGTCTGGCAGAGAAGGCATGCTGCGGGTCCCATCTGCCAGAGAATTACATTTGGCGGGTTCCAGGGGGCGGGTCTTCTCTGCCGTGGCACCCCCTTGTGGAATCTTCTCCCCCCCCCGGAAGTGAGATTATCTCCATCCCTCTTAACATTCCGCAAGTCCCTCAAGACCTGGCTCTATGATCAGGCCTGGGGCTCCCAGGGGACTGGGGAGATTTTGCAATGGCTCCCCTATTAATTTTATCCCTTCCAGTTTTGTGTGCTTTTATAGTTTTTTATTTGTAATTGTTTTTATGTATTTATTCTTTTTAACTGTTGTACGCCGTCCAGAGTCATTTTGTGTGAGATACGCAGATAGATAGATAGATAGATAGATAGATAGATAGATAGATAGATAGATAGATAGATATCACATATATATATATATATGTGAGAAATCAATCAATCAATCAATCAATCAATCCATTCAAGGAGCAGGCAAGTGATTCTTGTGATTTCATGGAATGAAAAAAAAAAAAGGAAAGGAGCATGCTAACATGTATGGCAGTAGTAAGTCTATTTATCATCAAGAATTCTGGGAGTTGATGTCCAACATATTGGGAAGGTGTTCTGATTGGGGAGGACTATTCTAGAGGTGCCACATGATTTCTCTTACTCTTGCATTTTAGAAACCCAAGTCTATAACATTACTTAATTTATGAATTTGCTAGATCGAACTGCCAAATGAAATCCTAGATGGGGTGTCTATTCCTTTGTAGTTAATGTTTGCATATATGGATACAAAGCTACAAATACATTATTAACTACATTTCAGCCTAGCCTGCCATTCAAATGATAACTCTGAGCATCATGCAAATACAACATAAAAGTTTTAAAGCCGGGAGATGTTTGCTGATCCAATCCATCTGTAATAAGGTGCAGTACAAGCAATATCAATAGTTTAGACCAGTGTTTCTCAACCTCAGCAACTTTAAGGACTGTGGACTTCAACTCCCAGAATTCCCTAGCCAGCATATTTTTAAAATCAAAAATAATTTTAATTATTTTTATTACAATTCATTCTTCAGAACAGCCATATTAGTCTGTGGGAATAGTCTTTACCTGGCCCTACTGCTTTCTTGGTGGATTTGGACTGCTAGTTACATTAAAAAAGCAAAGATTGTTTTGACACAATCATTAATGAATGCTCTGGGATCATAGCTGGGAGAGATGAAGGTACAGGTTCTTCTCCACTGGGAGAAGTTTGGGGGCTAAGGGATGGGGTGAAAAGGCAATTCTCAGAGCCTGGAAATTTTTATCTTAGATGTATCTTTTTTCCCCTAAAAGATTTATTTTTTTTTAAACTTCAGCAAATCTTAAGATGTATCTTTTGTGAGCTCTTGCTGCCTCATTGAAATGACTGTAGAGCAGTGTTTCTCAACCCTGGCAACTTTAAGATGAGTGGACTTCAATTCCCCATGCTGGCTAGGGAATTCTGGGAGCTGAAGTCCATACATCTTAAAGTTGCTGAGGTTGAGAAACACTGGTTTAGACAATGCAATGTTGTCCATGTACAATATTCTATTTAAGATTCAGAGATAAGCCAGCATTGCAATCAAGGAAATAGTATAAACCTAAGAATGTGTTAACATCTTCATGAGTTGTAGTTATATTTACTCGATACACTGAATTACAAACTTGCCAACTACTTTTTAGCCTAGCATATTGTATAAACTCAGCCTTCATGGGTTTATGGTTTAGTTTATCATGCAAACTCAGAATGTGTGCCATCTTTATAAATCATGATCCAGTTAACCAAAGGTAAACAAGTCATACGAACACAAGCATGTGGTATAATGCATATTTCCCCTCCTTACATGCTGTTATTGCAATACATTTTCTCATCTGATTGACTCCTCATGCCCAATCTTCTTAAAAGGATTAGGGTTAGAATGGTTTGAATTAAATTGATCCGCATTATTATAGTGCTGACTAAACTACTTACAATCCCCAGATGTATCACATAGTTATCCCCATCAACTTTTTACCAGAGGTTTATGTAACTCTCCTGAATGACTTTTTCCAGTCAGAGGTTGCCGAGGAACCTATTCTTTCACTGTTTTGACAGGACTTTTAGTTCTCCTGGGTTTTTTTTTCTTTTAATCCCAATGCCATTTGCCCACCAAAATAAGTAAAGAAATGCTCCCTGTATTTAAAGTGCCCATAAATATTTTTAGGTTTTTCCCTTGCTAATTTAAATCCCTCCACAAATAAACTTGGGATGGCAATGGTAGCCTGTGATATATGTTCAGCTACCTTGAACAAGCCATTATTCACAATCTCTGCAAACAAGGGGTTTTGACTTGATTTCCAGCATTGTCAAGCTAAAGAATAGTGAGTTTGCACAGGCAGTAAATTCTGTGCCTTGCAAACACGTGCTGAGGACCGTCCTCGGGAGATGGAATTTCTGAATTTTTTCAATAAGATGATCATATACTTAGGCTTGTAAATTTCACCTATAGATTTTTCTGCTATCTTTGTTATTATGAATTCTCACAATGAAGCTGTATTGCTAACAGCACATTCGTGACCTCTCAAGAATAAGGAAGGCATAATGGGTTGCTATATATATTCTAACTATCTATCTATCTATCTATCTATCTATCTATCTATCTATCTATCTATCTATCTATCTATCTATCTATCTTTGTTACAAAAGCCTTTGCCATCTCTGGATCCAGTTCAGTTCTTATTAATGGTTAGCACAGATTAATAGAAATCATCCCCTGCGTTGCTTTTCATTGTTTAATTATCTGCTGCCCAAAAAAATATTAGTTATCTAATACTTTTTATTTCAGATGGCCGGTGGCATCAAAAAGAGAAGTGCTGTTTCACTTCTTCTACAGAGAGATAGGCTAGATCCACACAGCATATAATGCCACAATGTGACTTGTTTTGTCTTGGTTTAGCACATGTAGTGAAAATCCAGACACTTTGATTAACAAAACATGGTTTGGCATAGTATATTATATGACCCCAGCCAATTATAGTTTATTCAACAAACTACAGTTAAGGAACCCATGGCTTAGAGGCATACATTCTGCTTCTGTGTTCTATAAGAAAATTCCAACTGATAGCAAGGTTTCTGAAAATAATCTCAGCTTAGGTCTCCAATAAATTGAATAACATTAGGTTAAAAAATCTATCAGATTGAAACAAAAAAGCAAACATAAGCATTTTAGTCATTAGGGGGAAAAAATCCCAAATGCATATTAGGGTAGTGCCTGTTAGGCCAACTCGAGTTCATAAAACTGTGTGCAAGTTTTTAAATGTTCCAAAACTCTCACCCTGCTAAATGCTAAAGAAACAAAGAATGGTAGGAGGAGTATGGCATCAAGTCTAATTCTTGTATAATCTTAAATGGAATGTAGGAGTTGATTGCAGACAGACGTTCAAATTATGCTCTATCAGATGGTGAAATGGTTTCTGATTGCTTCTAAGGGAGAAGAGTGGAGTAAACAATTATTTATGTGATATTTGTGAAAATATAAAATCTATCTGCTATTCAGAACCATCCCCAACCTTAGATGAAAGGTATCAATTCCTCAATAAGTAGAAAACAAAGTTTTTATATTAATAAAACGTAAGATGAAAAGAAATGCAGTACACTTTTTAAAAAATCAGCAAAAGCCACTTTGAGTAAACTTTTGTAGTTTGAAAGGTTGTATCCTCAGGGTATAAAATCCCATCTTCAGTTAGTAAATCTTCTTTCTCCACTGTAAGATCCTGTTACTGAATGTCTAATTTCAGTATCCTGAAGGTCCCAGAAATCAAAAGTAAATTGACTAGACTAAAACATCAGCTATTCCATGTTCTACAGCAGTGTTTCTCAACCTTAGCAACTTTAAGATGAATGGACTTCAACTTCCAGAATTCTCCAGACAGCCATGCTGGCTAGGGAATTCTGGGAGTTGAAGTCCACTCATCTTAAAGTTGCCAAGGTTGAGAAACACTGCTCTACAGTCATTTCAATGAGGCAGCAAAAGCTCACAAAAGATACATCTTAAGATTTGCTGAAGTTTAAAAAAAAATAAATCTTTTAGGGGAAAAAAGATACATCTAAGATAAAAATTTCCAGGCTCTGAGAATTGCCTTTTCACCCCATCCCTTAGCCCCCAAACTTCTCCCAGTGGAGAAGAACCTGTACCTACATCTCTCCCAGCTATGATCCCAGAGCATTCATTAATGATTGTGTCAAAACAATCTTTGCTTTTTTAATGTAACTAGCAGTCCAAATCCACCAAGAAAGCAGTAGGGCCAGGTGAAGACTATTCCCACAGACTAATATGGCTGTTCTGAAAAATGAAAATAATTAAAATTCTTGGACACCCAACTGTATCCTTTATAAAAGTAAATAATCATAATTTTAAGTATAATTCAAATAATGCTTATTCATGGTTTATAAAGGCAGATATAGATATTGAATTCGCTCCTTATTAAAGTATAATGTGATTTTTTATATCTTTATCAGTAAGCATACATATGAGTCCTGCTGAGCATGGTGGGTGAATTTGTGCATTGTGTTAAGCCATCATTTGTTTTACCATGATTTATTATATACTAGTCATCCCCAGATTACACAAACTATGACTTGCACAATCTTAACTTTAAGCAAGGGATCCAGCCACCATTTTGTGCATGTGCAAAAATGGTGAACAACATTATATATAAGTGCAAAATGGCAGTTGGTGTTTTTCACGTGGGTGGTCCATGATCAAATGTGTGCAAAAATCGGCTTATGCAACGGTTCTTGGATTGGAACCCTTGCATCAGCTGGGGCTACCTGGAAGCATGATTGGCTTGGTTCGCATAGCATGAGCAACTAGAAAGTATGGCATACTGTAACGGTCCACGAGATAAACCTGGGAGAGAGGAGGAGGAGGAGCCACACTAGGCAACAGTCGAACAAGAGATATCTCAACCCACAGAAGGAATAGGGATGTGGGAAGCATCTCAGAAGGGACCCTCCCTGTCCTCTGGAAAGTAAAGATAGGGGAGGGGAGAAGTGCCTTCAGATGTGCAAGATTCTGTTATTCTAACCTTACAGTACAGGGAATGTTGGTACACATGGTTTTGGTTTCTTGTCTGGACTACCTCAAAGGGCTGACAGATGCAAACCTCAAAGGCTGATTCATACAACATGCTAAGTCAAAACCAGACAAGCTGTATTACGTTTGAGTGCTATGTGCAAAGCCTAAATGAAGCTTTCTGCACCTCTAAATCTGTTGATCGCTAGAGATAAGCGAAGCGGGACTGACCTGCATGAGCAGCTTGCTCCAACATGACTATGGCCACTGACCGATTCTCAAGGGCAGGAGCGCATGGCATTCCTGTTCTCTGACTGTCCTGAAACCTCAGCCCCCCAGCCCCCCCCACCAGCCACCACAAAGGCAACCGCCTCCTATTTTGCTGCTAAGCATTCAAAGTAGTATTTCCTACTGAAGCGGTGCTGCCTATTTTATTGGATGCATCGTCTCCTTTCAGTGTCTAAAAGATTTGCACTGCCTGTCTCCACATAACATGCCCCGTTCAAAGCCTTCATCACTTCCTTCTTGTTTCAGTTCAATTCTGTTTCTCTTCTGATTCTGATCTGTGCAGTTCTGATACTCCCCTAACACACTCTGTCTCCATCACGAGGAGAGACCCTACAGGCTCTTAGCGGGAAATACACTTAAGTAACTTAAGCTTTTCTGTCACCATGATGTTTTCTAAACGAAGCTTACTTTTATTTTCTTTGTTGCAAGCGTCAGTATCGAAAATATGCTCATATGAGTTATACTCCTAATTTTAGTGTTCCCTTTTCCACTCTAGAAAGCTGTCTGTTATCTAATAACTAGTAGAGCTTACTTATGAGTAAAAAGACAGAGCTGGATTGGATGATTTTAAAGAGATCAGACTAACCCCCTTCTTGAAGACCTTCATAAAGTTATTACAAACTGAGCTTTTCTGGACAGCATTCCAGTGATTTTCACCTACAATGTCATCTTTTATTTTTACTGTTATGGTATATGCAGTTGTCAAGTTATTTTTTATTTTTATTCTCTCCTCAATGGTATTTGCATTTTAATTTTCCTGTAGATGTTTTATTTTTTTCTTCTCTTATCTTGTACAGCACTGAGAGAGAGAATTTAAATAAATAAATAGACTCCAAACATTTTACAGTACAAAAATAACAAAAAACAGAGGTGAAATTATTACAGTAGACAAAATTCAGCAACTGTTATTGTAGATAGGATTCAGAACGGCAGATTGCTCATCAGTCAGGATTTACATTAATCTCTCATTTAAAAATATGAACTGCTTCCATGAGACAGGGCATGATCTGAAAACATCCTAGCACTGATGAACTTTGTGTGTATGTGTGTGCTCTTGAGTCAGTGTTGACTCCTGGCGATTACCTGGATTAGTCCCTGCAGTTTTCTTGGCAAGGTTTTTCAGAAGTGGTTTGCCATTGCCTGCTTCCTAGGGCTGAGAGAGAGTGACTGGCCCAAGGTCACCCAGCTGGCTTTGTGCCTAAAGTGGGACTAGAACTCACGGTCTCCCAGTGTAATGCTATGTGGGAATGACCTTGGGAGACTGGGTGAAGAGATGCTATCTGGTCTACCTGGGAAGGCTGACACCTGGTTTCTGGCCTGGTTCCTTCACCACTACACCAAACTGGCTCTTGGGAAGTAGGGAAATAATTACACCCACACATGAGGACATGGCAAAAGTGGAAAGAGTTACCTTTAGTGCTCAGGCATATAGCAGTGTAGAAAGCTGCGGAGTTGGAAAATGAAGGAAAAAACAGTATTTTGCTTGGTGTAGTTTAAGAAGCTTCTGTCTTCTTGACATTTTGCTGATTTTTTTGTTTGTATTTCGACCATCACTTTTAGTTACTCTTAGACTAAAATATTGTTCTGTCACAGCTCAGCAATAGAACAAGAGATTGCATTTTCCAACACTGGGATATTGTGACCTTTGAATGCCACAAAGAGGGTAGAATTTGTGAAGAGAAGTATCCTAAGGATCTCAAAAATCCCGAAAGCCTTTCTCTCATCTCCATGCTTTGGCCCAGGTGAGAATTTATAACAAAGATTTAGCTAGATTAAATATTTCCCTTCCTATTTGGCATTGATGGTCTCTTACTGCTGAAAAAATTCAAATTTTATCCAAACCAGCCATTATTGGATTTTCTTTTAAAAAGCAAGCTTTTAATAAACATAGTTGAAAAGATCTTGCTGATTTCCATATGCAGCCTATTTCATATTTCCACCAAATTCAGATTGGCAGCTAATGTTGTTCTGCACTAAAAAGCAAAATCAGTGCAACTACCTAACTTCTTTCATGGTAGATGATGAGTCAAAGTTCCATTTCATGACTCTTGCACCAGACTGAACAATGTGAGACAGTCAGGCCGTTTCTTCTGGGTTGGGCCCCCAAAATGAATGCTGTTGAATGAGCATATTTTGATGAACTAACTTTTAATCCATATACATGTCTAAGTTGCTATTATATTCTGGGCTATAGATATATTGATGGAGTGAAGGAATAACCGAGCCTGACAGAAATATACTTGAACTAAATTAAAAAGTACTGTACCTTCCTCCTATCATCCATCTTTGTTTCATTGATTACAGACCCAGCACCTGGATTAATCTTGGAGGAAGGCTGCACAAATGTAGTTTGAGAAAATGTAAACAAAATGGGATAATATCTTTATTACACTGCACAACTAATGACAAATTCAGTGGTGCATTTGGAGTAATGCGGGTGGCTAAAAAGCATTGAACATGCAATAAACTCAGAAGAAATTTTAACAAAATAATTCAATGCTTGCTTTTACATCCAATGTCCAGCAGAGGGGAGCAGCTATCAGCTCAGTTTATCATTTCACCATAAACATTTGAAGGTCCATCTGATGTACAGTAGTTAAAAAAAAAGAGTAGCTGTAGCAAATCCTGCATTTCCAGTACAGATCGAACTGTTTTGGTCAAAATACTCTTAAGAGTATAACTCTGTATATGTTTATTCAGATCTTAGAGCCACTGCATTCTTTTGCATTTATTGACCTTCTTTAAGCTTGTGCTGACTGACAATTCTAGGAGTTCTAACTACAATAGATCTATTCTAGAAAATAATACAGCAACATCTCCTTCTATATGAGCTGGATTCCTGATGACTGCACAGCTATATAGTTATCTTGGCAGCAACAGAATAGTGGTACACTACTGCCTTCTTTAAAATTTTCTCTGAGTTCTCACTTTAATTTACAGCCATAGGATTTCTAAATATTGCAAGGAGTTCCAAGTCCTAATCAGTTGTGATCTTATTTAGTTTTTTCAACAACAGCCAGGGTCCCCTAGTGCTGCCACTTAGGCACATCTGGAAGGTAAGGTACCAGATGCTTTCTGTTTGGTTAGACTATCTTTTCACAGTATTACCAGTTTATTTGTGCCTATGATCTAATCTGTCTGGAACATATTGGTTTGCTATCCAAATTAATCTGGATTTTCAAACCTTCCTTTTAAAGCATTGGATTATCTAACCTTTCATTCATTAATTCTATACAAATAAATGCAAGATTAACTCTTGGTATATGAACATACTCATTAGCTTTCTTGGAGCATTATGGGAGCAGTTTGCCATTATCTTCACTTTTTTTTAATGATTTCCCATTCGCTTACTATCCAACTCCCACCATTTTAATTTTGTGAGATCAGCAAGGTCTATTAGGCCAATGTTTCTCAACCACAGCCACTTTAAGATGTGTGGGCCTCAACTCCCAGAATCCCCCAGCCAGAATCCCCCAGAATCACTCAGCCAAGCCCAGCATGCTGGCTGTGGTATTCTGGGAGGTGAAGTCCACGCATCTTAAAATAGCTGAGGTTGAGAAACACTGTACTAGGAGATGCCGTCTAACTGGGATGCAGTAAAGGAAAATCGAGTTACATCCCTTCCTATCCCTCGCCTCCTTTTACTTGAACGGAATCACGTTATGCTAGGACAGATCCAGAGAGTAATAGGAAAATGCTACACCTCTCTCTCTCTCTCTCTCTCTCTCTCTCACTTTCCCTCCTTCCGTTTCTTATTGGTGGGAAGCGTGTTACGTAAAAGGCTCTCCGAGAAGAGGTTAGTAAAACACCGGAAGTAATACTGCAGCGCGGGGGACGGACGGGCAATGCCATTTGATGAGGGGGCGGGCCTAAGCGAAGTCCCGAGAGGAAGGGGAGAGGAAAGCCTATCGTGAACCCGGAAGAAGCTGGTTGACTCGAGCGAGGATTTTCATGCGGGAGCAACATGGCTGCGCCAGTAGGGTCTACTCTGCCGCAACCGGAGTCTCTTCCTCCGCCCAAGAAGATTGTAGCTCCCACCGTGTCTCAGATTAACGCGGAGTTCGTGACGCAGGTGAAGCGATGCGGCCGGAGAGGGGGTTGCGGTGGAGCCCCGGAGGGGGCGGGGGGTTGGGAAGGAGGGGTGCAGTTTCGCTTCGGTCGGGGCTTCTTGGAAAGCTCTTCCTCCTGGCTTCTCTCATATCTGGAAGGAGGTTAAGCTGGCTGCCGCAGGTTCTGGTGCTGGGCTAGCGGTCTAGGGAGGTCTCGTGGACTAGCTTTCCTCAACGCGGGACCCTCCAGGTTGGTTGCCCAACCAAAGCCAACGTTCACAGCCTAGCTTATGGGAGATGTATTTGGACGCATCCAGGGCATGAAATCGGAGAAGGATGTTTTAAAACCTGACTTCTGATGTCTCATGGGGATGTCTTTAGATAGTCGTGTATTATTTTGTTTCAAAAGCATGCAATTGATAGGAGGGTTTTCCCCCCTTTTCTTCATGTTTTTCAGCTGCATCTATATTTCTAATGCACTTACAGCAAACCAAAACATTGCTTTATTAATTATGATTTTTAAAAAAGAGAATCTAAGGGCTCACTTCTGCACGATGCATATTATTGCTTACCTTGATAGGATTTTTTGTGTGTGTGTTCCATGTAATAAACTTTTATCTGGTTTACACAACAAAGCTGCAATGATGTTGGATACTTAAGGGCTCACTGTAACATGTGAGCACAACCAGTGTGATTAGTTTATGGCTTAGCATGCTGTATGAAAACAAAACTATCATTCAACTCATCTTGAATTATTCGTAATTGGTTGTGTGAATTATTCATAATTGGTTGAATACAATACACAAATCAATTATTACATTAATATTTCTTCCAGAGGCTTACATTTGCCTATATAGTTTTCACTTCCCTTCCTAATTTATCCTCACAACAGTTTTACAAATCCAGCAAATTGTAGCTTTTTCAACAAATTTTAACCTAGTATTATTGTTTAGTGCAGTGTGTTTGCTCAACTATAGATTGAGCTAAGCCATGCTTTATGAAACAGAATAGCTAGGTTCATTATATAGCAGCACATCATAAACAGAAAAACTGTGTTATAGTTTAGCATAGTGTGTGATTTCAGCCAGAAATTGGCATAAACTTCATGGCTCAATGGTGATTTGAACCTAGTTCTCCCTGGTCTTAATACTTATCATGCTATTCCATTTCTGGGTAAGCAACATAATGCAAAGCACAGAGAAGAAGTAAAGGAAAAGAAAGCCAATAAAATAAAGGCATGAGATACAAAACAAACACATAGCTCAATGTAGTTTACACCAACACTATTTTTTCTACTTTTGCAAGCCATTTTTGCTTCTACCATATGCATATAATACTTCACACATTGTCATTTGTTCTTTAAATATCTGATTTCTCTCTTTTTGAGGACCTCATCAATTCCACTTAATCACATCTTTCTCAATCTTCGTTTCAATCCATTAATTCTTCTTTCATATATTTGTTTTGTGATTCAGTTTCTTCCATATGATCAACAGCCTTTACTTCTTTCATACTGGTCACTTTCATTTCAATTGCATTTAACTTTTATGTTTTTCCTGATGTTCTTGAATAACAAAGGAACAAGAACTTGCTCTTACACCAAGCTATTTTTGCTTTTGTTGACAAACAATCATTCATAAATTATATACTCCAACTCCCTGCCCAATGCTGGAATCCCCTGACAGCTGGCCATCCAGCCTTTGTTAAACAACTTGTGTGAAAGAGAGTCCACCACCTCTTGAGGCAATCTGTTTCATTGTTTAAAGCTCTCACTGTTAGGAAATTATTTCTGGTTTTAATTTAAACCCTTGTTTTAATTTAAACTCATTGTTTCTTACATCTTTTGGAGTAAATCTGAACAATTCTGCCCTTAGTCTGCATGACAGCCCTTTGGATGCCTGAGAAGAGCTTTCATATCTCCCAACAATCTTCTCTCCTCCAGTTGTTACGCCACACTCCTTATCAAGTGAGAATTATGTGCCCCCAAAGGCTAAATGCAAACTAATCCAAGAATGAATTACTAGATTAAACTATCTAATATGTCTTTATTTTGCTAATATACTTTTAGCCTGACAATGCAATATACATTTGACATTGTAAATACAGTATTTACAGTGTATCTGAATGGTATAATTCAATAATGTGTCCTTTTATTTTGCAGTTGGCAAATAAATATTGGGCACCGCATGTCAAGAAAAAGCTGCCTTTTGAGACAAAGGTAATTGTTTAAATATAATATTCAGTAATTCTATCTTAATTTGACAATAGATACTAGAAATAAATGGTTTTTCTTATTTAATTGGATACAGAGCAATAACAGTATCAATTTAATCTGATTTTTTTTGTAGTTTATGTATTTAGTTTTAAACAACATTGATTTCACTCTTAAAATTATGTTGTATAAAGTATAAATAGCTAGCAAAAGCTTTGATTTCTGAAAATCTTTTTTGATCTTTTATATTCTAAATGCATTCTTATTCTTTGTAAGACATTTGTAAAACTTCTGTAGTAATACAGTATTAACATTAATTGTAATGACAGTGTTAGGCCTATTTACTATCGCTCACTTAGTTCCTTGCAAATGCATATTATTGGGGAAAGGGAAATTAATTTCATGAAACAATGATTTTACTGTGTATCTTAATTTTTTTCTTTTTTTGTAGGTTATTGAAGATGTGTATGAAAAAGAAATCGTTAGGTCAAAGTATGTACTGTATACTGCATCTTCTGTATAACTGAGTGAAGACATATCCAGATCTGTTTTGAAAATCTTAAATTTTTCTCCTAAATTAAAGAATAATTGAGACAGTAACCCTGGTACCTTATGTTGTCAAACTGCTTAATATGAGTTATATAATAGATATATTTTATGCATTTTAAGTAATGAAGCCATAAGAAAATAATTACTTGATATGATATGAGCTTGTTTCTTCTATAAATTATATTGCATGGACAGTTTTATTCACTGTAATAAATGAAAGTTATAGGCCAAATCAAGCCTTTATGCAGCATATTTGTCTAGGAAATCTATTAAGTCACTTAGGCACCAGAAATAAGACAGCTGGATGTTTACTTCCTAGTACTAATGTTAATAAACTGCTGGAATAGCAAGCAGAAACAGTGGAATGCTTAGACATACAGTATAACCTACATGCAAGATATATATCTGTCCGGTTTCTGTCCTTAGATGCCATTGTAGTGTTCAGGATAGCATAATAACTATGTTGCAAGGAATTTTTCAGGTTCAGGATAGAGTTGTCAGCCTTCTGAGCAGAAATTGTGTACACTGCCCAGAGTTACATTCAAGTGAGATGGGTGGCTATATAAATTCAATAAATAAATTTCCTTCCCACAAAATGTATTTCCTTCCCGCAAAATTTTGCTAATACTACAGTTCCAGATAGCATAGCTCATTATGAGGGATACTAAAAGTTGTAATTAAGCAATATCTGGTGGCCCATGGGTTATACATGCCTGGTTTAGACTGAGACATTCCTCTTTACAAAAACAGTAAATGGTCAACTGATTTTGATGTGATAGCATTTTTTTTCTTTTCGTTTATTTCAGATTTGCTATTAGAAAAATAATGCTTCTAGAATTCAGGTAAGTATTTTTTTACAGAAAATAAATTTAAAGTATGAACGGATTATAGAATGAGCTGATACTAGCTCCAGATCTGATTACAGGTGATATAGTATAGTGTAATAGTTTGTTATGAATTCCTGAGTCAAAACTTTCTTAAGCTATTTACTTTTTAGCACAGCAAGGAGGTTTGCATTAGGGGAAAGGAAGGGTTGTGCAGTGTTATGGATTTCATTCCAAAATGATCCTTCAAAATCTACACCAGAGCAAACTTAACACCTCCCAGTAACTCTTTAAAGCAGCCACATCTTTTCCTGGTCTCACACAGCAGCTGTGGAAGAACTGGACCTGAAGTACTGCACAGTTGTAATGTGTACAATACATTTCTGTTCTGGTATCAGCATTAATTGTTTAAAAATACTGATGTATCCTATCATATCTATTACTTTGTATTTACCTATTGTTTTGTATAGTTGTTATCTAAATTTATGACAGATGTGCTTCTGAATGCAATTATGGAACCACCTTAAGTTGAAGTGTCCATAACTTCTCGATAGGGTCCCTTTTTTGGATCTGCATTATGGAGTCAAAGAGTGTTGTTGATATATGTGGTGTTTTGTTTTTGTTTATGCTTAAATTTGCATAGTATGACTTTCATAAAGCTTTTTTCTCTGTTACTGAGATGGGGCATTTCTTTTAGCTCGTAACAAATTGGAGGTGTGCTTGTTTTCTTCTTGCTGTACAGTCAACTTGAAGTAATGCTCAAACTCATATAATGCTTGTACTGGTATATTGTATGTATTGTACTAGTATAAGTAAAATGTCTCTGCCTTGCATTCTTCAACTGTTCCAATTGGCACTAATAAGTTTGCTGCAATGAGCTATGTTGGAAGGTAACACTGAAAGCTACTTACAAAGCTTATAGATGGGTTTTTCATAAAAAATTGCACTGCTGATCCCCTGATCAGTGACATACAAGACAGATGGTCACTCTTTTACTTTTACCTTCATTGCAGTCAGTACCTTGAAAATTACTTATGGGTGAATTATGCTCCTGAATTGTCCAGCAAGGCTTACTTGATGTCCATCTGTTGTATGGTGAATGAAAAGTTCAGAGAAAATGTTCCAGCTTGGGAGGTAATGAACTTCTGTTATAACAAGCAGAAACTTTGATTCTTAATTTTCATGTTTCTCCTTAACCACTTAAAGAGTTATCAAATGTCAGAGTATACAATACAGTGATTGTTCCTTATCTGAAGCCATCTGCCACTATATTTTGCATTGCTATATGCTTCTATTACAAAATAACAGTGGATAGTTGAAAAAGTTTGCAGTGGAAGCAGGAACAATGTGAAAAGAACTGTTTTGGCAGCTGAAGTCTTTTTCTCTGTATTGCTACTTAACAAAAGCTAGAATTTAATGGCAATTTTATCCTGTCAAACATAGTAATATAATTTTTCATTTGTATATGGTTACTGCATGGGAAATTAAAAGCAACTTCACCCTTGTTCAGCCTTATGTAATTGAACAGATGTATGCTTCCATGTTTGCTCACAGAGAAGTTCTTCTGAGCATGTGCAGATGGTCTGGGAAAGTCCTCAGATTGGCCTCACTTTAGGAGGACACAGCCACCTTGAGCTTTTGAGGAGCAGTACTTCATGTGGCATTGCCATAAGTGAAGCCCTCCTTGGAATGATTTGCACAGGACACAAAAAGAAAACAGAACACTGTTAAAATAAAACAGTCGAGCAGGAAAAGGAGCAAAACATTTCTGGTTCCCCAGCAGGTTGCCTCCCAGCATTCCTTCCCCTGCAGTCTGATGGAATGGATGTTGAAAGATGGCAGTGGAGGGAAAGGAAAGACATGGGGAGACTGGCCTTTCCTGCTAGCCTTACTTTCCCTTTTTACTTGCTGCAGCCTGAGAGGATGCTTGTGGCCAGGTAACAGTTGAGGGAGGAACAAACTTAGTGAGATGAATGTGTTAGCTGAGTTGATTGTGGCTGCAGACTCAGTGTTAAGTGCAGAGGTTAAGCCCATGTTATTGGCCCAATTCTCTGTGTGTTGCCCTTCCCTTGATCTTCACATGTTCAGCACAAGTTAAGAATATCCATTTATGTGCGGTTGGGAGCTCTCCTTGTCACAGGTCTGCAGCTGGCTATGCAGACCTTATACTTCAGCCTATGAGGAGCATGTTCTCATCTTTCATTGAAATAATAGAAATTAGGAATAAGATTTTTGTATTGTTATAGCATGTGAATATGATGGTGGGAACAGAGCTTGTATCGCTCTCAATTTTCCCCAAAAGATGTTCCATCTAAACTTTCTGACAATCTGCTTCTACTTCTGTTTTTTGGTTAGACATTCAAGAAGAAGCCAGAGCATTTTCCATTCTTTTTCAAACGTGTACTGGCTGCTTCCTTGGCAGAGAATGACAGTGAAATCACTCTGCAAGAGCAGACAATACTCTTGCTTTTCCTTGATCACTGCTTCAACAGTTTGGTAAGTTTATTTTTCAGAGATTGTTACAATTAATGATACTTTTCGTATACAGTGAAATACTGCCTATTGTAATACTAATTCATTACAGCCTCTTTCTTTGTCAGCATTGCTTGCCTGCTTTGTTGCCTATTTGCACTCTGTCATGCCAGTAATTCTAAGCTCTTGTTAACTTGTCATTTTAAGATCAGAAGGCAGCAAGGCTAAAAACAACAACAGCAACAAAAATCCATCCTCTCCCTCCAAACTTTTGCACTACAGGGAAGCTTAAAGGAATATTTTAAGGCACTGAAAGTAAATATGTTAGTAGAGTGGTCAAAGAGGTTGTGGAAATAATATAGAATCTAGAGCTTGGAAGCAAGTCAGGAATAGTAGAAAGTAGACTGAAATTCTTAAATATCTGTTCAGAATATTGACTTTCTTGGGACTTCTGTTCATGAAATTGTGCTTTCCTACTTTCCCACTAAAAGCTATTCTTGTGAGTCATAAATGTATCAGGTAAGAGGTGCAGCAAGAAAGGGAATAGCTAAACTTCAGTAATACAGTCTGCAGTATCCTAGCCTATATAATGTATCTAAACCTGTATAAACTCCCAAATTCCTTTCTAATTTCTTGTGACAGGAAGTGGACTTGATCCGAGGGCAAATCCAGCAACTCATCTCCCTCCCAATGTGGATGGGGCTGCAGCCTGTAAGTTGTCTAAGATAAAGGATTCCAAGTGTCCAGAACCTTGTGGTATAGATAGAAATGTTCATATCTATGATTACGATACAGGTACAGATAGATAAACTTTCTGCTTTTAATTTACATTGTCCTAAATCAGTGGTGACTTAAGCTTTTATAGACAAATGCCACCAATGGTTATTGCATACTATATGGTTCTCAGTGCTCCTTTGTATTTTATCCCTCTCCCCTCTCATGTCTGCTGAGTAAGGCACACAAAACTAAATTTCATTGATGGTGTCAACACACTTATGTAACCATAGTTTGTTAAATAAGTTATAATTGGTTTGTTCACACTCTGTGCTAAACCATAAGCCATTGCTTACGTTTCACATTGTCTTGGTTTACCTTGTATTATGGTGACAAACAAGTCCTTTTACTTATTTTTAAATAAAAATAGCAACATAGAAGTTAGGTAAGTGTGAATGTTGCAGTAGTGATATTCTGAAAAATTAAAGCACATCCCTCAATTCTAGGCTCGTCTAGAACTTGAATTGAAAAAGACACCGAAGCTTAGAAAATTTTGGAATTTGATCAAGAAGAATGATGAGAAAATGGATGAAAATACACGAATACAGTAAGTTTAACAGTTTAACAGTAGCAGCTCTTGAACTTGGGTGGAAGTTCATTTATAAACCATGCTGCAGAGAGAAATCAGGAGCTGGGCAGGCTGTAACTCCACATTTAATAGGATTACAAGGTGAAAGCATGTGCTCCATGGCCTAGTATCTTGCATCAAAGCCAGTCTAAAGAAAATTTGCTTTAGCTTCAGTCTTCATTTTCAGCCAAATGGCTCTGAGCAGATTGTAATTATCTGTTCTTATATAATAGACAATGTATCCATTCAGCAAAATATTTTTGCCTAAGTAGTTATTCAGGATGTACATAGAAATATGTAATGATTTGGAACTTCTCTTGAGAAAGTGAGAAGGATGGACACTGAGGTTTTTCTCTCTTCTGCCATTTCCCAGCAAAATTAAGACAAAGCAAAAATTTGAGAAAGCATTGTCCTTGAGATGAGCCTGAATTTTTACATCCTCTTTTTTCTTATGTTGAAAGATAAGATACAGCGGTCCATATACATGCCTTATATAACTCAGTGGTTTTAGTGTATTGTTGAATGTATTACACTGTGGATAGTTTATAAAACTTAGAGGAATTCACTAATGAAAGAAGTCCCTTGCTGCATTTAGTCTGGTTAGTTTTGAAAAATAGAAATATTTTAGAATGTTTAGAAAGGTAAACATTCAAGTTCTGGGGTCATGCTGTTGCTGGAGTATAGGCACAGAGTGGAGCACAATCATTATTTGACTTGCCATAAACTGCATTTACGGCAAAGCCATAGATGAGATAGGGCTATCCCTAGTTCAAATGACAGTTTATACAGAGTTCCACTGGCTTTTCTTTTGACTTTATATTGCAGGACATATCAGGAAAGAAAATTCCTTTCACAACTTATCCAGAAATTTATCTCTGTATTAAAGTCGATACCCATTTCAGGTATGTAGTTGATATGTGTGAGGCACCCTCTTTCTTTAATGTGTGGCTTAGTGAGCAAAAGTAGATTAGTAAGATTTAACGAAATATTTTTCTAAGATCACTTGTGGCCCATACATTCTTCAGCAGTGGACAAAGAATCCCAAGTAAGAAGAAAAAATGCTAAGGGGCTTAGTGTTTGTTTGTTGTCCTGAGCTCCTCTCCCTATTTTCTTGTAGCTGTTCTCTCAAATGGAGGAATGGGGCAAGGTTATTGAGAGGTCTTTAATTAGTGCCCTCTACCTTTTATTTTTTTTCTACTTGGCACCAAGCCAGTGGCTTAAAGCATGGAACAGGATTGCCACAGACCCAGAGTTCTATGGATGCAATGTTAGCTCTTCAGAGTAGTTTTCCACCCCCAATCTAGTGCTCTCCACATCTCCTGGGACTACAGCTTCAGCCAACGTGTCTAAAGCCTTTAGAGGGTCCCAGGAAAGGTTGGTGTATCCTGGGAAATGACTTTTCCAGATTTATTCTGCCAATCCTCACTTTTTATGAGAAGAGAAGAGCTGTATTCTTATTACACACTGAACCAGAAACTAATCTCTGACATTTTAGCTTTCTTGTTGAGAAAATCCAGCTTATGTGGTAAAGCTGTAAATGCAGAAAATGGGGTTAATTTAAAACTGTCCAGAGTTGCTGGGAGTTGGGCAGCATATAAACGAAGAAGAAGAAGGATGGCTTCATGCTCAGGGGGCCTTGAGGAATACAATAGTACAAAATATTAAACAAGGCAACTCTTTGCAGAAAGCAGATGAAGACTGAGCATGCTCAGTGACATCAAGAAGCTATTAAACAGTCTAAGATGTTCAATTCCCTTTTTAAAGTTTGCTTTATGAGGATAAAATACCCTGTTAAACTATGATAAAGTACTTGGAGATTATTATGAGCCATTTAAGATCTACTTCTTCTGCTTCTTTTCATTTTGGCCTCATGCTCTTTGACAAGCTTGCTATTCTTGAGGATATAGTCCTCAATCCAAAAAGTTTTCTGAATGTTTACTATAGCAATATATAATCACAAATATAATATTACACAGGCTTTGTAATAATCTTCCAACCCTATAGAGCAGTGTTTCTCAACCTTGGCAACTTTAAGATGTGTGGACTTCAACTCTCAGAATTCCCCAGCCAGACATGCTGACTGGGGAATTCTGGGAGTTCAAGTCCACACATCTTAAAGTTGCCATGGTTGAGAAACACTGCTATAGATTCATAGGGTTGGAAGGGACCTTGGAGGTCTTATATAACTGCCTGCCCAGTACAGGAATCCTCAGACCATCCTGGACAAATGGCTGCTCATTTTTTTCTTGAAAACCTTGAGAGATGGAGCACCTACAACTTTAGGAGCCAGGCTGTTCTACTACTTAACAGCAATCAGGTGCTATGGAGAATAAATCCACACCTTCTGCTCATCTCTTCATGTATTGGAAGACTGCTATCATGCCTCCGTTTAACCTTCTCTTCCTCAGGCTAAGCATACCAAATTCCCTTAAGTGTCTTTTGTAGGATTTAGTCTCCAACCCTTTACCATCTTTGTTGCTCTTCTCTGCAGTCTTTCCCATTCATCAGTGTCCTTATACATAACATTATCCTTTGATAAAATTCAGCCATGTAAGGTTTTTTTCAACTATAGTCCAACAGTACCCAACTAAGGCATGTTGGGCTACAGTTCTCCTCACCCTTACAAAGTGTGGCCATAGACATTTATGGGGAAACGGGGGAAAGAAGTTGGTAAAGGTTGTTTTTGACATTACTTTGTCCACAAACTAACTTTGAGAGTATTTCCAAGTGTAGCAATTTAGGAAATCAAGTTTTTTAATGGTGGAAAATAACATCTAAATGTAAGATTAGTATCTATATAAAGTGAGGAGATAGTATATAATTGTCTTTGTTTTCTTCTAGATACTCTCTGTATGGATAAAGTGCGTTACTGTGAAAGATTCATTGAATTCATGATAGATTTAGAGGTAAATCAATTATAAGGCAAATGCCAGTTCTTTTACAATATCTTCTAGACTGTAGCAAGTCCCAGCTTACTTACAGTCTTTTTGGGGTCCACCCTTAATTATGGAATCTCACTGGGTGATTTGGGGCCAGTTATACTTTCTCTGGATTTTTCATAAGGAGAAAAATAGAGAGAGAGAGTACTATGAATGCCAGCCTGAATTCTTGAAAGAAAGGTGGGGTAGAATTCTAACAAATAAATAGTTGAAGAGGGAAAGATGCCTTTTGTAAGGGTACTGATTGTCTAGCTTAGCATTACCTGCTCATTCACTGGGAGTAGCTTTTGTGAATTGTAGGCAAAGTTCTTTCTCCTCCCAGAACTAGAATATGTTTTGAATGGACTTTCAAGCTGTTTAAGTGCAATGTTCATTCTAATATTGTGAGAAGGAGAAAAAAATCTCTCAACTTACTATGCAATATGTGTAGTTTCATAAAATTATACCCATATTTTTTTTGGTAAATTATAGTTTTATCATTGTATTTATATTTATATTTTTATATTTTATATAAATATTTTATGTTTATATTTTTATGTATATGTTTTATCATTTTGTTGTTGTGTTCCTGATTCAAAAATATCCTTTTTGAAATTTGGTAACCAGAAGCGTGCATGCTGCTTTTAAAAATAGGTTAGGGATAAGAGGGATACACACACACACACACACACACACACACAAACCTCCCCCCCCCCCAATATGGCACATAATTTTATTGCATCTATTTCATGAAAAAGAATCTTAACATTGGTCTTAAATTATGATTGACATAAATGCTAGTATTTGCTGCATTTTTCTTAGATTTCTTTACTATTGTTTTAAATGCTGAAATGGTTCATGCACTGATCATTACCAGGGATTATTCCAAGTGTTAATGCCTTCTTTTATTTTTAAAAAATTGAAATGCTTTCAGCATGTGAATTATAATAAAAATTATAGCAACACCCATTATAGAAATAATTAGAAACTAGGCCTGTATAGTTCCCAGTGCTGTATTGTAGTTTATCCCCCTCCCCTCTGGATTTATCCTCTTGTATTTTTTTGATGTAGTCTATTTTTTTGAGACTGGTAAGCTTATACTTAAGGGCTAGTATGACCCTGAACCAAGAAAACAGTGCTTGCTTCAGTTTAAGAGATATTCATTTCAGCTACAATCTTTATCAGATAATATTAATTCAGTTTCTATTACAGTTTTAAAAGTCTGAATACTTTATATCTGCATAAATTAGCCCATTAGAAATGATTGAGCAGGACATTTTTTTTTTAACTCATCAGAGTAGATATTGCTAAGACTTATGAAAACTAATCACCCTTTTTTAATGAGCACTAAATCCTAACTAGTCTTCTAGTAATAAATGTGGTCAAACATGGACTTGCATAACATACTACAGTGTGACATTATCTATTTTAGGCTCTGCTTCCAACACGGCGATGGTTCAATACTATACTAGACGATTCCCACCTAGTTGTACATTGTTATTTATCCAGCCTAGCCAAAAGGGTCAAAGAGGGACATCTGTTCTGCCAGGTGAGGCTTGCTTTTATTTTACTGAATTTCTTTGAACATCATGAAGGATTGTAGTATTGCAACTGAAAGGTGAGAACTGGCAGGTGAGCATCACTTGCTGTTAACACTTGATAGGAATTTGGGGAGTTCAGCAGTTACGGCTAACCTTTGCTGCCTCTGATTGTTCTTGTGATGATTATAGAGAGAGGGAATAAGGTGTGCTTGCATTGTAACAAATAGGTTAAAGCTAATTGTGTTTGGATTATCAATTTTCAAGTTAAACATCCATTTTAAAACTACTTCCATGCCCTAAAAATTTAAAATCTAATGTCAGAAAGTTTTCTAAATATTTTGCATTGCCACATTATTCTTAAAACATTACTTAAACATTACAAACCATACCAAGTTAGTGAATATCTGAACAGTCAATAAACTGCACAGATAACATAATGTAACTTTCTTGATCTTACTGTATTTTATTTGGCTTTGCGTATTACTTATGTGACTTTTTTCAGCTTTTAGACATGCTCAAATTCTACACTGGATTTGAAATTAATGATCAGACTGGAAATGCTTTGACTGAAAATGAAATGACTACAATTCATTATGATAGAATTACTTCCCTCCAGGTAATTACACCTTCAGACTTCTCCAAGATTTCTATCAGTTTGCTTTTTATTAAAGATTTTTATAGCAGTCACCAAACTTTTTCTGTTGGAGACAGATTTTAATTATATTCTATATATCATTGATTCTTAGATATAAAGATAAAAGGATATGAAACTGAAAGCACAGAAAGTTTTGGAAATGCAAACATTTTTGTAGCATTACATTTCATAAGAAATGTATGTTGGTGCTTCTATATAATCTGAATCATACCTAGATACAGGCATATTCATAATGCAAATAGAGCCTGTGCAAGCTGTTTTGAACTACATCTCAGTTAAAAGCTCTGATTTATTTATTTTTATCCCATCACTGTCTCATGACTCTCAGCAGTTACATAATCTGTCATAATAAAAGTAATAACAGAATTAAAACTTTATAGAATCCAAATCACAAAAGGAAAATCAACATTAGAGATAAAAATAGTAAGGTTAAGGAGACACAGGTGTTGTTCCTGAAAGGCTCTTTGAAAAAGCTCAGTTTTTAATAATTACCTAAAAGCTGGCAGGGAGGCAGCTAGTCTGATCTCAGTGGGGAACCCATTCCATAGTACTGGCAGTACTATGGAGAAGCAGCACCTTCTAGCATTGGCTCCCCTGACACACCATAAATGTGGGAGAACAAGAAGCCCTCCTTGCATAATGTAACAGGCTGTGTCAAATCTGGTTGGAAGAGGTGGTGCTGTAAATTCCCAAGTGCCAAGCCATGAAGGGCTTTATAAGTTAACACCTGCACTTAAACTTGTACTTCGAACTGAACCAGTAACTAGTTCAGGGCCTTCAATGTAGGTATAACATTGAGAGCCAACTAAGACACAGGGCAGCACATTCTGGCCTAATTGTAATTTCCAGGAAGTCTTTAAAGGCAGCCCCATGTAAAACACATTGCAGAAGTCTATGCAGATGGTGATGAGAGTGTGATTTACTATCACTAGGTCCTCCTGCACCAAGTAAGGACACAATTGGTGTACCAGCCAAAGCTGGGCAAAGGCCATTCTAGGCACTTTCACTTGCTGTTCAAGGAGGAACTACAAGTTCAGAAGCACCCCCAAATCAGAAACCTGCTCCTGTGCAGGTAGTTCCTGCCTGTCTGTTCAGGGATAACACGGGCACCAAGGGAGAACCTTTGGTATACAAATAGCAACTTTATTTGTCTGGGTTTAATTTGAACCTGTTCTCTCCCATCCAGACCCAAACAGCCTCCAGGTATCTGAGTAGAATATCAGTAGCATCTACCCCACAGCCTGGAGTAGCAATATATACTTGGGTATACTGTACCCCAAATTTTCTGATGGCTTCCCCCAGTGGTTTCACATAGATGTTAAAAATAGGTGGGGAGCAAAAGGTGACCCCTGTGGTACCCTGTAAGTGAGGGACCACTGGGCCAACCTATCCTCCCCCGGACTGAGACTGCTCACAGAGAACAGACTGCAATAGACTGAAACTGTCTGCAGAGAAAGGAGCAGGACAATGCCTCCAGTACCACTCCCCATAGATGTAGATACCAGTAAGATACCATAGTCAGTAGTATCAAAAGCCACTGAAAGGTTTAAAAGAACATGGAGAGGTGCACTATCCCCATCCAGGTCCTTACAGAGGTCATCAAGAGAGCAACCAGTGCTCTTTAGGGGTGGGAAAGGGGACGAAGAGGGCTTTTTTCTGTAATATGAGAGAAGGTGTTAAGTTACTGTTAATGCATATACTTGTTTGGAGGGAGGGGGAAGTCATCTTTTATATTTTTCTTTCTTTCCCTCTCTCTCTCTTTCTCTCTTTCCCTCTTTTTCTTTTTGTCTGTAGGTCTCTTAGTTTTGTATTAACTTTTTTTTTTTTTATATATATATATATATATATATATATAAACTTTAATAAAATATTATGAAAAAAAGAGAGCAACCAGTGCCGCCTTAGTCCCATACCCAGGCCTGAAACCAGACTGAAAAGGGTTCGGATAATCAGTTTCCTCTAGGGTGTTATACAACCAATCCATCATTATTGTCTCAACAATCTTCCTTCAAAAGAGAAGGTTGGAGACTGGACAATAATTATTCAAAACAGCAGGATTGCGAGATGGCCTCTTTAGCAAAGTCCACATTATGGCTTCCTTCAAGGCAGCTGGGAGCTGGTCCTCATGTGAGGAAGTGTTGACAATCTCATGGATCCACACAGTCACTCCTCCATCCACCCTGATGGGATTTACCATTTTGTTTTATTTCTGCTTCTGCTAGAACATAATGTTAATTCTCATCTTACTGTTTTTCTACAAGATAAAAAGATTATCTTCATATTTCATAAACTACTTATTAAATAATTGTGATTGAGTTGCATTTTGGAAGAATAGCATCTCAATTTCAATTTCAGTAATTTGATGATTTTTTAAAAAATAATATATGGTAACAAAGTGTGCATGCTGTTTCCCAGATTAGAAGAGGATGTTAATCTATATTATATTTTATTATGTTATTATATTTTGTCATTATATTTTATTAATTTGGATGTTGTATATCACCTAGAGCCATAGTCAATTGGGTGATAAATAAATCCAATAAATATGTACTATAAATAAAGATGAAAGTGGTAAAATTAGCAATAAACAGGCTTATAATAAGCATTGCTTTAGTTGCTCTTGATATTTAGCTAATTCTTAGAGGTTTGCAGTTTGTCCTGTTAAATTGCAAATTATGTAGATGATAAGAATTTTTTATTCTAATCCTGATTCTTGGTTGCTTTTCAGAGAGCTGCCTTTGCACATTTCCCAGAACTCTATAATTTTGCCCTCTCAAATGTATCAGCTGTAGATACACGTGATTCTCTGATAAAGCTTTTTGGGCCTCTAAGGTACATTATCATTATCATTATACTTTGATTAAGTTTTTTTTTCTTTTTGTAGACATTTAATGGTAAATTCTTGATTTTCATGATGATCAGGATTATTTAAGCAATGACTGACCTCCTCTTTAAGCCAAAACCTGACTATTTTATTATATATTTTGGCTGAAATGATTGCTTAAATGAAATGCTCTGTGACCCATATTTACAAGCCCTACTGTTCAGAATATAACTGAGCTCTTGTTTGTCTATTTAGGGCAGCAGGTCAGTAGCTGTGTTTAAAAGGAAAGGGTGGAGAATATATCTATAATTTCCAAAAGGCATATCCTGTGTAAATATTTCTATTATTTGCGATGCACAGGTCTAGTGCTTATATGCCCCAAAAGTAGTGTAATTTATCTGCTGGTTTTAAAAACAATCTGCATGATAATGGTCTGATATGCCTGTAATTCTTAGCCACAGTGTAGCATCTCACATAATGTGCATAAGCTGGAATATGTTCAAGTAGATCTTCCCATGTCTTCCATTGGCTGGAGGACTACCATTATACAAGATCTGGCTTGTCTTTACAATTGAACTAAAAATGGTGGCTATAACTCTGGTCAGTTTCAAAACTAGCTGTATACACTAGATTCATTATTTCTGTTTTGATTAACCAGCAGTTGTTTAAACATACTGCCTTCTGTTTGAGCATAATGGTAAACCAAGATTTGCAACAGGTAAATCTTAATTTGGGAGTCCTTCCCTGGTTGTGCATGAGTTTGCTTATGTACATAATACTAAATCTTAGCTTAATACTGTATGCAAAGCAGGTTATTTTGTCATAGCATTCTGTAATTGAAAACTGACGGTTTCGCTTAAAATGTAACTTTACTAGTTCAAAACCTTGGACCAAGCAGATCATTCCTGGTCTCTTTTTTATGATGGAAGTAAATGAAAATAAAAATATTAAAATAAGCAGTCCAGTTTTTCTTATAAAAGCTGAATGATTGTTATTGCTTTGTTGTTTAGTCCAGATACGCTCCACCAGGTGGCATCATATCTCTGCTTACTGCAAGCCCTACGTGAAGGAGAAAATACAAGTTATGAAAAATATTTTCTGCTTGAACTACTGGTAAATTAAAGTTATTCTTGCTTAAATAAATTCTTTGAGGTTTGTTTGTCTCCGTTTTGGGAGGTATGTCTCTTCATGACAGGCTGGCGAGTGGTGGTAGATTTTCTCTTCTAACTATAGCTTTTTGGGTTATTTCAGATGGTCATTCAGTGACTGACCTGGGGATGGGCAGACCGTGTAAATAAGTTGTGGTAGGAAGGAAAAGTCCAAAAGGTTGTAGCATCCATAAAAATACCATATGCTTATCGTTATCAGTATTATTTCAGCTTCTATCCTGCCTTTCTACTCCTATGTTTAATGAACACACTTACTAGAACAGAATATAAAAAGTGAAGTTAAAATCTCAGTAGTACAAAGAATTGTCAGAATTATTTGAAAAATGTAGAAGCAATAGAATCCTAGTTCAGTGTATGTTTCAAGTGTAAGAAATTAATGTATGTTTCAAGTGAAAGAAATAATTCACCCAGCACAATTCAAATATGGGAATCATGTTCACAGGATATAGCTACAAGTTTGGACAGCTTTTAATTATTGGCTACCTTCATTTTCAAAGGCAGCATGCACTGGGAGAGGACAATTTGTTAACCATTTTGGAAACAAGATGTTTGAATAGATAGTGATTTGATAATGCTCTTCTTATATATTTAAAGATACACAAGCTAATATGTAGACAAGCTGCCAGTACGCTATAGTTGAATTCACATTTTGTATTGCATGGAGGTCATGCTAAGTATTGTGTGACATTGTCACTACAAACAATTTCTTCTATTTGGCGTCAGCCAAATCTCTCTACAATGTTGCTAACGTGTCAGTGGATGTTTGCCATGTTCTCTGAAGCCAGCTCAAGCCCTATTCAGTGCTGTCATTCTTTAGCTTCTTTCAGTGAACTGTTGAGAAATACATTTTTTAAAAGAACCCAGTTCTTTACCGTTTCTTTATAATAAGTGTAGTCAAAACTACTACTAGTAATTTTGGAGATAGTTATCTCCAGTAAACTGCATTGTGTACACATGTGTCTATATTTGATATGTTTATCAAAAATATATTCTGTGTCCAGTCATTCATACAATTTGTATTCCATCTGTCTACTCAAACAATACTCAAAGCAGCTGACAAATGAGAAAACACACACACACACACACTCAAATGTAAAAAAAAAAAAGCATAAATTAAATGTAATATTGAAATAGTTAACAGCTAAAAGCCTGGCAAAACAGATGCATCTTTATAGATTTCTTTCTTTTTAAAGAGTGGTGCCAAATTATCCCCTAGCTTGGGAGTAACATAGGCAACATGCCAGAAAACTGAACCTCTGACAGTAGGAACATCTTCAGAAGAACCTCTTCTACAGAACTTAACATTGGGATAAGTTTATGATAGGCGAGAGAGAGGCTAAATTGTTTAGTGCTTTCAGGTTAATTCCAGCACCTGAACATTTGTTCTGTTAGCAGTTGGCAAACATATAAAGATGTTTTTGTTTCTAGGTCTCTCGGCACGAACGTAGAATTTCTCAAATTCAGCAGCTTAATCAGATGCCTCTGTATCCCACTGAGAAGATCATTTGGGATGAAAATATTGTCCCAACTGAATACTATTCTGGAGAAGGTAAAGTTGCTGGAATAGATTTAGATTTCTAAATACAAGAAGGTACTTTATAAAAATGATTTTAAAAATTAGGCGAAACTCTTTCTGGGTAAGGCATTCCATCCTATTTCCTTTGGTTAGCTGTCTTCCCTAATTTGTTGAGACACTTACCAAGTAGGGCTTTAAAGATTTAAAGCAGGAATAGAACTGGAATATAGTACTAATAATGTGATTGTATCAGTAGATTAATTCTAGTGAAAGACACTTTGTGCTTGAAACAGTTGTAGTATATCTGCATTATTAATATTATTAACTGTTGCATTTCCAATGAGCAAGATGCTTTCAGATAGAAAGATGACAGTTACCTCCTTTTTCCCATGGGGTTTATATTCTAGAAAACATACAAGAGAGACAGCTAACAAGTTGGATAAAAAGGAAGAGTAAACTAGTGAAGAATATTTAATTATTTTTCAGTATTTTTCTGTAACCCAAAGGTCCTTAGAAGAGTTCATTAAGTTTCATTAGCCTATGAAGACCTAGGATTTGTGCTAAAGACCTCTTGGGAAGGAAAGTATGGCTCTCTAAAAATAGGAAGGAATACTTTATTACTGCAATCATGAATTTCATTTATGATGTTATAGTGAAAACAGGAATTCAAATTCAAAGGGTGATGCATGTATGTATTTACTAAAACATACAACTAGAAGAGATTTTTCATATAGTAATTGAAAGCTTATGTCCATAAACACACATACTGTCTACAAAATGTTCCGTTACATGAATTGGCCAGTCTGAATGTTTCAGGGCTGAAATGGGCTATTCCTCAGACCAGACTCTTCTAAGTGTTCTAGAACTGGTTCTACCTTAGATCAGCCTATTCCAGGTTAAACCATTACAGAACACTTGGAACCACTCCATTTCAGTAATTGGAATATTGCATGATGGAACTTTTTACACAGAGAGTAATTATGGGAGAAGAGAATCTGAGAGAGTTTGACTATGACTCTTGGCTCTGTCATCCAGGCCTTTATTCATGTGTTGAGGAACAATTATAGAGTGTTCCTCTTCAATATATGCACTGTGAAGTAAATTTAGGTATCCTAAATCTTGGATAAGAGTAATTTCCCTTTGTGGATAGCATGCTCCTCCTCCAGTAAATGGGCACTGGGTCATTGGAGTATAGACCCAATCCATACAACTTTAACCTTTTTAATTTAAAACTGAGGTTGGGGGTATGCGTAATATTATCTACAAATGCACATTAGAATATGGGTCTAGACTAACTGAGTACAATTCAACTGGGTGCGTTTAGGAGTACAAATACATGTCTTTGTGTAGTGGTGGTGCCTGCAGTCTCCTGACTCAAACACAGATTGCAAGGGAAAGAGGAAATCAATAAATGTAATTTGCTCCACTTCTTTCAGCAAGAGTATTTATTTGACCAGGGTCCTTTTTATGAACAGTATGTATCCTTTCATATGTGGCAAAATAAGTTTAGATCTCTGCCTTGGATTTGTAATCCTCTGAATTTCTACTCAAAAGAAATTGTTCCTCTGAATGCAGTGAGACTTGCTTGCTGGCAAATAGTATAGAGTTGCAGCTTCTGTATTTAATATAAAAATACAGTTCCCAGAAGAAACTAGTGATAAATTCTTCCCCCAACCGTTTTTCTCCTAGGCTGCCTCGCCCTCCCAAAATTGAATTTACAGTTTCTGACACTTCATGATTACCTCCTGAGAAATTTCAACCTCTTTCGTCTGGAGTCTACATATGAAATCAGACAAGACATTGAAGATAGTGTCAGTAGGATGAAACCATGGTAACTTACACAATGATTACATTAAAGATTTGTGCTAAAAAGGACTTCCCATGCCTGTGATGCTTTTTGTTTTGCCTTTGTTCCTTTTTTTTTTTTTTTTTTAGCTATGAGAAATTAAGTAAATTAGATGAATGTTGGCTGGAGTTCACTCTAGTTATTTTATTCTTATCTTCGCCTAGAAAGCTAACTTTCCAGACCAGATTATGGGAAAGGGTATAATTACTCAACTGGGTGGATTAGTTATGGTGCTGTTTGGATGGAAACATGCTTTGAAGGCCATGGATTCTTTCTAATTCTTTGTTTCTGTAGATATTTCCAAGGAACTTCAATAAAATGTTTGTAATGAGGGGTTTTTCTGTGTCTAAATGCAAGGTTTACAGCCTCTTATTTCTGGTCTTGGTCATTAGGCAATCAGAATATGGTGGTGTTGTCTTTGGTGGATGGGCTCGAATGGCACAGCCCATTGTCTCTTTCACCATCATAGAGGTAGCAAAGCCAAACATAGGAGAAAATTGGCCCATGAGAGTCCGTGCAGATGTTACAGTTAACTTGAACATAAGAGATAACATCAAAGATGAATGGGAAGGTATGTCTGAGTATGTAAATTCAAATCCCTAAGAGGCCATTAATTTATTTCAAATGAATGTTAAACTTGTAAAAAATTATTATACTATATTAAGTAAAATATGTGAATGTTACAAATTTTCAAATGTTAAATATGTTCTGTTCATATTAAGTTATGTTCAGATAGGGAACTGAAATGTTCAAAGTCGTGAATAGATTATTTTTGACTCTTTGATTTTTAACTCTTTCTGTTTGCATATATTAGCAAATCATATACACATTACAAAATAATTGAAATTTTGTAAAACATAGGTAATTTCCAGATTTACAATCCTTTATCAAGAATCAAGGATCAATATCTACCTTCATAAGACTAACGTTTGAGTTATTGTCACAGTAGTGCTATTCAGATGTTATTTCTCTAAGTCACAGAATAGCTTATGTCTATCTCCACTTTTTATACTTGTTCCTACTTTCCTGTGTTAAATGGGAAGATCAGCTTAATATCTGTTTTCTCATAATCCAGAATTCTGCTTTAACAGGATAACAAGGAAGCCCTCGGGGTAAAGAAGGCAGAACTAGAATATTCAAGAATGATGGGGACAGGACTGATGCCCTCTATATAATTTGGGATTTTCTGTTCAGTTATAATGGCTAATAGGACTGATACGTAGTATTAATTCTGTGTCATGATCCATTGTACTTTCCTGCATCTACCAAAAGGCAAATTAATTAAATAGGAGAATAATATGAACATATTTATTCATTTGCTAGATGGCCATAAACCAAAGAGATATCCAAAATCAACAGAAACTGTAAAAGAATTGAAGGAAGGCATGCAATACATTTTTTCTCCAAGATAGTGTGATTTCAAACTATGAATACATAAATTAATGGGCATTAATAAAAATTATAATCTTGCTGAACTAACTTGGATTGTAGAAATGAAGGTAATGACAGATGTTTATATAAAAACTGAAAGGAACATTGAGATAACTCTGCTTCTCTGTATTAGAAGGACTTGCAAGCTGTGCTTCCTCGTGATATATATATAATACATATGTGTTGCCCTTGTTAACATGCTCCATATTAAAACTAGATGTAGATATATACATTTTTAGAGGGGGGATTCCTATCAAAATCCAAATTATGTTCTGATGAATTTAAATCCAGATCATCTTTTTGTGAATTTAAATAGATTATCTTGTTGCCACAGAACAAATTTAATGTGATTGTAATATAATGTATTTCATGCTATAGTAGTTATATATTTAATATATTTCTCTCTGGATTTTCCTTAAGAATTCAAGGGAACAAGAAATTTTAAAAAATGAAAAGAACATTATAATGCCAGAGATAACAAATTACAACAAAGTTAAAATCAGCATCCATTGCTGTTTGAATATTTACACTGATTTTTAGCACATAACAGCTTGCCCTAGTAACCTTGAGAAAAAAAGTCTTTGCTATGGGGCAAAGAATTACATACTTTGGGGAGGAGATCTAGGATCTAGATATGAACATCTGTACCAGAAGACTAATGGGAAGGGGAGGAGAAAGAGAAACCATCCCAAGTAATTGATTAGCTGAGAACAGTAAACAAAATTCATAGATTCCTTTGTAAAGCTGAACATTTCTGGCTGAGACCTTTGGTTGGGAAGGGGTCTATAGATTTATATAAATAAAAGCACATTGCTGAAAGCCCAAATACAAAAATAATGTTTTACTGAGTAGCTTCATAAATGTTATTTCAAAACTATTTTGACTTTGTTTCCATGGACTTATGTCACATTCTTTTAAACCACATTTTTATTTAAAAGTATAGAAAATGATTTTTTTTTCGTTACATTCAGGTTTGCGCAAACATGATGTCTGCTTTCTAATTACTGTCCGACCCACACAGCCTTATGGTACCAAGTTTGATAGAAGGCAGCCATTTGTGGAACAAACTGGCCTTGTTTATGTCAGGGGATGTGAAATCCAGGGCATGCTGGATGATAAGGGACGTGTCATTGAAGAGGGTATGATAGCTTCAAACCTGTGGTTGAAATCTTTATTATAGTTGTGCAATTTCATCCCTAACCATGTGGGTGGGTGAGGAAAACTGTAATCATAGTGATGCCATTTAATACATGTTCCCTGTCCAGTAGCAGCAGTCGCACAACCCTTAATGAGGACTTCCAAATAAGCTAAAGAAGTACTCATCCTGAAGGGGTTGATTGATTTTGTCAGCCCAGGCTTTCTTCACTTTGTTTTGTGTTGCTATTGCCATTGGCTGAGTTTTGAATTGGTTGCTTTTATACTTGGGATCAATCTCTGTTTAGTGGAAGGAGAAAAAAATAACAAAAAAATAACTAAATATACTTTCTTAAAGTAAGGGAATATATGGAGGAGCAGAATAAGGCTGTGAAAGAAGTATTACCTTATCATTTGAGGGTATATTGTTCATCATATTCTTGGTGATGTTGAGACTCTGAAACTAATATTTCAAATTCATTATCTCGGCCCGTGCAAACAATGATAGTGAGATATATCTAATGTAGAGGTGTGGGATGTGCAATACTGTTCAGACCAAACAGTGTGGTTTATATTTACAACACTTCTGGAATGGTTGGAACAGCATCATAACATTTCTGAGATCAGAACAATGCATTTTAACTTGATACATGTCCACAAAATATATCTTTTGACAGGAGTCATTCTGCAAGGAAGGTATTATTCCTTTCAGAAGGCAGATCATTGTTTGTGATAAAGAAAAGGAAGTCATTTTATACAATATTAGAGCTCGGCATGGGGGAAAGAAACAGCAAAAGGTGGAATAAGTTGGAAAGGACTGGCTACAGCCTGAACTGATGTCTCAAATATTTTTACGATTTTTTAAAATTTGTATCTGACCAATTTTAAATTTGATTTGTCTTTCAATTCAAACAGGGCCAGAACCCAAACCAAGACTTAAAGGTGACTCAAGAACATTTAGAGTGTTCTTGGATCCTAATCAATATCAACAAGACATGGCCAGTACTATCCAAAGTGGAACAGAAGATGTGTATGAAACATTTAATATAATAATGAGAAGAAAACCAAAAGAAAACAATTTTAAAGTAAGTTGTAATATGCTTTCTTTGCCCAAGTAGTTTGTATTTCACCCTCCAGAATATTTGTTTAAGCACACGTTAAAAGAAAGCAGTTAGAGTTATTTCCTTGCACTGCAATTGTCTCCGTTCAATCTGTGCTATCAGCCATGGTGAAAACATAACATAGACCTAAATATCCACTTCCAGTTAAATCTGTTTGGTAATGTGATGGTAGAATAATAAATGCTAAGTAAGCATTGTTTAGTGATGGTGAAATTCCCAGACAAATAATCAAGTATATCCCACAGAACCATCTGTTTCCATTGCTAGCATTGTAATAAATATGTTAAAATGGTGTTTGCGTTTTCTAAGCAAAATGGCTTTAAACTGCCTCAAAGGCAAAAAAAAAAAAGATTATTCAGACTTTTATTGTAAATTGTTTTCCTTTGAAGTTCTAAAAGACTATTTGCAATTTAGTTACAGTCAGGCATCAAGATAATGCAGAAATGGCTTGACAGTATCTCTAATTTCACTTTTTTTTTCTCATGTTTAAAATTAAACCAATTGATTATGTTCAACCTCCTTATAGGATAATTGCAACCTAGAGGATTGTTATCCTTTAGTTGCTATATGCCTCCTTACTCACATAAGAGAAAATAAGATAAATTGCTCTCACTAATGGCAAATGTTGAATAATTTATCAAGTAGATAGCAAAAGCATGATTCCTTTGCTGAGCCTTCTGGGAAAAAGTGGTAAAAATCTTATGTTGACTGCTAGGGTAAAGAAGTATGACAACTGTGAAAGCACAGAGGCTCCGTCCTGTCATGATTCAATATCAGTTTACTGCAGTGACCCTCATCCAGTCCTTTACTGCATTCTGGCACTGGCTTAGAGTATGTGCCAGTGGTCCTGAAAATGATAAATTTAAAATGATTCATTTTATTTCACTCCTTGTGCTTTCTGAACACTTTTTTATATAGTTCTCAGAGCAGAAATATCCATAAGATCGAAAGTATTAACAGCGCATATGAAAGTAGAAGCAAAATGTAATCCACAAAAGACTCATTTCATTAAAATTTTATCCATTGATGAAATATGCAGGTATTATATTCTTGGAAGATGTAGCTCTGTGATCTCTTTGAGACTGATAATTTCTGGGGGCATCTTGATTTTAACTCGATTCATTAATGCAATATGCAAGAATAGCAACTTAAAATATGCAAGTACAGAACAATTTCATGTCTTCAGCAGCAAAACGATCAATAAGAAGCTTTTTATGAGCTGATGTCAGCAGAAAATGTAATTCATTCAGCCAGGCTAAAACCACCTGTCAGTGGCCAGAATAGGTCATGTACAGTTAAATATGAGTATATCTAAAACTGAATGATAAATCTATTACTTATGCATTTTATCAATTATTACAGGCTGTTCTGGAGACTATAAGAAATTTGATGAACACGGACTGTGTTGTTCCTGATTGGCTGCATGACATTATCCTTGGTTATGGTGATCCAGGGAGCGCTCACTATTCAAAAATGCCAAATCAGATTGCCTGCTTGGATTTTAATGATACCTTCCTTTCCATTAATCACTTAAAAGCTAGCTTTCCTGGATATAGCATTAAAGTAACTGTGGAAGACCAGGCATTACAGATTCCACCATTCAGGTGAGATATTCTACTTCGTATAAATCTGAATGTCTTTATATAAGCATATCTTTCATTAAAAGAATGGCACTGTTAAAATTTTATCCATTGATGAAATATGCAGGTATTATATTCTTGGAAGATGTAGCTCTGTGATCTCTTTGAGATTGATAATTTCTGGGGGCATCTTGATTTTAACTCGATTCATTAATGCAATATGCAAGTATAGCAACTTAAAATATGCAAGTACAGAACAATTTCATTAGAACATAAGCAGTGCCCTGTTGGATTGGACCCCTGATTCTTGTAGTCCAGAAGTCTGGTCTCAGAGTAGGCATCCAACTGCACAAGGAAGCCCGCTAGTCTCCTAGCATTTCTGCCTCTGGAGATTCCAAACAGTACGTTTTGTGCCCATTGTATCTCAAGAGCTCAATAATGCAGGCACTCTTCTCCAGTGATTCTAAAGCAATTGTTTAATTTTCCCTTAATTTCTACTTTATTAGTATGAAGTCTCAGCTTTTAATTGCTTTCCCTATTTTTTGTCTCCCCTAAAAGATTGTTTATTTTGTATTGCCATTGACTCCAGCAACTCTTATCTTGTATATAGATATTTGTATTTCTTGATTCAGGTCTCTTTCCTTAGAACCAATTATTTTTAAAAAATGTACTCCCTTGATCTTCAGTCATTCTAGAACACAATTTTCCTGTATCATACTGTCTTTGCATTTTTCCTGCAAAGATCAATATGGTTCTGAGCATTTAGGAGGGTTATTCCATGTCTAAAATGGTCTTTTAACAATCAAGCAGCATTTAAAGCTGAAGGACTGTGGTTTTTTTCCAATAGGATAACATTTCCAGTCAGAAATGAGACAGGAAAGAAACGGAAAGAGAGTGATGAAGAAAGTACCGAAAGCTCTAAAATATTAATTGTTGACCCACATGTCATCCCTAACAGAGGGCCTTACCCATATAATCAACCCAAGCGGTAATATTGCTTTTTGTGAAAGAATATACATGACAGTGGAGTGGTTGAGTCAAGCAGAGGGCATGTTTGTTAGAGTAATGCTGTCCTTAAACAATTTAAAAACAAGGACTCGTGTTTACATGGTCTGGAGTTACCCTTGTAATATGATTTAAGATGTCATTATTTAATTGCAGTAAATCTGCTGATGCAGAGTCACTTTGTTTTGCTTTGTACAACTTTAATATTTGTGATAGTGTTATATTGTTTATTGCTCTAGATATTTTAGTGAAGTAATTTTATTGGTATGTGAACTCATGTATGCTAAAATGACATTTAGCAATAAATACTCAATCTGTTCAAGCTTGATATTAAAATATTTCTTCTGAAATAGATTAAATTAGCTCTTTAAGTCAGTGGGCTTGCAGTACCCTAATTACATATGGGGACCTATAACTTAATTTCAGGAGGATAGTGTAATGACTTGGAGTAATATTATATTAGTTCTTAAAGTAGGAATTCATTTCTCTTGCTATACATAGATTCTTTCCTCTTCCCAATTCCTTTAGAAAGCAGATATAGTAACCAAGTTTCTTTGACTAAAAGGATGGATAAATACGATAAAAATAAGTATAAAAGCATCTTAAAGAAATCAGTGTAAATTGGAACTAGTATACCATGCCCTGGATTAACTGAATTTATTTTTATTCAATTTGCAGAAATACCATTCAATTTACTCATACCCAGATTGAAGCGATCCGTGCAGGAATGCAACCTGGTTTGACAATGGTAATAACAAATAATATTCTTCACTAACAGCTAGTGAAGAAGAATTCTACATTCTTCTACCAAATATGTAAAACTAAATGGTGCCAAATATTCAATATGGTCATTAGCAGTGATTTCATATTTTTCACTAGAAATTTTAAAAAAGGAATGAATTAAATTTTGGATTTTTTTCTAGCAATAATTATTACTGTGCCAACTTACTAAAACTGACTTTAATTGGAGTTTACCCTTTATTCTGGGTAATAGAATCTGTACAGAGTAGTAACCAGAAAGCTGAAAATCATAAGAGAACAATAAACCCTGGCTGAAACCCATGTCCAACATCTAGAACTTCTTGGTGTTTTTGTTCCGTCTGTTTTCACTTCCCAATGAGTATTTACATTCTATTTCCTCCTAAATAATGTTCTTTCTGGTGATAGGTTCATTTTTAAAAAGGCTTTTACTGTTCTGACTATTCTGAAATGTCTACTTTTTGAGCAGCTCTTCCTCAAGTGAGTAAAATGCCAAATACATTATGTATTTTTTCCCTAGGTAGTAGGGCCACCTGGTACAGGTAAAACTGATGTGGCAGTGCAGATAATATCTAACCTCTATCACAACTTTCCTGAGCAGAGGACTCTTATTGTCACACATTCCAATCAGGTAAATAAACCATATATTCCTTTATTGCTTTTGAATTTCCTTTATTTTAGTTTCAAAAAGAAATGCAACATTTGCAAATGGCCCAGTTAGAAAAGAAGCAGGCTTTTTCTCTGATTTATTCCTTTATTTTATTTATTTGTCAAATTTATGTAGCCATCCATCTCACAAAACAAGTGATTCTGGGTGGCATACAACAAAGCTAAAAGTTAATAAATACCTAAAACATCATCATCATCATCATCATCACATTAAAAACTATAAAAACAAAGCTAAGAAAAAGAAGTAGTGGGCAAAGGGATGTTAATAATAACAGAGCCACCTCACTAGTCCACCAGTCCCCTGGGGTCCCCAGGCCTGATGGCACAACCAGGTCTTGAGGGACCTTCGGAAGACAAAACAGTGATGGAGCCAGCCTCATCTCAGTGCAGAGGATATTCCACAATGTGGATGCCACAGCAGAAAAGGCCCACCACCTAGGGCCCACCAAATATATCTCCCTAGACGACGGAGCCTGTAACATACCCTCTCTACTGGATCTGGTGGGATGGGCAGATGTCATCAAGGAGAGGCGATCCCTCAGATAACCCAGTCCCATGCCATGTAGAGCTTTAAAGGTCAACATCAGCACCTTGAATTGGACCCAGAAGCAAACTGGCAACCAGTGCAGCTAGTGAAGCTGAGGTGTAATGTGAGTTCTACTAGGAACACTAAGCCAATCTACTTCACAGAGTTTGGGGCGGGGGGGGGGGGAATGGAGGAGGAAATGCAATGCAGAGCAGCTTGAATTCTTAGAGGAAAGATTAAATATATATAAATATTCAGAAATCAGAGAGTATTAGCTCATGCCTTGTAAACATCCCTAAAATATCTGACTGATTGCTGTTGAAAACAAAATTAGATGGATCCTATGCCTCATATAGCAGTTTTTCATAACTCTTAGTCCTGAATAAAGAAAGAAATGTCTCTCTAAAGTGTTGGTTTGTTTCAAAGCACACATCAGGCCTTGCATATAATGATTAGGATTCTAATGTAAATATTCTTTTCATGTTTGTTTTCAATTTAATTCTTCCCAAAATAGAAATAATTATTCTAGTATATCAAATTTCCCTTTAATAACATCAGATTTTCTAAAATCGACTCTTTTGGTTCCTCTTGTTAATCTCTAGGCTTTAAACCAACTGTTTGAAAAAATCATGGCTCTAGATGTTGATGAGCGTCACCTCTTGCGTCTTGGTCATGGAGAGGAAGAACTGGAGACTGAGAAAGATTTCAGCAGGTGAGTCAATAGCAAATAAAAAACTAAGCTGCACAATCTACCCACCCCAAAATAGCTGTATGTTTTGTATTTTTTATTTTTCTTGTATTTATTGCACAAAAGCAAGACATAGATAGGAAGACTTGTTTATATTTATGGTGCAATTATCTGTTCTAGGCAAATTTTATTTCTGGACATGTAAAGATCATTTTACAGTATTTCTGGATTCTACAGCCTATGAGCTATGAATGTTTATTATGTAGTAATGAGAGGAATATATATTGAAATTAAATCAATCATGTGGAAATGGAATTATTGAAATTATTGAAATGTTATATTTGGAAAAGTAAAATATAAATGATAATAATAAGTTTTAAATAAAGTAGCAGTATTAAAGTCCTTTTTTGCAGTTTCCCTCATCTCTCTGGTTGTTTAATTTTCAGTTTGTCTGCTTATATGTAAAGGGATTTAGAAGATATGAGCAAACTGTTACAGAGGGACTAGAAGAAGAGATTACACAGTCCAGAGATAGAAAGAAGCATGAGAAAGAAACCCAAAATAATTTTGATTTGTTTAGAATAAGATGGAACAGGGAGAGGCTTTCAAGATTCTATTAATACACCTACAACAATAAAGTAGCATTCCTGGAATCCCTGCAATGTCTGTTTCTTGACATAGCCACCTTGAAGTACTGGGTTATTGAAGCCTGCAGACCTGCATCTCAGTAGGTCTCAGATCTACATATACAGTATGCAAGTACAAAATAGATGCTTCTTTTAAAGAATTATTTTAGGCACGTCACTTTCATACATGTACCTTATAGGCTTTTTATTAGTGACAAACTGCTCTTGAAGTTTTCTCAGAACAAATGACGATATTTGAGAACATTGACCAGAAAATTAATTTGCAACTGCTTCCCCCCACCCCAAGTTAAGTATAGTACAGCTTTGAAGAAAAGTAGTTCATTTAGAGCTTTCAAAGTGATTCAGTCATATATCTTATTCTTCGTTATGTTAATCTGATCTGCAGGTATGGAAGAGTAAACTATGTTCTCTCTCGGAGACTGGAACTTCTACGAGAGGTTGGGCGATTACAAGAGAGTTTGGGTGTCCCAGGAGATGTTTCCTATACTTGTGAAACAGCTGGTCATTTCTTTTTATATCAAGTAAGAACCTGATAGATCAGACTTACAGTTTGAAGTGATAGAGATTGACAGTGCTGTTGCCATAGTATCCAGACTCCTATGGCTGCTCAACCATGTCCTATAGCCCATTCATTGCCAATATGTTATGCCATATATGAAACAATATGTTAGTCTTGAAATGGCATGGTTTTGGTTCTGTCTGAGGCACATTGCAATATAAAAATACATAGTTGAGAATTGGCAGAAAAGTTTTGGAATTTGGATTATGATATTAGTTGTGTTTCGTTTTAAAATGTAAGTGGCAATTTAAACTGTAATTACACTCTTGTTTTTGTTGCTGTTATCTAACCTCCGTACATAAGGAATCATAATTAGAAAGGCCAGTGGTTTTGCCTTAGTATGACATTGTCAAGGAGCCTTAACTGACTTATGCTCTACCTTGATTATATATTTGAAAGTATTAATCCACCTTGATAGTTATGAAATGCATTCTGAAAGGAAATAAAGTGCTTAGTGCTTTTAGTATTTGCACAAAATTCCAGCTAAAGGTTTCATGGCCCGTTACAAGGAATAAACTTTTAGCATCTAAAATGTTTTGTGAAACTGGCTATCAGTGGTAGCTAGGAATGAATATGGTATGCACATAAGGTGGAGTTCAGAAAACCCCACATATGAGAGGATAATGTTTCCACATTTGAACTGCCTTTTCAGTATGTTCCTTCATGGTGGGTTTTGGGTTTTGTTTTGTTTTTTTGGTGCCTTCAAGTCAGGGTTTTGGGGGTTTTTTGGACTCCTGGCAACTGCTTGGACAAGTCCCTGCAGTTTTCTTGGCAAGGTTTTTCAGGAGTGGTTTGCCCTTGTCTGCTTCCTAGAGCTGAGGGAGAGTGACTAGCACAAGGTCACCCAGCTAGTTTTGTGCCTAAAGCAGGACTAGAACTCACAGCCTCCTAGTTTCTACCCTGCTGCCTTAACCACTACACCAGACTGGTTCTTTCCTTAATGTATATTGAATCACGATATTTCAAAAGGTTTGTCAGGAAAGGAAGATTTTGCGGTGGGACCAAGGCACAAAAGTCATAGTGTATTTCCAGAATTCTGTACAAGCCTCTTTTGATTCTGGCTATATTAATGTATTCTTCTTTTTTCTTTTTAAATCAGGTAATGTCTCGCTGGGAAGAATATATGGTCAAAGTGAAAGCTAAAGGCAGCAAGCTTCCTGAAGTTGCTGATATCTGCAGCTTCTTTCCTTTTCACCAATATTTTGCAAATGCCCCTCAGCCAATTTTTAAAGGCAGATCTTACAGAGAAGATATGGAAATTGCTGAAGGATGTTTTAGGCATATTAAGAAAATATTTACTCAACTCGAGGTAAGATTAACAAAATAAGAAAATACTCTGGCATTCATTTTTAGTTAGAAAAAGGTAACTATGCCACAGTGTTATAATGGGTTTATATAAGGTCCTTCAAATTAGATCTCGTTGAGCAGTGAATAGTTTTTTCCCTTTGGTAAATGTAATGGAGATCGTAAACTGCCATGAATTCTAAATTTTCAGAATATATAAAAGACAAAAAGCTTCCTCTAACATCCTGTCCCCCATCTCCCAAATTTAAAGTAATTTGAGTGCTCTTATAGGGATTAAGTGGGGTAAAGATTCTTGCTTTGTGAGTGGATTGCATGCTTGCTTAATACAGACTAATTTTTAGGGAGCATAAAATTTTTGACACCTTATCTGAGTAAATTTTTCTCAGTGCGGACTACACATGTTACTGTTGCTGTGTGAAAAAATTCTAGATGTGAATTCCAAAATCTGTTTATAAGGGAGAAAAAGAGAAGAGTAACTAGGCTCCAAGTGAATATGCAGAAGCAGATTGTTATGATTGTGTCCTGGGGATAGCATTGTAGCAATTCAGGAAGGAATGGGGGAGGCACTTCCCCACTGTGGTTGAGGGGAAGATGCTTTACCACTCCTGTTTCCTTTTGGTGCATGTTGGAGAGAGATGAATTTGAGATTGGCTCACAATACATAGAGAAAGGTGCTGCTGGATGCGAAAAGTAGTCTGGGGTTTGTGTAATTGTTAAGTTAGGGCTGGATATATATTGTTCAGTATTATTCCAGTGTAAGGAAAGGCTTCATTTTTTTAAAAATTGAGATACTACTTCTACTCCACAAAGTGCAGTCTTTTGACAAATATTCCTTCCTTCCAACACAACGCATATTATCTACTATTGTTTTACCAACATTTGCACATCTTAAAATTTCACCATTCATTTTCCCAACTTTAGTAAATCTGTCAAGATACACAAATTCATCCACTTGCTCTATGTTTTTACCATTTATAAATTAGCCATCCTTCACCCTATTTCCCCTGTCAAACACAAATGCCTTGATCTTTGATACATTGGTTTTCAGATCCATACTCCAAGTTTCATCATGAAGTCTAACATTCACTCCAGATTGGGCTCTGTTAGCAACATGGCATAGTCTATATTAAAAGCTATACATATATTCACATCTGCAACCAACACCCCTAACATTCCATATACATTACGAGAGGGGAACATATGACCTTAGTGAGGACCGTATGCTGAATATCCCAGTTTATATATGTTTACTTCCATCATAATCCACTTTGAACTAAACCAACCTTCAATTCTGTATTTACCTAAAATGTTTCACAATTTAAGCCTGTTCACTTTATTATGTATATTTTTCTAAATCTAAACAAGCAACTTTTTCAGATTTGTATGTATCTCAGTGACCTGCTGAAAAGCAAAAATCTGATATTCACACCTTCCAGAAACACTTAAGAAAATAATCCCCTTATAGTTTTTCATTCATTTTTGTTCCCTTTCCCTTTGAATAAGAGAACAATAACGGAGGGCATTTTTTCAACCATGAGGCACAGATGCAGTCTTCACAAACTTGTTAAAAAGATCACACAAACATTTGTAAAAACAAGCCATGTCCATAGTTTAACAATTCTTCCAATTGCACAGTCTACACCTGCAGACTTATCATTTTTCATCATTCTCACAGCATTTATGACTCTTGATTTTTGGCTTGAACAATAACATGTATGGCAATTCTTTTGATCCTACTCTTCAACATATTGCTGTCATTCCTTTAAACATCTCTTAAATATTCCTTCCAGCTTTTTCTTACTTCAGTTTCAACCCAAATCATTTTATCAAGTTTATTTTAGTTCCATTCAATCTGATTTATTTGTTCGTTTGTTTGAAGCATTTATATAGCCAACCATCTTGTACCAAACTCTGGGCGGCTCACAACCAAGAGATAAAATAGCATCTATTTACAATAAAAAATATTAAAACAAAAAAATTAAATAAAAATCCAAGGACCTAGCACCATAGCTAAGCTTCCATGCTGCCCACAGCAAGCACGTCTCACCAGTCTCACCTTAACCCACCACGGAGAAGGCACGCTTCCTAGGTCCCATAAGATGACAACATTTAAGGGAGGAGACTAGGAGCGTGCCCACCCTATTCAATCTGGTAGGATGGGCAGATGTCCTCAGGTAGAGGTGGTCCCGCAAGTAACCTGGTCCCATGCCATGTAGGGTTTTAAAGGTAATAACCAGCACCTTAAATGGCACCCAGAAGGACACTGGGAGCCAGTGCAGCTCACGCAGAAGAGGTGTAACATGGGTGAACCTAGGGGCACCCATCACTGTGCTTGCCACCACATTCTGAACAAATTGTAACTTCCGGGTCTTCTTCAAGGGCAGCTCCATGTACAGCGTGTTTGATAATCCAAACAGGAAGTAACCAAGACATGAGTGACCATGAGCAAGGCCTCCCAGTCTAGGAAAGGCCTTGCTATAGACTTATCATTTGGTCCAGTTTACCTAGTTCCAAATCATTCAGAATCAAAAACTATCATTTTTATTTCCATCAAAATAATTCTGCAATTTGTCTGTCTCTTTTAATCTTAATTATATCTTGCTGTCACTGATCACATTCTTTACAACTATTATTTTTCTTTCCTTACACATTATACATTATCTTTCACTTGTCCTGTCTTTTTTTTTTTGCAGCAAACATTGCTTTATATGTTAATGGTCTTTTTAAATCCATCATTCAGCCATGTAAATATTTCCCATTAATGTAATGTCACATACTTCTACAGCACTTTATAAATATGATTCTTTACGCTCTAGCTTTATGCTCTCTTCCAACATATACTACTTTCCATTCCTTTTCATTGTCATCATAGATAATCAAATCACTTATCCTTTATTTTTCTAAAATGTATTTATTTATTTGCAATGCTTGTAAGCAGCTCTAATCCTAAATGGCTCTGAGCAGTGTACAGCAACAAAATAAAAATGCATAGCCTAATAACTAAAAATTAAATATTCAAATACACATTCTCACTCAAAACCTCTAGGAGCCAAAGGCTCACTGGACAATACAGCATTGCCTTGCTTGTGAAATGTTAAGGCAAAGGCTGCACATACCTCTTGGGGGGTATGTTCCATAAAGTGGGGGCTGCTAGAGAGAATGCCTGTCAGTTATCCCACGTCCATGAACCTTATGAAGGTGGGGGATTTTTAAAATGACCAGGCTGGACAGGCATATTTCATTCTGGCAAGGTGTTGGCCAAATATATCCATCCAGCTATGCCATATAGAGCTCTGCTCACACCCCACTTGGCTACCTAAAGAAGGGGCATGGGTGTCCACAGGTGGCAGAGTTCCAACTACAGAAAATCCTACCCTCTTCCTTTGGTTCCACAACTCAAAAAGAATCCCAGATTACAGCACAAGATGCCACCTCACTCATCACTATGAACTCTGGCCAGTGGCATCTAGTCAGAATGGATATGAGTGGCTTTATCCACCAAGAAACCCACAAATCAATCCAGCATGTCTGCAGGTATTTATTCTGCCTGTCTCTTTAGATAACTCTAAACAAAAGTACCAAGAGACATCTGTGGATGCAGTAAGCGCAGAGGAAAAAACATCTGCTACATTGCTCTTATGGCCATTTTATAGGCTTGAATGTGAGCTCTGACCAGTATGTGGTCACACTCACTTCTTTTTTTTTCTTTTTTTTTTCGCTACCATAACTCTAGGTGTCTTTTCAGTTGTGTCATTTCTCTCAACTGCTCAGTAAACCAGGGAGCTATTTGGGATCAGTGGGCAGAGACCGTGATGGACTAGTCTCATCGAGTTCTCTGGCCACTTCTGGATTCCACAGGTTGGCCAGTTATGACATGGAATTGTCTGCCAAAGTGTCAGGGAAATCCCTAAGTGTCTCTGGAAACCTTCTGGATCCATTGAGCACCTGGAGCAGACCATTCTAAGTGGTCCTCCAGCCTTGTGGAGGTCCACAACATCAGTGAGCTACAGTTTGATGAAGAAGTGATCTGATCACAGTAAAGGAGTAATGTTAATGTCTTCCCTATTCAGATCATGTTTCAAATCCTCTGAAGTAAAGAGCGTATTTCCTGGGTTCCACTAGGTGGCATTGTTTCATAGAAAGGACCCAAAGCGTCCACAACCTGTGGAATCTCATGGGATGGGCAGAAGCAGTTGGAGATAAACAATCCCCCCCCCCCCCGTGCCATGAAGGGCTTTATAGGTGGTAATCAGTACCTTGAATTGCACCTGAAAGCCTATAGGAAGCCAGTGCAATTTGCAAAGTAGTGCTGTTACATGGGCATACTGTGATGTACCTGTGCCACTGCATTCCAAAGGCAGCCTCATGTAGAGCATGGGAAGTACAGGTAGAGCTTTAGTGATCTGGATTACGTTTGTTCTGTTTGATGGCAGCTTGACAGTTCATTGAAAATACTAGCGTCCTGATCTTTTTTTACAGAATGTTGGGTATCATCTTTTCTTTCTGTAGGAATTTAGAGCATTTGAACTGCTCCGTAGCGGACTGGACAGATCAAAGTATTTACTTGTGAAGGAAGCAAAGATAATTGCAATGACTTGTACTCATGCTGCATTGAAACGCCATGACTTAGTTGAGCTGGGTTTTAAGGTAATACCATAATGCACAAAATACTAAAACTTTTTAAAATCTGCTGTCTTGACTTTTTTTATCAGAAGTCATGAGATTAAAGATTAATCTCTGTTTTTGTTTGCTCTTCAAATGGTGATTGTAACACTTTTAACTTTTTAGAGGTTTTTGAAGATTAAGGCTCTACAGTGCTTCAGATTTTATTTCCGAAAGGTGCTTCAGAATGTGTGGAAGCATGAATGAGCATCTTTCTGCAAGATCCTAAAATCTTTTTTCTGGGATCACAAAGGAGCTGCAGAGGTGTTGCCTTTAAGGCCTTGCAGACAGGTGCTATATTCATCTTCCTGTTCACTCCAAAGCACTTTTTTAAGACTTTGAGATCAAAACGGTTACATAACACCAATAAAGTTTATATATGGATAAGGCATACATTATAGAAAGGCAGTAAAGAGGTAAATTCTTATTTTGGTTGTGATATTGGGTACAATGTTTTTGATTACTTTCATGGAAATGCTTCAACATAGACTGAATTCAAACATTACACTGAGCCACAGCCAAACAAGCCACATAAAGCTTAGCACTATGTGTGTATCCAACCAATATAGTTTGTTACCCATGGTTTTTGGCTTAGTATGCTATGTGAACCCAGCCAATTGTGACCTCTTTAAAAAGCATAGTTGCGCAAACCATGCTTAACATGCATACACCAAAATAGTATAATATTTTATTTATTTATGGGCAATTTTTCTATCCCTTTTCTACTTGCAAAGTGACCAAAATGATCTCCTGACAGATTTATGCATGTTGCAAGCATGCTAATTCAAGTGCATTTATTGTTATACCAACCATTAAGAAATACAAAAAATACAGGTATTGTGTTGACATATTAGTTCTGGGCAGCAGATGGCTGGAGTTATTTGCGTGTAACTTAATTCTCTCTGAACTTTTCATATCTTTTACTTTTAACTGAAGAGTTTTGTTTATGGCAGTACATATCAGATTATCCAGGAAATTGCATTTACCTTTTGGTAAATAAATTATGATTACAACATTTTATTTAATACATTATTAGAAGTTATGTCTTTTGGTAAGCAAGTAACCATGATTTTAAACCAAGTGCCCTTGCAGTAATTCTGCTCCCTCAACTTCTGAGTTTGGCTAATATATTTCATTTGTGATTTCTCAGTATGATAATATCTTAATGGAAGAGGCTGCTCAGATACTGGAAATTGAAACTTTTATACCACTCCTTTTGCAGGTGAGAACTCAAACATTACATCAATTTATGACCTTTACATATTAATAAGAAACTATTATTCCAATGGATTGAAGTTTATGAATAGTAGAAAGCCTTATTTGAATATTATATCAAAAATGTGATGATTCATCGCTTAAAGAAAGTTCTCTTTGAGAAGAATCTGTCTTCCATCTGAGACATTTTCAGAAGAAAGGAAATAATGTTCTTGTATTCTAGACCAGGAATCACAAACTCGGATCATCTGAAGGGCCACACAAGGGTTAGTTTCTTAATCCAAGGGCTACAACAGTGAAAGATGTTTTGTTTTCAGTTAGGCATGTGTCACCCATTCATAAGAAGTTATAATTCCTGCAGATTCAACTCAATTTCAGTTTAAACCTAATGGGAAGCAGACAAAAATGATTCAAGATATTCTGTCACGTAGAAAAAAAGTAATTTTAAGTTGGTATTTTCCAATTACAATTTAATGGGGAAGAATGGAGGTTTGGAGTTTCAAATCATATTTAACATTGGAGCCCAAACCTCACCTATTTCATAGGACTATTGCAAATGGAAATCAGCCAGCCTGGAACAGAAACAGGACTAGTGTCTTTGGGATATATACGTGGCAGGTGGGCTTGGATAGGCTAATGCTGGGCTGGGCCTTCATCCAGTTCAGCTTCTGGGTGGCAGATGAGGAAGACTCCTGAAGAGAGAATTGTGTGGAAAATGCAGCAGCTTCTTCACTTTGATCTCAGCAGCACAAGTGACTAGCAGAGGCTGCACCAGGTATACATCCTTGTTTCTGCACTTGGACAGGGATGGTGTTCCCGTCTCTCTCTCCTTGAAAGGTGAACTCCCCACCTGAGAAAATTTGTCAGGGTTTTACTAAGAGATGCCACACTGCCAGTGCTTCCTACATCTACCCTGACAAATAGCTGTGGAGCCCAAGGAGGTCCTAAGCAACTTTGGCCTCATCTCATCTGACCAGCTGTAGCTGGGAGGAAATTTAAAAGGGGCAGGCAAAACAGGCAAGTGGGGATGCCTGTTCTCCTCACCCTTGCTCCAGGTGCTCATCACCAGCAGCTCTTCCCTCCCCATGGGAAAGGAGGGCAGAGGCAGGAAGCAACTGGAATGTGGTGTCTCTCAGGAAATTTGGCCTCAAGGAGAGCACACCTCCAGATGCAAAAGAGGGCAGAATGCACTCCTAATGTGGCCTCTACCAACTGCACCAATGGCAAGCTGACAAAGCCCAGCCCAAGCTGTGAGGACACCTTGAGGCTGAGTGGACAAAATGAGCTGAGGGCACTGCATGGGGACTGTGGGCCTTGAGTTTAAGAATTTGTATAAGTTATACACAGTTATAAAAGAAGAGAAAAATGCAGTTCAGAAAATTGTATTAGAAGAAAAGCTGTTTTTAATATTTAGTGTTGATGAACCTGTTTACTTTAGAAATACAAACTACACTAATGCAGCTTTTTTCCCCTTGATTTTGTAATTGTTTGATATAATTGATGTGTAGAAGTCAAAGCTAATACACTAAATCAGCTCAGTCATTTACAGTACAATCATAGTTTTTGATCAATCATATATAATAATGCTAATACTAGAGTCTGATTTGTATTTAACAGAATCCACAGGATGGGTTCAGCCGATTAAAACGGTGGATAATGATTGGGGATCATCATCAGTTGCCACCAGTCATTAAAAATATGGCTTTTCAAAAGTATTCAAACATGGAACAGTCTCTTTTTACACGGTTTGTTCGTGTGGGAGTGCCAACCATTGACTTGGATGCCCAAGGGAGAGCAAGAGCAAGGTAAGGCATAGGAAAAATTTTAAGGAAAAGGCTTTGTATGATGAAAAAAAACTTGCTAATATTGACCTCTGTGTTAAAGGTTACATTGCAATTGGTTTGTAATTTTAGAGAAATTAGTTCTTTCACTCTGAGACATACTTTATCTATCCCTTGCAGTGTTTTTAGTGTTTTCTGTCGCTATTCCCTTTTTACACTGCTGCGTTGTTAAGCACTTCATGGGTCTTCCGGAAAGCATTTGGAGGACAAAGATGATTAACCTACCTCCATTGTTGTTGTTTAGTCGTTAAGTCGTGTCCGACTCTTCGTGACCCCATGAACCATATTGCGCCAGGCCTTCCTGTCCTTCACTGCCTCCCTGAGTTTGCTCAGTTTCATGCTCATTGCTTCAGTGATGCTATCTAACCATCTCATCCTCTGCCGTCCTCTTCTCCTTTTGCCTTCAATCTTTCCCAGCATCAGGGTCTTCTCCAAAGAGATCTCTCTTCGCATTAGGTGACCAAAATATCTGAGCTTGAGCTTCATTATCGATCCTTCCAATGAGCAATCAGGGTTGATTTCCTTTAAGATTGACTGGTTTGACCTCCTAGCAGTCCAGGGGACTCTCAAGAGTCTTCTCCAGCACCACAGTTCAAAGGCATCAATTCTTCGGCACTCGGCCTTTTTTATGGTCCAGCTCTCACAGCCATACATTACTACTGGAAAAACCATAGCTTTGACTATGCGGATCTTTGTCAGCAAGGTGACGTCTCTGCTTTTTAATATGCTATCTAGGCTTGCCATAGCTTTCCTCCCAAGAAGCAAGCGTCTTTTAATTTCATGGCTGCAGTCTCCATCTGCGGTGATCTTGGAGCCCAAATAAATGAAGTCTGTTACTGCTTCCATTTCTACCCCTTCTATTTGCCAGGAATTGATGGGTCCAGATGCCATGATCTTAGTTTTTTTAATGTTGAGTTTCAAGCCAGCTTTTGCACTCTCCTCTTTCACCCTCATCAAGAGGCTCTTTAGTTCTTCTTCACTTTCTGCCATTAGGGTGGTATCGTCCGCATATCTGAGGTTGTTGATGATTCTCCCTGCAATCTTGATTCCGGCTTGTGATTCTTCCAGCCTGGAATTTCTCATGATGTACTCTGCATATAGGTTAAATAAGCAGGGTGACAGTATACAGCCTTGTCGTACACCTTTCCCTATTTTGAACCAATCGGTTGTTCCATGACCGGTTCTAACTGTTGCTTCTTGGCCCGCATACAGATTTCTCAGGAGACAGGTACGGTGGTCTGGTACTCCCATCTCTTTAAAAATTTGCCACAGTTTGTTGTGATCCACACAATCAAAGGCTTTTGCATAGTCAATGAAGCAGAAGTAGATATTTTTCTGGAACTCTCGTGCTTTCTCCATGATCCAGCGAATGTTGGCGATTTGATCTCTAGTTCCTCTGCCTCTTCGAAACCCAGCTTGTACATCCGGTAGTTCTCGGTTCATGTATTGCTGAAGCCTAGCTTGTAGGATTTTGAGCATAACCTTGCTAGCATGTGAAATGAGTGCAATTGTGCGATAGTTTGAGCATTCTTTGGCATTGCCCTTCTTTGGAATTGGAACATAAACTGACCTTTTCCAATCCCATGGCCACTGTTGCATTTTCCAAACTTGCTGGCATATTGAGTGCAGCACTTTAACACCATCATCTTTTAGTATTTTAAATAACTCAGCTGGAATACTGTCATCTCCACTAGCTTTGTTGTTAGCAATGCTTCCTAAGGCCCACTTGACTTCACTCTCTAGGATGTCTGGCTCAAGGTCAGTGATCACACCTGCGTGGACATCAGGGACATTAAGATCTTTCTTGTATAGTTCTTCTGTGTATTCTTGCCACCGCTTCTTAATCTCTTCTGCTTCTGTTAGGTCCCTGCCTTTTTTGTCCTTTATCATGCCCATCTTTGCACTAAACGTTCCTTTCATATCTCCAATTTTCTTGTAGAGATCTCTAGTCTTCCCCATTCTATTGTTTTCCTCAATTTCTTTGCATTGTTCATTTAAGAAGGCCTTCTTATCTCTCCTTGCTATTCTCTGGAAATCTGCATTCAGTTGCTTATATCTTTCCCTTTCACCCCTGCTTTTAGCATTCCTTCTTTCCACAGCTATTTGTAAAGCCTCATCAGACAGCCATTTTGCTTTCTTGCATTTCTTTTTCTTTGGGATGGTTTTAGTTGCTGCCTCCTGTACAATGTTACGGACCTCCGTCCATAGTTCTTCAGGCACTCTGTCTACCAAATCTAATCCTCTAAATCTATTCATCACCTTCACTGTGTACTCACAAGGAATATGATCTAAGTCATACCTGAGTGGTCTAGTGGTTTTCCCTACATTCTTCAATTTAAGCCTAAATTTTGCAGTAAGAAGCTCATGATCTGAGCCACAGTCAGCTCCTGGTCTTGTTTTTGCTGTCTGTATAGAGCTTCTCCATCTTTGGCTGCAAAGTATATAATCAATCTGGTTTCGGTATTGACCATCTGGTGATGTCCATATGTAGAGTCATCTCTTGTGTTGTTGGAAAAGAGTGTTTGCTATGACTAGCTTGTTCTCTTGACAGAACTCTATTAGCCTTTGCCCTGCTTCATTTTGTACTCCAAGGCCAAACTTGCCTGTTATTCCGATTACTCCTTGACTTCCTACTTTAGCATTCCAATCCCCTATGATGAAAAGGACATCTTTTTTTGGTGCTAGTTCTAGAAGGTGTTGTAGGTCTTCATAGAAGCGGTCAACTTCAGCTTCTTCAGCATCAGTGGTTGGGGCATAGACTTGGATGACTGTGATATTGAATGGTTTGCCTTGGATACGCACTGAGATCATTCTGTCGTTTTTGAGGTTGTACCCCGTTACTGCCTTTCCCACTCTCTTATTGACTATGAGTGCAACTCCATTTCTTCTAAGGGTTTCTTGCCCACAGTAGTAGATATAATGGTCACCCGAATTAAATTCACCCATTCCCGTCCATTTCAGTTCGCTGATTCCCAAGATGTCGATGTTCAATCTTGTCATCTCATGTTTGACCACATCCAGCTTGATTGGATGGTGCCATTAGAGAATGTTGTTGTGATTATTATGATTCTGGTTTTTGTTGCTTCATGAAAGCTACCCAGAAGCATTTGGAACTGAGTACATACAAAACTAAGTAAATAAATAACTGACCTTTAATATGCAAATGATAGGAATTAATTTGTTCAAAAACATTTTTCATAAATTGAATATTAAGTAATTTAGTAGATTAAGAATGTTTGTAATGTTGAGTTTATTGAACTAATTTAAGAAGGCCAACATGCCTTTTTGGTTCATAAATTATACTCCATCAATTTGTAATGCTGAAAAAAGAGAATTATTCTGTGGATTGTGCTAAATGACGTTCTGTGCAGCCTGAATGTAACATTATAGGATTAGTTCTAATTTTTAAGGCTCCTTTCAAACATTGAAAATAACTTTTCTTAATTAATATATAAAATATATAAATATATCTACTTAGAATGTAGAACTACCTTCTTGAGATCCTGCAACATGCCTTGTCAGCTTGCTGCTTGATACAGTCCAGAGAGGTAGCTATCATCTGTTGAGATTTTGTTACATCTATTACAGACTATTACAGACATTGAGAATAGTAAAGAAATACATTGTTATAAGGATTGTATTGAGTTAATTACTGCTTCCATTATATTTTTCGTAAAGCTTATGTAATCTCTATAATTGGCGATACAAGACCCTGGGTAACTTGCCACATGTACAACTCCTGCCTGAATTCAGAACAGCAAATGCTGGGTTTTTGTATGACTTCCAGCTTATAAATGTAGAGGATTTCCATGGTGTAGGAGAATCTGAACCCAATCCTTATTTCTATCAGGTAAGAAATGTTTAAAATACCCATAGTTTTCTCTCCTTTTGAATACAGAAATAATTCTTATAAGTAGATGTCTGAATTGTAATAGTTACTACCACTTGGTATTTGTACAGTGATCCAAATGATAATTGCTTAAACTAATCTTTTTGGAGACAGTCTACTGCTGAAATATGCATGTGCATTTATATAAAATAAGCAACTTATCAATTAGAATATACAAGTAACATTAGAATTTAAACTTACTTTCTTCCTTGGAGGAGAATAAACAATTATGTTTACTATTAGGAGAACAATAGACTGGAATCTGGCTTTTTTCCCCCCAAGTTGTATTTGTTAAAGCTTCTTAAAGTAATTCCACAAAGTGACACCTTGCTTTTAAAAGAGCAGAGTGACATCTTGTATGTTTATAGTTTTATATGCTTGCATAGAAGTCCCCCCCACCCCCACCCATTGGTGGATCAAGTCAATTTGGCTCCTCCTCAATAGGAAGTAGAGTTCTTTGCCTTTCCAAGGCAGATCAGGTAGGCCTGGTGCGTGTTGCTTCTTTTCAGTAAGGCTTGGAGTCATTTTCCTTGACCTTAATTATATGAATATTCTATGATCCAACACATGAAACAGAATTGTACTTGTTTTTTAAACTTTCCAGAATCTTGGTGAGGCAGAATATGTTGTTGCGCTGTTCATGTACATGTGCCTGCTAGGATACCCTGCAGAAAAGATAAGCATCTTGACAACTTACAATGGGCAAAAACACCTGATTCGGGATATCATAAATCAACGTTGTGGGAATAACCCAATGATTGGAAGACCAAATAAGGTAACATTCCAAATAATAATCGGTTGCATGTCTCAACAAAAGTGCAAAGCAAGTAACCAGTATCTAGAGTGCATTCATGATACTGAATGTTGCTTGCAGATTGGATAGTTTGTAAAATTGAAGTCATTCATGGGTTTTCCTGTCTACTTTAGTTTAACTACACTTTAATTTAGCCTTCTAGTTGGTAAGTTGTAGGAAATAATATAACAAACTGTATTATGAGATATTAGATGTGTATACAAATCTTTATCCAGTTCTGTATAGAAAAAGCACAAGTTTGCATTTCAAAAGAAAATAATGTTCCCAGTTTGTTGAAAAATAATAAATCCCCAAGGAGAATGTGAGAGTTAGTTCTCAGTTAGTGAAAAGCATGAAGGCAAATGTGGCCACTGCAAAATAAGGAATAGATGAAAACTGACCCTGACCCTCCTGAAGAAAAAAAAATTGATTTGATTTGATTTGATTTGTATGCCGCCTGACTCCAAATGACTCTGGGTGACTCACAAGTAAAACTATTTTAAAAAATACAATAAGAAACAAAAAGAATACAAGATAGCTAAGTCAATGGAAACTGGACTGGAATGGAAAAAAGAAAGAGGCCCACACAATCCAAGGGGGTTTTATTCACCCTCGCTCAACATGGGGTCATATAGTACATTATAGAGGGTGGGAGTGCTTAGATCAATAAGTGGATACTTCTTATAAAAATAGTTTTTTTTTTACTGCTGTCAGCTTGTCATCCTAATAGAACAGTTGTTTTCTTTTGATACCATTAACTCCATAGGCTGATTTGTTTAATTAGGGGAGGGGGTTGAATTAGCAATGAATTAACCTTCTCTCTTTTTCTGCTAGGTGACAACTGTGGATAGGTTTCAAGGCCAGCAAAATGATTACATCATCCTTTCACTTGTGCGAACAAAAGCAGTTGGACATTTGAGGTACGCAACAATGTATCTTCATACAGAGAATGGTGCAATCCTACCATAAATGGAGTATTTATGAGTAGAAACTCAATTGAAGCCTGTTTTATCTATCAGTCAGCCAGTAGATGGCTTGGAGTACATGCCTACTATATCTAGGATTTGGGAGGTTCATCACAGTTGAATTCCTAAAAGCATTCATTACACATTGTAAATGGCTGTTCTGTTTTTTATAGTAAGCAAGTCCTATTCTGCTGCTTGTGATTCTCTGATATAAATGCAGGTAACACAGTGTTTGAATTAATAAAGGTCTGATCTAGGTTTACTGAAACATTGTCAAGTTCAAGATCATTAGATAAAGTTTATTGTAAATTTTAGATGATAATATCATATACATTTATCAAATATGCAATAAAACAGTAAGCAAAATTTAAAGTTATATAAAATCAGGCTATAGCCCTTAAAAAAAGTTAAAATAACAAAATCATGTTCAGTAAATAAAGCTAAGGAGGAGGTGTTTACATTGTTCAGCTGCAGCTTAGCAAAACCTTCCAATCTCCATAGGGCAGGCATCTTCTGTGTTTTCAATAAAAATTCAATCTTGTGGGGATCTAGCCGGTATAGTTTCCTTTTCAGACTAGGTGCAAAGTATTTGGTGTGTGCAGCAGAGTAAATTGGGCAGCAAAGCAGATAGTGAGAGATGGCTTCTGGACAGTCCCCTTGACACGGAAAGTCTTGCTGGAATTTTTAGCTACTGACCGTTGCATATGGCTGATGCCAGTTGTTGCATCCATAGTCTTGTTAATGCTGATCAGTGGGAAGGGATGGTAATTAATTTCAAATATTCTTGACATTCAACTTTGTTTTATTGTTGTTGCATACCAAGGGGCAACTTTGTAGTCACTGACTGAATTTAAATCAGCTTGTGCAGAAATACCACATGCCCAGTTCTTAAAAGTCTGCAGAGATTGATTGATTAATTTAATAAATAAATAAAATTGTTGCATATGCACATGCATAAATGAGGCCCCTTAGTGTGGTGAACCAATGAAGATGTTTCATTGGAATTTATGTCATTTATTCTAATAATCAAAGTTTGGGTAACCAGGAATAAGAATGGGACATTACCGTATCCTAGTACTTAAAGACTCTAACTATAATACTTGTTTTAATAGATTAGATACTGGACTCTGCAAGGAGGAAGGATGTGGGAGTATCTTTTGGACTCCCAGAATAGTTCTACAGAATTTTTTTTTAAAAAAATCAAAATTGTATGATGGAGAAATCCCCTATAACATAGCCCCATTAAGGAAAAATGGGGCTAGTTTCTTTTTTAGGAAATGTATTACTTGGGGAATTTGACAGTTACCAGCAATAGTTGCATAGTCTGAGAACGGCTTCCATTAGTAACCTGTAGGATTTGATGGTGGTTGGAATGCCACAATGAGCAAGGAGGACTGCTAATTGTTTTGGAAAGACATTAATATTGCATAGACTTTTTATTGTCCAATAATGGTTATTAGACAGTAACTTTACCACTTTTAGGATATGTTCCCTGACTCACCACTTATGGAGAAGACTTTCTCTTCATAAGATGGATTCCCAGTTGATGTTGTAGTCCATGAAAAGTGAAAGTTACTCTTTTCACAAAAGATGCTTCCTTGGCTCTTTTTTGGAAGTTTCCTTTATTACAAGTCAGATTCTAACAGCTAACTTATGAATGATATTGTTATTTATGTATTTACCATACTTGGATTTTAATATTCCTTTTTAAATTAGGGGACTGCAAAATGTATTGAGTTCAAAACAGCCATTGTGAGTGTTACTAGCTCAAAATAAAACTTCTGTATTATTAAAGTTTTTTTAAAAAAAATCAGAGCAACCCTTTATTATATGGTTGGCACCTTTTTGGTGACAAATAGGAAGCCTTGAAATAGGTCATCTGACCTGTTTCTTGTCTTGTCCATACTTATATTTAAAACATTTCCTAAGTGCAACATTGACTATAACACCCAATTTTAGAGCAGATTAATTATGAAATTGAAATTTTCAGTTAAACATCTGTATTTCTAATTAAAGTTTCTAACACAGAGAAATATGGACCAGAGTTATTTTATCTTTAGTTTTAAGGGAAAAAATAGGCATTAATTTAATTCACATTATTTTTCACAATGATTGGAAGGATCGATAATGAAGCTCAAGCTCAGATATTTTGGCCACCTAATGCGAAGAGAGATCTCTTTGGAGAAGACCCTGATGCTGGGAAAGATTGAAGGCAAAAGGAGAAGAGGACGGCAGAGGATGAGATGGTTAGATAGCATCACTGAAGCAATGAGCATGAAACTGAGCAAACTCAGGGAGGCAGTGAAGGACAGGAAGGCCTGGCGCAATATGGTTCATGGGGTCACGAAGAGTCGGACACGACTTAACGACTAAACAACAACAACAATTTTTCACATTCAAAGGAAATAAATTTCCTGCTTTAATTGTTCAACATGCTTTTTTGTTGTGAGTGGAAAAGTGTTCAAGTTGTAAACTAAATATCACTGTTGGTTTTAAACATATAGCTGTTTAATTTTTCCTTCTTGAAGGGATGTTCGGCGTTTGGTGGTTGCTATGTCAAGAGCCAGGCTTGGTCTGTATATATTTGCAAGAGTGTCGCTATTCCAGAACTGCTTTGAGCTGACTCCAGCCTTCAGCCAGCTTACTGCTCGCCCTCTTCAACTGCATATAATCCCTGCAGAGTATTTTCCAACACTTCGTCAGGTACAACTAGCTATCCTGAATTACATATATGGCATATGGTGTAAGAACTTAAATTTATCTGTTTAAAAACATATCTATCATTAATATTATATTAGTTATTTTATCTGACTTAAGAAGTGCTCTTCCATTGTTTTAGTTTCAGACTACTCTAACTACCATTTTCTTTCTTTCCTCAGAATGGAGAACATCCATCTCATCAAGTTCATGTTATAAAGAATATGCCTCTGATGGCCAATTTTGTGTACAACATGTATATGCATATGATCCAAAGTACACACCAACATCGACAGGTAAAGAAATAAAAGTTAAGAAAGACTTTTGTTTAATTTAAATGCTCTGAGTTAAACCAGTTAATAATTTCTGATAACAAACGAATTTACACAGAGTTGAAAATTAATTGACACAGTTGATTTTATTTTTAATAAGTCTCTTTTGCTTTGGGTAGCTGTAAACAGTATAACCTAATCTGGAGGACAGAAGAGAAAGAGAGTGGCACGTACTGTACTTTTGTGAATCAGACAAAACTTGACTGAAAATGATACTTAACATGCAGAAAGTTGACAAAGATAAATTTTATTCATCTTCCATAGCAGTAGAATCCAATTATACTGATTGACAGACAGTAAAATCAGTACAGAAAAAGGAATGGCAGCTCAGATAAGATTGCTCAGTTTACTGGATTTAAACATTAGTTTAATTAACATTAGTTAATTAAAAGCATCCTAAATTTACCTCATACCTGTATTATAAGTTGAGAGAGGAAGCCATGTATATGAACTAAGTTCATTTATATCTTGATAAACCATAATTCAGTTAACCTCTGAAAATAGCTGTTGTGTGGGAAGTATAACACGTATATATTAGCTGTTGATTCATGATATGTATAAATAAAAGTTGACAATGCATACTACATGTTTCATCCTTTTAAGGCCCTCACATTCAACTGAACACAAACCTTCATTCTGAAACGAGTTAATTAAAAACAAGCAAATAAGAAACAATATTCTGTTATGGAGAAAAAAGAATAACAGTGTGATGTCTTTTTATGAAGAAATTATTACTTGTGCAAAATTAACTTTGGCATCCACTAGGGTAGATTTGTTGATATGACTGGGAACTCCTGTGACTAATTATTGTGAAGGGAAGCTCATTTTATTCTTGCTCTTGACACTATATGCAGCCAGCTAAACTTGTTTGTACAAAGCTCATTCCCACAGACTTGGAGATGCTGTAGTGTATTTTCAATTGTACTGTTAAAATGTTATTTTTAACATCATATTAGTTTTCTTACAAAAAGAACTGAATGACACTAATCATATATGGTAGAAATTGTACCAGCTGCATCACAGAAGGAGTCCCAGTTTGTATCCGGCAGATAAAAATATATATTTAGCCAAAGACAAAGGAATCCCTAATTTGAGAGGCTTAGATTTTCTGAATGTCTATAATTAGTCTACCAAAAATATCATTTTGGACCACATATTATGATACCCAGATATAGTCATTTCTAAGTTTGGGTGCTATTCTTCCAGTTGGTCAGTGCAGCATTAAATTTATATACGGCTGTCAGAAGCATTAGTTAAATAGATAGAATGTTAGCTTAATTCCACATTTAAATTCTAGTGTAAATGAGAACTCCATTTAGAACTATGAAAAGGAATTTTGGGGATGCAATGTATTCTATCTTTCCAGTATCTGATAACAGAATGTCCTCCAATCCCATTCCTTGATGTCAGAAAGAAAGATAAGATTGGAGAAAGGCACATAGCAATATTTAATTTTTATTAGCCTGTTTTCATCTTGTGTCAACAGATACACTAAAGTTTTATTGTAGCCTTAACTCCTTTCTTCTAAAGGCCTGCTTCAATATGTTTTCTTGTTGCATAAGCAGGGAGTTAGGAATCATGTTTATTCCATCCTTCCTTTGCTCCCTTCTTTACGTACATAAAGTAACTGAAGAGGGAGATCCATGTGGAACTTCCCAATTCAGTTTTACTTTTAATGTATAACAAAGAGAGACAGAACATTAAATCTGAAGAGAAAAAACTGAACAGACTCATAGTACATTACTACGAAAAAAACAACAACATGATTCATGCTGCAGTTCTCATTCTTGGAAGTAATTCCATTGAATTTCTGGAACTTCTCAATAGGTTAGTAGGGGTTTGTGTGTTAGGTTAATTGTCAGACTAACTATTCTCTTCTTCAAACTGCAGCAATAACAAAAACTGGTTTCATTAAGTAGCATGTAATAATTCACAGAGTTTCAGCATACTCAAAATGCTTGCTTGCTTGCTTGCTTGAATTTTCTTTAATCGTAAAGCATTCAAGAATTCTGAATCATCTTAAACCTATAGCAAACTATGTAATGTCTTTCACTTATAAAATTGCTAATAAAAGAATTCTGTATTGAGGATATTGTATAAATTAAAATTTATTTATTTCATTAAATTTATTATAGCTGCCCACTCCAACAGACTTTTAAAATAATTTTAAACAAGTTATATGAAATAATTTGTCAGTATCAACATCTGATTTTGTAACTAGTGTAGTTTATATTGATAGATTTTATTTATTTAGTATAGCTGTGTACACCTAAGTTTGATCTGTGTTATGTTGAAATTGTGCATAAACAAAACATATTTTCCTAATTTTTTTTTCATTGTAGGATTTATTACCTCCTCCAGAACTTGTTGAAGAAAGTGAAATATCCATACCTCAAGAAAGTGAAGTTATTCAGAGTAAAGAATGTGAAATGGAAATAGAAACTGAAATAAAAGCTAGATCAGTGGATACTATAAAAGAGAGTGTTTTGGATGAGAAACCAAAGACAACAGAGGAAAAAGAGGAGCATCGGAAAATGCCTGAACATCCTGGAAGAGATAGTGACAGTGAAGATAGTGAAACAGAAGTTGATGCTGATAAATGAACATTGCCTTTTTGAGTCTGAAAAAGGAGTTATGAAAAGATGACCATAGATGCCATGTGTATCCACTACCTTAGTGGGTCAACTGCTGTAAATATTAATGATACTTCAGATTTCATTTCTTTCTGCCATGAATATGAAATGAACCATTTGTATGGTTGTAATCAAGGACCATAGGCACAATGGCATCACATTTTTACAGTATGTGTATACAGTGTATTTAGTAAAGCATTTTTAAACTATTGTTCTGAGTCTTTTTTGGTATTGAAAAAACTTCTGCATTTTCATGCATGTATTTTTTTTCAGATAAGATGTTACATAGTTAATTGATAGTAATAATAATTTAAAAACACCATAAGCTCATGCTTTCACACATAGGCAAACAGATCAAGCTTCTCTAAACCGGTACCTGCCAAGTGTGTTGGGATTCCCCCTCTCAGACTCATGCTGGCTGGGAACTTTAGGTGATGCAATTCTGGAAAAAAAAAATTTGGTTGGGCAAGAAGACAGGAATAGATCATAAGATACTTGCTTATTGCTTTTATTTCAGTGGTACACCAGCATAGAACAAACATAGCAATCATTCTAAAATAAAAGGTGTAAAATATATTAATAAAATAAAATAAAAAATATTAACATGAAATTACAAAATTGAAAGTATAAAACCAAAAAACCCCTATAAAATTATTATCTATAGTCTAAATTCTATAAATGGTTAAGCTAGTTAGCAGTAGATAAATGCATAATAAATAGTTTAAGACATTTATTTAAAAATAAATATTTTTATACAATTAGTTTATTTTAAAAAAGAGAAATAAAGGATTATGAGATATATTGAGTTATAATAATCTAGACAGGGCTCAACATCACCTTACCTGGAGGAGATAATAATATTGTTAGATTGTGCCACTATAAAAATGAAAAAAAAATGTTTTTTGCTAATAATAGAAGTTTAAATTGCATGTTAGACTGGCTTTTTCTACCCTGTTCCTGGTTAATAATTTTCTACTAGGAGGTTTTTTGTTTGTTTGTTTGTTTGTTTGTTTTTGATATGTGTGTGTGTTTTTTAAATCTGGAAAAGCATTCCGTTTTCCCATTCCTGCTGACTGAGGAAGTGCATTCCTAAAGGAAAGTTGTTGTTCCTGTCCCAGTAGAGAAGTAACAATGATATAAAAGTAAACATTAGAATTGCCTACAATTCTGATGTCATACAATCCACAAACTGGCACTGAATAATCCTGTGCAGTATTAAGTAAATGAGTGGTATACTACTAGAATAAGTGTTTTGGCACATAATTCTACGACTACAATGCCTTAGGGTAAATATGTTCCAAAGGTGCTTGCCGACAGGACTATGTCACTACACTGCAAAAAGTAACCATTTTAAGAATAATAATTTTTCAAGTTATATTACATTTTTGTAATATTTTGTATATTACAAGTTTGCTAGCTTTTCTAACAAAACGTATATGAAATAGCATGCCTAGAGAAAGATGGAACAGAAGATTTTGCTGTATTAAATAGAGGATAACGTTCTCACCTATTAATGAGGATCAATTCTTTCTGATTAAGTTACACAATAACCAGTGTTGTTATTTAGCAGTCTCTAAATCATTATAGAATTGTATTACCAAAGTAAAAACAATTTGGTTCCTTAAGTGTTATCATGAATAAAATAAGCCACAGATTTTTAACTTGTCCCCAAGAGAGGCTTTATGGTACAGAGCATTGAGATCTGGTGATAACAGTTTCATAAACTAACATTCATAATACGATGAATGGCAGAAAAGCCTTCTGGCAACATGACCAGCTCAGCTACAGAACATCGGCTTTCTAACCTATTTTCTAAAAATATTCCAGTGTCTAACTTATTTGTGCTTTTTAATAAAAAATCAATCCAAATACTGGCAGGAACAGCTGCTGATTATTATATGTATTTTAAGAAGGAACTTGAGATATTTTAGGTAACTGGTTTTAATATGTCTCCAAATAAGATTGTCAATGAATACAATAAATGGGTGAAAGATTACAGATTTTTTTTTTAATTTCTAATTGTGCTGGCTCTGTCACTGCACATATTTAGCAACTGGATATACCGAGGAACCTATTTAAGGTTCCTAACCTAACCTCTTAAGCTGATTTGAAGTCCATGCTGAGGACATCAGCATTTATATTAGAATTTGACAAGCTAATAGCCTGCCAGGAGTGGTTGGGAATATAAGGCATACTGCTAGGAAACGAGAATGTGAGAAATTTATTCATTTAGACTAGGAATGGGTGATTCCTGACTTCCAGATACTGCTTTGGTATTTCTCACCATTAGCCATGCTGGAAGCCCCCAAGTTCCCCACCTATGATTCAGACATTTGTTTTTCTTTCAATTGCTGTAAAGAATATCCAAGGTTAGATCTAAAATTGAAACAGAATTACATTTCTGTCTACATGATACTCACACTGTACAGTCTCCAGGTGAAAAGCTCTCTAATAATAAATGATTTCACACTGCCCTCTTTACTGGAGATAAGGCAAAAAGGCCTGCCCATATCAGCTCTAAATTCCTAGGCTCCAGAATAAGAGTAGTCCTGTTATGCATCGTGAGGCGCTTCAGCATTCTGCTGCTTAAATCTGACATCTCTCTATTGTCAAAAGATCTATTTTTAGATTGATAGTCTGTGGAAATGGAATGTTTAATTACTGCACTGTAAAGGGAAAGGCATGGAGGATGGGGTGGGATGCTACTTTCAAGTACTGTTCTAAGGGCAAGAGAAAGGGTTCAAAGGGTGCTTCTTAAAGAGTTAACAGTTAACTAATACTCTGAGTTCCATATTAGTGTGTGATGCCAAGTCTATAAACAATTTTTAAATACAACATAACTAAGTGTCAACATTGCTAAAAGTTCCCATGTATCTATTTCACTATTATAACAAATTAAACTAAGGGTTAAAAATTAAGTGCATCCTTGATTACATGCACAACATGCTAACCCATGATTACTAAATTCACCCATTTTCTGGGTTTGCACAACACAGTCCTGAACTAATAAGTTGGGTTAAGATTGCCTAAGCTGCTAAGCTAAAATGTGGTTATTGTTCAATGTTTTACTCAAATGAAGTCAATGGCTAGGAGGCAAGACTGACCTAAACTCAGTAGTGGCCTCAAATGCTTTTACCATCCTGTGTAAGTGAATGGTTGCTGTTTCATTCTCAGGAAAATGCTGCATTGAAGTTTGGAGACCTAGCCCTTATTATGGAAATGCATTGCACCCAACTGGATCTCAAACAAGCATAATGATGAGCTTTTTGCTAGTTCACAATAATGCTGACGTGTAACTAGCCTTCTGGTCATTTTGTATCAGATGGAACAAGGTAAGTATGAATATTTTCTTGCACATTTTGCCTATAAAACATCAGGACTTAAAGCTGCACCCCTTATATAGTGTTTATATCCAGAAAACCTATTAAGATATTTTTTTATTGATTATGTGACATCAAGTAGTTGTCGAATCTTAGCGACCACATAGATATTCTCCAGGATGATCTGTCCCCAACCTGGTCCTTCAGGTCTTCCAATGGTGCACCCATTGCCACTGTAATTGAGTCCATCTGCCTAATTGCCAGTCATTCTCTTTCCTTCCACGTTTCCCAGCATTGTAGACTTCCCCATAGAGCTAGGTCTTTGTATAATGTGTTGTATAATGTGTTGTATAAAGCATGATATCCAATAATTTCTGCTTTGAGTGAGAACTTTGGGTTGTTTTGTTTGATGATTCATTAGTTTGTTTTCTTGGCTATCCATGGTATTCTCAGGAGTCTTCTCCATTATCCTCTTTCAAAACGCTCTTTCTATCCTGCTTCTTCAAAGTCCAGCTTTCACTTCCACACAGTATCACAGGGAAAACCATTGCTTACATGATTCTAATCTTTATAGGTATAGACAGATTCTAGCATCAGAATATCTTTTCCAAGGCCTTTGTGGCTGCTCTACCAAGTACAAATCTGCAGTGTTTTTCTTGACTGCTGTCAAGAAAAGGAATAATTGGAAAATATTGATAGTTGATCCTAAAAGGTAGAAGCTATCCACTGTTTCAGTATCTTCACTATCAATTCTAAGGCTGAACCTGTTGGCATTAGTTTTGTCTTCTTTATATTTAATCTTAGTCCCATTTTTTCACTGTGCTCCTTGTCTTTTATTACTAGAGATTGCAGATCATCTGCATTTTCAGCTATCAGAGTAGTGTCATCAGCAAAACAGGTTATTGATGTTTTGATGATTAATCAATTTTAAAACCATGTTCATCTTCTTATCCAGCTTCCCTCAATATATGTTCTGTATATAGGTTGAAGAGAGCCACTTTGGTGTAGTGGTTAAGGCATCAGGCTAGAAACTGGGAGATTGCAAGTTCTAGTCCTGCCTTAGGCACAAAGCCAGTGGGTGACCTTGGGCCAGTCACTCTCTCTCAGCCTTAGGAAAGAGGCAATGGCAAGCCACTTCTGAAATCTTGCCAAGAAAACTCCAGGGACTAGTCCAGACAGTTGCCAGGAGTCAACTCTGACTTGAAGGCACCCAAAACAAAACAAAAGTTTGAATAAATAAGGGGAGAGTATACAGCCTTGTTTTACTCCTTTGCCATCCTGGAGCCAGTCTGTTTCACCATGTTCTGTCCCTACTGTGTATAGATTTCACATAAGGATAGATTTCACATGAGGATAATGAGATGTTCTGAGAATCCCATTTTAATAGGACATTCCACAGCTTGACAAGATTGACATAATTGAAGGCCTTTTTAAAATCAAGCTTGAACATTTGGCATCTCCCTTTACATCTAAGGTTCTAATCTGCATTGGTACTCTCCCCATTCCTCTTTAACATCTACACGAAGCTACTATCCAAGGTCATCTGATGGCACTGGGTTAGGTATAACCAGTATGCTGATGATACTTAGCCTTACATCTCTAACCCTGGCCACCCAAATGATGCCATGGACGTTCTGCTTTTGTTTCTGGAGATTGTGTTTGGATGGGGAACAACAAACCTCAGCTCAACCCTAGCAAGACTGAGTGGCTTTGGGTATTAGAACCACCTTGTTTTGGGGACTTTCCATCTTTAGTTCTGGATGGGATTGCATTACCCCAAATAGAACTAGTGAGCAATTTGAGGGTCCTCCTGGACTCATGGCTTCAAGGAACAAGTGACAGCTGTTGCAATGATGGCCTTTGCGCAATGTTGTGTTGTATGCCCATTCCTGGACTGGGAGGCTCTGCTCATGGTTACTCATGACTAGGGCACCTCCCGAATGGACTAATGCAATGCGTTTTACATGGGACTGCCCTTGAAGACCATCCAGAATCTGCAGCTGGTACAGAATGCAGCAGAATGGACAGTTATGTGTAGTCCTCGATCAGCACATGTTACACCTCTACTCCATGAGTTGCATTGGCTGCCAGTACACTTGTGGGTTCAATCCAAGGTGCTGGTAGTGATCTATAAATCCCTTAAAGTATGGGGCCAGGTTATGTGAGGGACTGCCTCTCCCCAATTATGTTTACCTGCCCCATTATGTCTGGCAAAAGAAGCATGCTCTGGGTCCCATCTATTAGGAAGTGCTATCTGACATCGCCCAGGAAGAGCTTTTTCTGTTGTGGCACCCACCCTTTGGAACACCATCCCCCCCAAAATTAGATTGCCCATGACACTGTTGGCCTTTTATAAGACCTTAAAGACATGGTTCTGTCACTGAGTTTGGGGTTCTGGCTGTGTGGCAGAACCTGTGTGATGGTTATGTTGATCTGTTGTTGGTTGTTTTGTCTTTACTTCAGCTACAGATGTGTGTGTTGTTTTTATTGTTATATGCTGCATGGTCTTTTTAACTGTTGCTAGCCACCCAGAGTCATGAATTTGGGATGGGCAGTCATACAAATTGAATGAATGAATGAATGAATGAATGAATGAATGAATAAATGAATAAATGAATAAATGAATGAATGAACAAACAAACAAACAAACAAAACAAACAAACAAACATAAATAGTCAATTTGATTTCTGTGTACTCCATTTGGTGATATCCATGCTTATAGGCATTATTTTGGTTGTTTGAAGACTGCATTGCCAATTATTATTAATTAATAATTAAGTCATATACTTTATTAAATCTAGTAGTCTTTTGAATTATGTAGGCACTAGCAAGCATAAAAGGCCACATCTATAGGAAGAGCAGCATAACTACTGTATGGTTATAGCATTATATAGCTCATGAGATGGGCGGTGTCTAAATTCAAAATATAAATAAATAAATGAGGTAGAATGTGTCCTGTTAGGACTATACAGACAGTCCTGAAATTCCTTTTAGCTTATTCTGCTCTGTTCTAGACAAATAGTGAGTACAATTCTGTTTTTAATTTAAAGTTCTTATTTGGTTACTTCAAATGAACAGCCATACTCTAAGCTGCCCATTCTGATGCTGGGACAGTACTCAAGATAAACTCTTGGGCAGACAAAAAGGCTACAGGGGAATGGGAAAGTTAGAATCTTTACTATAGAAATGGCAGTTACTCACTGTGAGTACTCACAGTTCTTCTTATATGATTTGATGTTCTTTTCTGTTTTAGCCCACTGTAAACAGAAAATCAGTGCAGTGTGCATCAGTGTACTATATATAATTTGCATATGTATCATTCATAATGATTATTCCTGGAATGCCCTTCATGGTTCAATATCATAAGCCCTTTATTAGCATGTATATGTGAACATACACATACACATACACATACACACACAGGTGGCACTTGACTAAAGTTAAATACTGTAGACACATTAGATAAATGATAAATGTGCATCTTGTTAGCTTTTATTTCTGTTAATACAGTTCTGTGAAAAGATATTTATTCCCAGTCATGAGTTTCTGATTTTTTGCATATCTTTCCCATTGAATGTTATCAGACTTTCATGTGGTTCTACTGGTATATGAAGGGAGTTGAAGTAGATCTAAGATTTTGGTGCTGCTTTCATTTATTTCATAAACAGTTATCCTAATCTGAAAGGGGGAAAATACAGAACTGTACTCCAATGTATGCTATGCTTTCATCATTTTCACAACTACAAGGTCAAACTAGATTTCATTAGTAATTTTTGTGTCCTAACTGATTCCCCATTCTTATAACATTCACCCACTGGCATCTGGTAAGCTTAAATTATGCAGTGAAAGGAGGCAGTGATGACAGCTGCTCTTTCTGAATCAGCTCCTCAACTAGTCTTATTATAGAGGGTTATAATTTTTAGATAAATACATTACAGAATTATTAGCAAGAAAACTCAAAGTATGCAAGGCTATTCTAGTGAGCTCGTTGCTTTTTTTCATTGTCCATGTGTACAGATTTTTAAAAAGCTGATGGTTTCGCTGGCATTGATATTGAGATCAAGCAGTGTGCAGTGATTAAGATGTTAAGATTAAGAAATTGCCAGACAGCTGCAGGGAGACATTTCCATTGGTTCAGCAACTCAAGGGGAAGTAGTAAAAAAAAAAAAGGCATGCCAATCCTGACTGACTTCCTCCTTTTTCTTATTTAACATTTAAAACCACATGTCAACATAAAAGTATGCTGAATTCTTTTGGGAAATAATAAAGCTGCATTGAATTATTGCATACAGTTACTTAGAATTTTCTGGACAGGGTAGATAATAGCTTCTTTTTAGAACTCAACAGCCATTTGGTCATTCCCCAAAAGTCAGAGGACCATTGTTTTATTCACTCCCACATTTAGCCATTCTGTGTTTTGTAATGATGTTTTCAACATCTAATGGGTTTGTAGGGCAAGTTTTGTGGTGAGAACTAACCAGGAGGGCTATTGTTTCACTCAGGCTGGAGCAATGTGCATTTACTAGACTGGATTTCATTCATTCCATTTTAGGTATTTATCTGAATTTGGAGCGGAGGGGGATACTTCATAACAAGCTTCTCCATATGAGAAAGAAGGGGCCAGTAAGAGAACCAGGGTGGTGTAGTGGTTAAGATGTTAAACCAGGGATGGAGAGATCCAGACTGAATTTCCCCCAGCACAGAAAACCACACGATCACTTTGGGACAGTCACTCACTCTCAGCACAATCTACCACCCAGATAGTTTTGCAGAAGGAAAAAAAAAAAAAAAGGAAGGAACCCTTTTTATGCTGTTCAGGGTTCCTGAAAGAAAGGCAGGGTATACATTAATCTGTTTCTTCTTCCCGTAATTTTGTATGTGTGTGCGTGTGAAAGCAATGTTTCCTTGTAGCTGCGTACAAAAACTAGAAATTCCAAGCTGGGGCATTCCTTCAAAAAAGCATTTTTCCCCTGTTCCATAAACTCAAACCACCCTAAATCCTGGATCTGATTATTCAGATGTAGGCCTCAGGCATTTCAATGGGGTCTTTGTGTAAAGCTCCCTCATATCAGAGCCTTGCACTGGGCACCAGAGGATTACAAATCACACACACACACACACACAATTTTTCCTTAAAAACTGGATATGATTAAAAACAAAAATGTAATCAATTACAAAAGTGAATGGAGCAGAACCTAGAAATGTGGTATCAATCAAGACTTGGACGGAAATAGAATATTAAACAACAAAACCTAAAATCTGTTGTTTACACCCTATTCCTACTTTCATCGGAAAGAAGGAAGGAGGCTTGTTCGAGGCTAATAAGATTACTAAGATTTGTGGGCAGGCAAGCCCTCAAAACTAGCTTCTGTGATGAGAGGAGGTCCAACCAGCCTGATAAAGTCCAGTATTTTCTGCAGTTACTGCTACCTTTGTGTAAACTCTGTGGATCCCTCTGCACCATTTACTCACCATTTTAAATCCCCTAAAATTCCTCGGTCCCAGTTACTTGCAGCAGCTCCTGTTCTAAATAGCTTCCTTTCCTAATGCCTTGAAAGGCATTACTGAGGATAGCCCCTGCACCTCTAGCGTTTCTTTAGGGTTATGTGCAGTCGTATACTTTTGAAAGATTAATTCAGAAGAGGCAAACCATTATCGTCTGCCAGGAATTGCTGAGAGCTTCGTTTGGCAGCTTTTCATCTGAGGCCTACCAGGATTCTGGAACTGTGGAGGTATTGGCAGTGGCTGGGTGGGGGAGGGTAGCAGTCGAGTGGCAGTCTACTGTGGACCTTCCCCCCCCCCCCGCTGCCCACGGAATCCATTTTGCCTTTTCCTCAGCTAGTTCCAGAGAGGGAGCAGACAGCCACTTTGACCTGATTCCATCTGCTGGCTAGGTGCTTTGATTGTGGACTGTGGGCTTCCCACTGTGTACTGATTCTCCCTCTGGATGAGAGCCAGAGGAGGAAATTAGTAGATTGGGTGAATGGAAAGGGAACCCTAACCAGTGGGTGAGAATGGCGCTGGGTGGGTGGGGGGGGGGGGGGTCCTGGAAGTGGGAGTATGTTTGGGTGTGTCTGCGTGTATGTTTGTGGGTGGAGTTGGGATACTGGTGCTGGGTACCCTGATGGCCTGAGAGCCAATGAACCTGAAGTGCCTCAGGGTGCCTGGCTTCCCCTCCTTGGGATGGATGAGACTGAGTGTTAAGGGATGTCTCTGGCCTTGGAAATTTGAGGAGGGGGGAGGGGGCTAGATTGGGGGATGGTGTAGTCTTTGGGGGGATGAGGGCAGGCCAAAGTATTACAGTGGGGACAGCCATGGGGAGTTACAGCGGGAGACAGGGAGCAGGCCGTTCTCGGGGAATGCTGGACCAATGTTTTATACTGGTTTCATGTTCTAGCTCCTTGGTCTCAGCCCCTCTAGCCAGTCAGCAGATCTTCATAGGCCCTGGCTTTTGGCTACTGCTTGTAAATGCCAGGTCGGTCTGTAATAAGGCCTCCCTCATCTGCTATTTAATCATTTATTACAGCGAACACTAAGAAAATAGAGTATTTTCTATGTATATTTATGTTTCCACTGAGTTCTGCCCAAGTTATTGATCTCTAGTATGAAAATGGATTAAGGGAGAATTAATTGATGAACGAAATGTTCTAATGCATGACAGTAATCTAACAGAAAGCCAAAAAAGACCTTAAGATGTGCTAGGGCCAAAGAAAGAAAGAGATCTATTTTTTTGTGAATGCAAAATATAAATATAAATTCAAATAATGCCCTCTATACTGGGAAAAATTTTGTACGTCGCCCAGAGTCGCTTGTGGTGAGATGGGCAGCTATATAAATTTGCTTAATAAATAAATAATAAAATATGTTTCTTTGAAAAATTAAAAAAAACAAAACTGACTTTGTTCTTTCTGTTGTTTCAGCATATGATCTCATTCAACATGTGGTTTCCCTTCTCATGCATTTTCATTATCAGCTGACTTGCATGAAGAAAACAAAGTCATGTTTGTAAGATACTTGTGATATTTAGCTTGTGGGTGCGATATTAATTTATGCCTTATATTGTAGTGAATGCTTGGAAGAAACAAGATCTTCAGAAGGCTTATTCACCGCAAGGTAAGCATGGTGCTGCTCTGTTTTCTTGGAATTAACAATGATAGAGGAAATTTTCTTTCATTTTTAGGGCCATTTAAGTTAATTCTACCATACAGTTCTTGGGACCAATTTGTAGCATATAGCCCCAGATCCCATAACTCATCAGAAGCTGTAACATTTAGAAATACCCATTTTATTCTAAAAATAATTTAAAAACTGAAAACTAAAAAAAAATATTTATATTTCTCCCAGAAAGCCCCAATCTACAATTTTATTACTAGAAAAAGATAAATTATGTGACACAATTTATGGAAATAGAGTTTTTAAAAATATTTTAATAACATGTTATTTTTTAGGCACATATTCCAGTAATCATAATGAGCTGTCATGGTACCTTGTTTAAGACAGTAAAATATAATTCTGTACTAATTATTGTAAATATGTAGAAATCTACAAATCCAGAGGAAGGAAGTTAGCTGGTACTGGGGTTCTTTTACAGAGACAGAAAACTGTATATTATAAAATGGTTTCTCACACCAACCATTGATGTACTCTAAAGTTCATACTTTCTTAGATTAAATATGTAAGTCTTATTAGAAATGTTTGTAAAATCATTTATCTCATCTGTTTTTCACACTTGATTAATATTGAAGAAATCACTGAATTTTTTTAAAGGTGTCCCTATCTTCCACATGTGATAACTTTTATAAATGGCAGTGAGGTTAAATACCTGTTTTTGTTTGTTTGTTTCTATTTTCTGCTTAAGGACCACAACTGTTTTTGCTTAAGGGTAAGCAAACAGCTGGAAAACAGCTACACTGTATATTTTCTAATGTCTTAAAATATTTATTCTTGACCCTTTGTTCCCAATCATGCCTTTGAGCTGACTAATAATTATTTAAAATAAAAACAAAAGCCCATCATTAAAAAAACCCTATTAAATAAAACCAGAAAATAAACCAGAAGCTTTCAGAGGCAGTCAAGCAAATGTAGTTCTTAACTATAATAACCCTAACCTGCCATCAGAAACAGGAGGAAAAGAAATTAGTCGGGAGTCTAGAGCTGTGGATTTTATAGATTGTATGTCATTACCAAGAACCTGTTCTGCATTTTTTCTACTACACATCTTCATTTGAGATATATGCAAAAGATTCTCTTCTGGTTTACCATGATTCATAGGGGAAACCATTCTTTTTAAGTCTTGTAGAGCTTTGAAGGTCAAAAATAGTTCTTGGCATGTAAAAAAAGGTTGGACAAAAGAATTATCCAAGAGCAACTTTAGATCCAGAAATCCTTCCAAAATATATCCTATTCTTTAAGGAGTATAGTTAGATTTAGAATATACTGAACTACACTCTACTACTCCAAAATCAACATTTTTATTGATGCTATTCAGTCTACATCTAGTTAAATTGTGATCAAAATTGGATGTTATATGTGTACATTATAGAACTTTTATCTTGTTTGTTGGCTAAATAACACATTTTTGTTCTGTAACTAGATATCAGAGCTACATCAAGAAGAATTTGTATACCATATAGTTCTAGAAAAGAGTGAACTGTGAACTGTAGAAAAGGTTTCTGTTTGCTTTCATTTTCTTATTGCTGTTATCACAAACCTCTTTGAATCCTTTCAAACTCTGGTGGCATACAAGTAATAAAATGTCCACAGTAATGTAAAAAATATATACAACAAACCGTTAAAAAAAAATACAGCAATTACAACTGCTTGAGAATTATGAATGGCATCCAGTCAGTCCAGAAGGTCCTCCAGAAGAATAAAATTTATACTGGCTTATGGAGAGCCAAAACCAAGGGGGCCAATTTAACATTTACAGGAAGGCTGTTCCTGAGAATCATCACTGTCATGGAAAATCAGTGCTTTCTGGTCTCAGTCTCCTCATATTGTGGACTTAGGACACCACCAGTGGTTTATCAGAGGAGAATATCCTCAGATGGGCCAACTCAGGTTGGAGAAGGAGGTCCTGTAGGTACTTTGGTGCCAAGCCATATATGGCTTTTATAAGTCAATAGTAACATTTTAAAGCAACTGCAGTTTCTAGGTGGTCTTCAAAAGTAGCCACATATTGAATGAATTGCAAAAGTCCAAATGAGTTGCTGTAACTGGTCTTCTTACTCCAGGAAAGGCCACAACTGGCACATCAGCCAAAGCTGGGCAAATGTTGTTCTGGCCCTGGCTTCCACATGCCCATCCAGCAATAGCCATCACTCCAGGAAGTCTCAAGTCACAGACCTGTTCTCTTATGGACAGTGCCATCTGTCCAAGAGACAACACCAGAACCACAGAGAACCCTGATATACAAACAGCAACTCCATCTTGCTTAAGTTTGCTTGCTTAAGGTTCAAGTTCAGCATCTATTGTCCCACCCAGACCCTTTCAGCAACATCTCCTCTGTCCTAGGATGCCAATATGAAACTAAGTATTATTAGCATACTGATAGTATTGCTCCCTGAACCCTGGATGACTGCATCAGAAGGCGTTATATAGATGCATGTCCCACAAGAGAGTGGCTGCCAGGCTAATCACTTCTCCCTACTACTGACTGGAACTACCCTCCAAGGTAGGAGCAGAACCAATACAAAACAATACTTCCAATCTCCACTCCTAACATGCATTTCAGGAGGATACCACGGCTGATTGATCAAAAGTTGCCAAGAGATTTAATAAGACTAAGAGGGGTACACTATCCCAATCAAGGTCTGGACATAGGTCATCCATGAGAATGGCCAATGCTGTCTCCATCACATGCCTGTCCCTGAACCTCGCTGAAAAGAATCCAGTTAATTTGCTTCCTGTATAGTGCTGTGGTAACTGAATCCCTATCGCACGCTCAATAACTTTCCCACAAAAACGAAAACTGGAGATGGAATAGTGTCAGATATTGCTGGATCTGGTGAGAACGTTTTAAAAATGAAGAGCATTATCACCTCCTTCAAAACTGTTGGTATCAACTCTCCTGAAAAGAGGCATTAATTGCATTCTGGCTCCATAGTGTCACCACTGGCTTTCTCATAGGAGCCAGGAGAGGGATGTATCAAGCCTGCAAGTGGGAGTGGTTATACCAGAGATTGCTTTGTTCATTTCATCAGACTCAACTGTCCAAATGGAGTCTCAGATAAGAGGGCCAAATGATGCCCCAATCACCACAATGGTCTCTTTTCATGGGCTCTTTCCATCAAGACCACAAGAAGTCTGAGAGACTGTATAGGGAAAATGCTGTGCAAAATGATAACCATAGCCAGGCAGGATTCATGCCCACACCTCCCTAAAAAAGAGTTCACTACCCTAAACAAGGCTGTTAGCCTACAGCCAATTGAAGCAATAATACAGGAGAACCAATGCTACTTCACCTCTTATTACCCCAGTACAAGCTGGAACCAGAGCTTTACCCAGGCTCAATCAGGTTCCTTGGTCTTTTTCCGCCAGTGCTCTTGTGTCAGCTCCTTGAGGTAGACCAGACTAGGAAACTGAATTTATGAATGCTTTTATTATAGGGTTACAGTAACACAATCTTGTAAGTCTGAATGCACCTCCCTCCTCCCCACTTTCCTCTTTAAGAAAACTAGGGAAGATCAAGTCTGAGATGTTTTCCCAAATTACATTTCTGCTTTGGACTCAAATTTCTTTTTATCTGACCATTGTCTTGGTTACTGCTCTTGCTCCTGTTCTTCAAGGCTATTTTTACAGCCCATTGCATATCATTTCTGAGGTTTCATCTCCCAGAGTTCCTCAGTAAAGCAAGGAGTACTCCTGGATTGGCATACAGAGGCTGCTTGGGAACAATCTCAGTGACAGCCCTATTGCAGAGGCTAATCAACCAATCAGTGAAACTGCCAAATTGTTAAGAAACTTCCCAAGCACCTTTGGAAACCCTCTAGATCCTTCAGGTACTGGGACAGGACCTTCCTAATAAGTCCCACAGACCTATGGAGATCCCAGGCAGTAGTTAATCTCAACTAGACCTGGAAATTAACTAACCATGGCCATAGACTAGATATAATGCTGTCCATATTCAGATCACAGCACAATTGCTCTAAAGTAAAAGTCAGGTCTAAGGCATGACTATCTGCATGTAGGCCAAAGATTATTTGGGACAAATCCATAGTTGCCATTGAAGCCATGAACTTCCTGGCTTTCCCAGATCTGACCCTCAGGAAATGGGGACTACTCATCTACAATCAAGTCATGGATAAGTGTGGCCTTATAAGAGACAGAGTTGCTGTTTACAAGCAGGAACTTAACCCCAACATCACCAGTAATTAGGCCACCAGGACCCAGGACTGGGACCCCCAGGCAAGAAGTGGTGATTGGCAGCAAATTGCTGGTCTTCCTTCCTCTGGAATGGCCCACCTAGCACTTTTCACAGTGCTTTTCATCATATTATCCTCAGCCTGTCACAACCAAAATTATTCTGCCTTCACTCTTCAAATAATGGTCTTGAACTATCCCCCATAACAAGTAGCCCACAAACACTCACTGACACTTCCTTGCTCAGCTATTCATACCACCATCCACAACACAATAATCTAATTACACAATTACATGTGCACATTCAGTCTCCCCTACTAGGTCTATCAGCCCTACCATTTAACAAGCCATTTAGGCTGGCAGGTCACATGTAATAACTCCATAACCTCTCTATCAACGCCATCTACCACTTCAATATTTTCCCCAATATTCCAAACGCTTAAAGCAATCACTTCTCCCCCCAGCTACTAAAAGATGTTACTAGGCTCCTAGATGAGAGTATTACCACCTACTCCTACTTTCTCTGAGAAAGGGACCTGTATCTTCCCCTGTTCAACCCTCTATCTCTCACATGGAAGGTGTTGTTTAAAGTCCAATTGATACCATAACTGTCTAAAACAATCCAAAGTTGAAACTGTTCTCACCACATTTCTCCAGATCCTCAGGTGATCACCTTGCAGATACCCAGAGAGGCTCAGGCCACAGATTCCAACTTTACCTCCTACAGCAGTAGACTTGTAGCTTTCAAGGCAGGGTTCCACAAGTAATGCCCTGGGATGCTTCAGCTAGATGCTGTAGCCTCCAACTCACTTCTTGTGGCAGTTCTTTCACCTTCAGGGCCCCTTTGTCCCTCAATATGCTGAGGCTGTCTTCCCACTGCCACCACAGATGAACGCCTTGCGTCTTGTCACTGATGGACTCTCCATTCTTCTCTCACAGGCCCTGGCTTGCAGCAATAACTTCTGCAACTATCCAAATCCAGACCTTCTGATTGAATCCACAACCACTGTGGGCCTAGCAACACAGGCCCACAAGGATCAACTTCTCTGTTGTTACACAGCCTCTGCCAATCTTAAGAGCACATCCACGCTCAAGGTAGGTCAACTGCAGGTTCAGCTTTCCAGCTGCTGCAATTTCACTCTTTTACTTTCACTTTCCATCATTTTCCCAGCACATTCTGCTTTTCTGCCTTTTCTATCCTCAATATTCTATCAAATTTCTCCATTCTCTTTGCTCTCAATTCTTGTTCTCACTATCTCACTACCTTAACTTTAGGCACCCTAATCTCCACATCTACAAGCTACAGAAAAATTAGTTACACTGATAAAATAAACAGCCTTGCAAGCCCCCAGTTACACTCTTTCTTTCACTAATGCATCTAGTACCATCTTCAATCTTGTATAAATAACAGCTTAATAACTCTGCCCATAACATTTATTTAACATGCAACATGTTAAAAGGCATACTTTTTTTTCCTGAGCTGTCTTTCCAAGGGTGAGGAGAGAACTCATTCTTCAAAAAGTTCTAATTCTTTAAGTGCTCCCTATGTAATTATAGGGAAGTTCTCAGCCAGACAAATAGCACCCCCATTTCGTCTAAAATTGCTAGAGTTTATTTATTCATGTATTTCTTCATTTTATATCCTGCCTTCTCTAACAAGCAGACCTATGTGAATCAGTCCTGATTTGATTCAACTTGGAGTTTTGAAGAGGGCAGTGTTAGCAAAATAGGCATCAGAAGTGAAATAATGCCCTAGAGCTAGGCAAGCCAAAAGAAAGCAGCACCCTGCCTCAAACTCTGGGCCAGTAGAAGTTTAGACCAACACCTGCATTACTCTTGAAACTCATTCACTCATTGCAAAGTGATTTAATCTTGCCACAATCACACAGAATTTAAGAATAAGGTCTGACCTCAGCCAGTATTCAGAGTACTGGGAGTAAAACTGAACTCCATTGTGTTGGCAGGATTAACATATAATATTCCATTAGCACAAGAGAAAATGAAAATTAGGCTTGTGGCTGATTGCAACAGAGAAGTTCAGAGATGAGAAAGTAAATGAAGCCCACAGGAATATTGTCCTACCTCAAGAGAGCTTTGTAGGTAGACAATTGAATGAAGCATTAAAACAATTAGCTCTGTACTTAGGTCAATGTTTAAAAAGTCCATCACACCATTAAACATATCCTAAGCATTTTTCATACATGTAACTGAAATTGCAAAAATGTATATTGTCATTACTACTAGCAAAAACTAATTTAAGAGGAGTGAGTGAAACAATTAAAAAACAAGAAAAAGTGTCATAACTAAATTAAAAAATGCAGTCTCTTCTACCTTTCCCCTACCAGTGCAAACCAGCAAGGAATGGGAAATGCCACTTAGTTAATACCTTAATGTTAATAGATCCCATAAATAAAACCAAAGCTTCTCAATTAACTTATCTAATTCTTTTTACTAGGTTCAAGATGAATGGGACCTGTATCTTGTGGGGAATCATTTGGCTGATCATACTCTTTTTTATTGGATGGCCAATAAGCATATTTTTAGGAGGATTTTATGGATTCTTCGCTCCTTTGGCTACTTTGATAGGTCTGGATGATTTTAGTGAGATTTTACTGAAGGGGGTAAATGTGGGGAGAGAATGTGCTAAGAATGTACTATCAGGAAAGCCCATCTTTTAACAATAAACCCTATAATAATTCAGGAAGTAAACATTCATTCTATGATCTTTTATGGGTTTTGAAACTATTTATGTACATTCCTGCTGATATTAAAATATTTAGGTTTCACATAATATATTATTTACATCTGACATATTATAAAGAAGTAAGTGTGGTGTCACTTCATTTGTAAGCTGCATGAAAACTGGTGAGATCTATATGAGAACTTCAAATTTTTGTCAGATCTGGGTTTGAATAGAACACCAAGTTTGCAGCTCTGAAGACTATTGTACTAATACCTTTCCTTAGATACAGTGATGAAACTTGCATTCCTCTGTGGGGGAAAGTTGGATTTTGGCCTCTTGCTTTGTCTTATAAATTATCCAAAGTTCAGAGCCTAATTGCTTATTAGCTTCATTGCCAAATGCAGTCACTAATGTATAAATCTGCAGTAATATCTTTACTGTTCATTATACTTAACTTTGATGTGAAAATATCATATAAATTTGGGTTATGTTTAATACTCTGTAGGTATGTTATCACATATGATAAATAAAACATAACTCTACTGGAACTTGCAGTTTCTACATTTTTTTAAAAAAATTTTTACTTTGTGGGTATGTACTTTTCTCCTAACATAAGAAATTCCTGAATTCTGCTGTTACTTTTCTTACAATTATACATATCATGGTGATCTGAAAACTATAACCTACTTTATATATTGGTAAAGTATTTGCACTGCCACTTATCCCTTATTTTAATAGGGATCACAGTTCTCTGTCCTCCAATAAGTAAGTAATCCTTAGCACAATCCCAAATAATGGGAAAGTATCATCGTTAATGGTCCAGTTTGGGAGCAGAAACAACCTCAGTTTCCCCATTAGACTACTTATGCCAGAAACTGGAATAATGCATCCATGTTCGTTCTTTCACATATATGTGAACCAGGAGACGTGCCTTCTCTGCTGTAGCCCCTGCCCTTTGGAACATCCTGCCTTCAGAGATTAGGATGGCTCTGACCCTGTTGGCCTTTCATGAGACTTTAAAGACCTGGCTATGTGCTCAGGCCTGGGGCCCCAAATATGTTGAGGGCCCTGTCTCTTGGCTATATTGATAATTATCACGATAATTTTCCTGGCTGCTGTATATATTTATTTTTGTATTGCTTTTAATTGTTTTTACTGTTTTAGAATTATTCGCCACCCAGAGTCACTTGGTTGAAATGGGCAGCTATAGGAATTAAATAAATAATACCATGTTGTATCATTATCTGTGGCCTCCTCCTGAAATGTTTGGCTATACACTATTATTTTACAGATCTATTTGGCTGTGTTTTTAGGTATTAGTGGTAGGGGAGTATTGGTTGGTCCTTAATGAGAATCATATAGTTTGGCCCTTAACAAAATATACAGCAGGATGTTTTCATGATAGCCACCCTAAACCTCCAAATGATCATTCCCCATGACTCTAGACAAACAGCAAGAGTGAGAAATGAATCTCTTTAAAACATAAAGTTGTCATACTAGGCAGCACCAACTCAAGTCCAATTACAAGAGAGATGCTCTCTCTATTTCAGAAGCAAATCATTTACTAGGGCAACTGTCTCTGTCTTGGTTGACATACATCCAGCTGGGATACAACTCATAATGAATCCCAAAGAGTTACCAAGGAGAAGATCTAACAGTACATCTTGTCCATGTTGTTCATTTTCTGGACCATGAATGATTTGCCTTGGTTCTCTTTCCTTTTTAAAAGGACTATTTTTAAGTTGCTCTTTGCCGAAGTATAGCGTCTCCACTGTATTTTTTCTTCATGGTGATTTTACTGAATGTTGCCTAATCAAATCACTTGTGCGGATCTTTTTTAAATAAGTATAATTAGAGAAGAAAATTAATTCAGTTTAGATTTTATAAGTCCTTTTATACACTGTGATGCCAATACATCTGTTAATAATGTTTTCTTCAAAATGAATAGCATTTGTCACGGCCTGCAGTATCTTTGCGTATGCCTATTTACCACTTACATTTTTTCCTCATACTTTCTTTCAAGTGTGAGAAATGGATTATGAACAAAATAAGTAAGTCTAATGGCTCCTCCCAGCTTGGCATATCTTTTTTTTTTCCTGGAAACCTCCATCCTCGCTAGGGAGGAACCATTTCAAACCTAACAGACTTACATTTATAGAATAAACCTATCATATTTATGCAAAAATAACTCCCTTAAATTTGATAGAACTACCATCTTTTATGTTTTCTTTTCCCCTCTGTAAGTTTCTTTAAGACTTACATGACAAAGATATCACTAGATGTCTGGTAATGCTTTGTCTTAGAAGAGATCAGAGCCTAATCTTACTGGGAAGATTTAACTGCTAGAAAGTGTAGAAAACTTCTAAAACTCCTGTTGAAATCCATTCAGTTGCCAGTGCGATAAGGATAAGTTGGTACATTAATATATTAACCTAGTTGTGAAGTATTTTCAGTTATACAGTTTGTAAAATATAATGTTGTTCTTGCTTTTTCTTTCCCTCTTTTATCCTTTACAGTGTTCCAGTTTTAGATGCTATGTCAAACTTAAAAATAGTGCTAGCATTGGTTAGGTATCTGGCATTGATCCTGAATGCACATTTCAGGATCAAAGCAGCTGTTTTCAAACATCGTCATTATTTCTAGCCGGATGTCAGTGATTTTGCCAATATCAGCCTAGGGTTACTGGGTGGCCAGTAGGGGAAAGAGCTTGAGGTAACACTTTTTTCTTGTTCCTACATCTATCATTTTTCACAAACGAGATGAGGATGTTACAGGAAAAAACTTATTCCAAGCATTCAAGAGATCCTAACCTTTTCTTCTAAGCATTGTTTGACTATTTGTATGCAGAATGTTCACTTCTTTTGGTAATTGGCTTACAATGTCAGTTCATGAACTTTAATATTAGAAAAATCATAACTCATAACAGTGCATTTCGCTGAAATTTAAATTTACTCATTTTCTCTCAGTATTTAGGTATAGATATGAATAGTTTATTTGAAACTATTTGAAGTTATGGTACAACTGAAAAAAGTTATAAAAATAAATGCATATATATATATCTTTAGAAGTTAACAATTATGAAACAGAATTTGTAAGGAAATGTAAAATGAAAAGAACGTAATTTCTTGTGAGATTGGTTATATATTGCCAGATAATTTTTATTATGGGTTACTATAAAAGAATAAATAATGTACAGGAAACTTCCAAGGTCAAAATATATTCATGTGTGAATTTTCATTATAAAATGGTTCAAGTGCTAATAAAAAAGACTACTTTAAAAATTCACGGTTAACACAGAGTAAGAGAATCAATGCAGCCAATCCTTTTCAAATATATCTAGTGCTGATAAGTACAAATAAAAAAGGGGACAAAAGCAAATTAACAGATTCTATAAAAATGTGTTGGCAATAAACAAAACACAAGGCTTAAATCATAATTCATCTGAGATTATGTTAAAAGATTAATTTTCCCATGACAGAAAGTACACACATATACTGTACATTTAAGGGAACAATAGTATGATATAACCAACAAAAACAGGTCAAAATGTTGCTTCAGCTTCACGCAGGCTGAAAGCTAACATTTCTTAAAGTGAGGTAAACCATATCTGATTCTGTTTGTAGTAAATAGCACCTGATGACTCTGCTCTTTCTGTTCTGAAGAAAAGGAATGAACTGCATCTAAAGGAACTAACTCATGGTCTCGTCAAAGCCACCAGAATTGGAATCTCCGATAATACTGCATCAGTGGATTCATGTCCTTAAAAATGTTAAAATGGAATCAACAAATCTGAAATTAAACTTGATCCATCAAAAAATTGTATTTAGGATGTACCGCACTCCCCAAATAATGTATTTGAAAAGATAGACATCAGATTTTCTAAGTTGGGGGTATAAAAGAATTGAGGGTTCCCTGACCCAAATGATAAGATCATGTAATCATTTGATATATTTTGGGGATAGTGTATTAATATTTATTTATTTATCATTAAACTTGTATGCTGCCTGACTCTTAGCAACAATGTGGAATCTTCTCCCCCTAGAAGTAAGATTAGCCACATCCCTCTTAACACTCCACAAGTCCCTCAAGACCTGGCTATGTGATCAGGCTTGGGGCTCCCAGGGGACTGGGGAGATTTTGTGATGGCTTCCTTATTAATTTTATCCCCACCTGTTTTGTGTGCTTTTATAGTTTTTTTATCTGTGATTGTTTTTATGTATTTATTCTTTTTAATTGTTGTACACTGCCCAGAGTCACTTGTGTGAGATGGCAGCTATATAAATGCGATAAATAAAATAAAAAATAAGCAATTCTGGGCAGCTAACAACAACAATAAGTAGATTTATGGGAAAATCTTTAAATGTTAAATATAATGTGATGTTAAACTATATGCCAAAGCTTTGGAATCTGATTGTTTATCAGGAATTATGGTTGTATCAAGCATGGTGGTGACTAAAAGAATAATATTTTTATGGTAATATATATTTTATTATGTTGCTGTAAAACTTACATAATATATTCTATTGTTTCAATATAGTGGTATTTGTACAGTATTGATTGAAGATTATTAACTCTCTAATGTTTAGATAACTTAGACCACTGAGGATAAAAAAAAGGAAGAAGTGTTATATCAGTACTGATTACAATTTAAGATATCAGTGTTAATGAGCGTAATATTATTTAGCTTATCTAGAATTGAATATACCATTAAAAAACTGCTGCAAATTGCATCAAAGTATTTGTTGTACAAAAAAGGTTTCAGTCTTAAACTGATTACTTAATATTAACATCTTCACTGTGTTATTATTTGTTTTTTGTACATGTTGAAAAAGAGAAGAAAAACAAAGCAAGTCTGACAATGATTAAAATCATAAAGAATCATATTGAGAAATTGGAAATGGGATAGTATTCCAAATGTTAAGAAATGGTTGTTGGAAATGTGTGATCTGTTTACAATAACATTTTATACTGATTATATTATAGTAGTGTTTTTATTAGTAAACCAGTAGCTGTTGATAAGTATAAAATATAAGGTAGATTTTTCTCTTTCTTTCTTTCTTTCTTTCTTTCTTTCTTTCTTTCTTTCTTTCTTTCTTTCTTTCTTTCTTTCTTTCTTTCTTGTTTCTTTTTAAATTCTTTTTATTCTTTTTAAGTTTATATTAATTTCTTTCTTTAAGTTTAAAGATTGTTTTATTAATTGTGAATGTTAAGAAAGTTAAATAATTTTTTAAAAATATTTGAGACAGCCAGAAGTACCAGATGTCAGGAGGCAGGCAACTGTCTCCAACTTCAAACAGGAGAGGAAGTAAGATCCATCAATGTACTAGTTGATCTGACATTAAATAGTTGGGAAGATTCTAGAGCAGATCATAAAGAATTTATCTGTTAGCATCTTAAAACTATGTGATGTTTTTTACCAGATGGCAACATGGATTTGACAAGAAGAAATCCTGACAGACTAATTAAACTTTTTTTAAAATTAGACAACTTCTTAATAGATTGTGGAAAGGCTGTAGATACAAAACTCAGAATGGAAATGTTTGAATAGATCTTGGGGATCATTTATTCCTATCCCCTTTGATTTCACCAAAGCATTTGATTTCACCAAAGAATGTTTATCAATGGTTCTCCATAAAATTGGACAGAGATATCAAGTGGGTTCCCAAAAGGAATAATCCTGAGTCTTATTTCTTTTGTATATTTATTAATACAGATGAGGAAGTAGAATAATGATGATCAAATCTGCATATGATACACAGTTTGGGGGGGGGAGAATAGCTAATGTTCTATAAGACAGAAGTAGAATTCAAAATTATATTGATAGGTTAGAGAAATGGGCTGAAGGTAGCAATTAAATTTAAAATAACAGAATTAAGAAACAAGGGCAAAATTCTTCACTTAGGAAATGGAAATGTCTGAGTATAGGGTAGGGAATATCTGGCTTAGTAATAATGTTCTTCCAGAAAGAACTTGAAATAGTAGTTGGTTACAAGCCGAACATGAGTCAGCAATATGATATAGCTGCAAAGCAGGCAAATGCAATTTTTAAGCTGCATCAGAACATACGTAATTCCCAAATCACAGGAAATAACTCATCTACTTTATTTTGTAGCAGTCAGAACCCCCTTTTGAATACTGTGTCTACTTCTGGGCACCATACTTTCAGAAAGATCCAGAAATATTAGGTTCAGAGAAGGGCAATGACGATAATCAGTGGACTAGAAACTAAGCCCTGTAAAGAGTGATTGAAGGAGCTTGGTATATTTAGCCTTGAGAGATGACTGAAGAGTGATATGATAACACTCTTCAAATGCCTGAAAGGATGTCACCCAGAAGAAAGTTAAGACATAAATAAGTTAAGAATAATGGGTTTAAGAGAAAGAAAAACAGATTCTGACTATTAACGATCAGATCATTTGACAATGGAGCCAATTATCCAGAGAAGTGGTGGGCTCCCCTGCCCTGGATATCTTTAAGTGGAGGCTAGACAGCCATCTCTCTGAGACACTTTAATTTAGATACCTGCACTGAGCATGGGATTCACCAGATGCCCTACATGGCTCCTTCCAACTCTTATGATTCTCTGAAAAATATTTTGACAAGGTTAGATAGAAAAAGATTTTGGCTGCTCTAACTTGCAATGTACCTGAGGTTCCCAAACATTGTCATAGTAGCCTTAGAACAGGCTTAGAACATAGTAGCCTTAGAATCATAGAACAGGCAGTCTTTCTAGTTAGTATATTTGCTCCATACATGAAACCCATATATTATTTGAAAGTTGTGTGAATTTCATAAGCTCTCTCTGCTTCAAGCCCTTCTGAACTGTTTTCATGGTTATCTAGTAATGATGGTTGTTATCTTATAATGAATCAACAACTTATCTTTTTAATAAGACAAATAATAAGGGATACTTTAATTTCTGTAAAACATAGTTACCTATTCTTGAGCAGCTGCCCTAGTAAGCCTGACCATAGAAGTGGAGTGGCTATATAAAGACTATAGTCTTTAAGATTTCCCCCCATGTATGACATCATACTGGTTACTTAGAAACCACAAAGCTCTCAATAGTCTGTAAGCATCAAGCCATTTTTATGAGGAGATGCATGGATTTTTTTTAAAGTCTTCTCTGCTGATGTCTTCAGATCACAGTGAACACCTGAAAATTATATTAGTTATTTTAAAAGATAATTACAGGAATATAAATCTACAAGGTAAGTCATTTCCTTGTGGATCACCAGTGTTTAGCATTTTAGAGATGGAACATGTTCTTGGAGAAAATTATAAATGAATAGTAGGGCAGAGTACTTTGCATGTCCACTGTACTTTTATACTGAGCAAGAATCGCAACCCCATTTGTGCTTGGTGTTGATTATCTCCTGATTGGGAGATTATTAACTTTTCCTTGAGAGAGGGAGCAATAGCAGACTCTTAAAAGAGGTAGAAATCAGACTTCCTGAAGAAATTTATCTTAGATCCAGAAGTAGTGCTTCATTATGGGGCTGTTACTCACAGTCCCTTCTAGGATCAGATATACAAATGAGTAGTTGCTAACTAGCTCTGGGCACTTTTAGGTGAAACTAATTTTCTAGATTTATTTTAACCTGGCCTGACTTTGGGGCAGAAAGGGCATTGATCAACTTACAGGAACTTTGCTGAGAAAGAGGCCATGGTGTGTGATTCTGTTGATTCTGTTGGAACTCTCAACAGTTTGGGGTTAGAAGATCTCAAAGAACATCTCCCTGCCTCCCTGGATATACTTCCCCAGTCAATCAAGTACTGTTCCTCAAAAGTTTTCTTTTGTGTGCCTCTGCTAAGTGAAGTTAGATGGCTGTCCTCAGAAGAAGACCCTTCTGAGCTGTGGCTTCACCTTACAAATCATCATCCCCAGAGGTGAAACAGGCATCCATGATCAAGTCTTTCTGCATCAAGTGCTGTTTTAACAATATTTGAAGTGGCATCAGTGGATACCTTTATCTTAATATTCAGCAGCCTGATGAGGGATGTTGAACTGGGCTTTTGTTGTTCTTTTGTTGATTTTGGTCACCTCACCCTGCCACAAAGCAAAACATACAGCTGCTTAGCAGCCAGCTAGCCAGGTTTTTTAAAATTTATTTATTTATATTTATATTTATATTTATATAAATATATATAAAATTTGTCACTGCCCATCTCACTGTGGGGTGACTCTGGGCAGTTTACAAAAATAGAATAAATATTGATTAAAATAGATAAAAATTAATTAAAATATGTTAAAACATACTTCCTTTATAATACTTCCAAGAGGCAGATGTTAATTAGATGTTAATAAACTCAGGGTGCATTGTCAAGGTACCAGCCATCCCCAGGGTCAATTGTATCTTTCCTCACCCCAGACAAGTTGGCAGAGCCAAGTCTTCAATTCTCTCCAAAAAATTGGGAGGGTAGGGGTCCTCCTCACCTCTGGGGGGAGAGTATTCCATAGGGTGGGGGCAATGGCAGAGAAGGCTCTCCTCCTAGGACCTGCCAGTTGACATTCCCTCACTATGTAATCCACAACATGCCTTCTCTGCTGGACCAGGTGGGATGGGTCAATGTAATGAGGGTGAGACGGTCCCTCAGGTAGCGTGGACCCATGCCATGTAGGGCTTTAAAGGTGATAACCAACACCTTGAACTGGACCTGGAAACAAACTGGAACCCAATTCAGCTCCCACAGCAAAGATGTTACATGTGCCCTCCTTGGGGCGCCCATGATTACCCACGCGGCTGCATTTTGAACCAGCTGTAGCTTCCGGATACTCTTCAAGGGTAGCCCCGTGTAGAGCACATTTCAATAGTCTAAATGAGAGATGACCAGGGCATGAGTGACAGATCGGAGGGACTCCTGATCCAGGAAGGGGCGTAACTGATGCACAACACAAAGTTGTGCAAAGGCCCTCCTGGCCACGACTGCCACCTGCTCCTCAAGCCAGAGTCGTGAGTCCAGGAGGACCCCCAGATTATGCACCAGATCTGTCTGGGGCAGTGCAATCCCATTGAGAACCAAAGGTGGAAAAACCCCTGATACAGAGGGGCCTCCAATCCACAGCTACTCTGTCTTACCAGGGTTCAGCTGAAGCCTGTTGTTTCCCATCCGGACCCCCACAGCCTCCAGGCATCATGAAAGTGTGGTTACAGCATCACTCAAATCACCTGGGATGGAGATGTATAATTGGGTATCATCTGTGTACTGATGATACCTCATCCCATGGTGGTGGATGATCTCTCCCAGTGGTTTCATGTAGATGTTAAACAGGAGCAGTGAGAGTACCAAACCCTGCAGAACCCCACAACAGAGGGGCTGTGGGCTGGACCTCTCACTCCCAATCAACACCAGTTGGTACAGCCCTTGGAGGAAGGAAGTGAACCAGCACAAAACTGTCCTACTCATGCCCAACTCCCTAAGGATGCCATGGTTAATGGTATCAAAAGCTGCTAAGAGGTCAAGAAGAACGAGGATGGATGCACTACCCCCATCCTGCTCCCTCCAGAGATCATCCATGAGTGCGACCAATGTTGTTTCCATCCCATATCCGGGCCTGAAACTTGACTGGAAAGGGTCCAGATAATCCGTTTCATCCAGTATCCTCTGGAGCTGTAACACCACCACCTTCTCAACCACCTTCCCTAAAAAGGAAAGGTGGGAGACTGGATGAAAATTGTCCAGTATGGTGGGATCCAGGAATGGTTTCCTGAGGAGGGGATGCATCAGCGCCTCTTTAAAGGCAACTGGGAACACCCCCTCCCTCAAGGATGAATTCACCATTGCCTGGACCAACCCATATGTCACCTCCAAAGCGGCCTTGACCAGCCAGGAGGGGCATGGGTCTAGTTGACAAGTGGTGGCATTAACAGTCTGGAGGACCCTGTCCACTTCCTCATGTCCAACAGGATCAAACTGTTCCCAGATAACAGGGTAAGTCCTTACCCTGGGCATCTCCACAGGCCATGCCCCATGCTTAGAATCCAACTGGGAACGGATCCAAGTGATTTTATCCTCCAGATGCCGAGAAAACTCCTCTGAGCAGCCCTGTAAATAGGCCACTGGGCCCCCCTTTCCCAAAAGGGATCGGGTGATCCTAAACAGGGCTGCTGGGTGGCATTCTGCAGATGCAATAAGAGCGGAGAAATATTGATGTTTTGCTGCTCTTACTGCCACAAGGTAGGCCTTAATAGTAACTCTAGCCTGTGTTTGGTCAGATTCGGTCCTTGTTTTCCTCCAGCGGCGCTCTAGAGTTCTCTCAATTGTTTTCAAGACCTTCAACTCCTCTGTAAACCACAGGGAGTGTCGGGCTCAATGGAACAAGAGAGGTCACACAGGCGTGATCTTGTCCAAGGCCTCAGCTGCCTTCCTATTCCAGGCAGCGGCCAAGGCCTCCACTGGACCATGCAGCGGATCCTCAGATATAACCCCCAGCTCCCTTTGGAACCCAATTGGGTCCATCAGTCGCCGGGGGCAGACCAGTTGAATACGTCCTGCCTCCCTGCAGGAAGGAGAGCACACCGCTCCTCAGTGATCAGTTCACAAATAAAGGGGGCCTTGTTGTTAACTGACCTGGCATTAAGAAGCAGCAGCCGAAAGCCACGGTCTCCATAGGTCTGCTGTCCAAGACCTGGTTCTGAATCCAGAGGACCGGAACACACCCCGGTACTAAACACTGAGGGCGTCTTCCCCGAGAGCGGCCTGCCTTCTGACTCCTATCAAAACACCCCTTCCCTGTCACTACTTGAATAATATAACCTGCCCTAAACCCCCCAGGGGCTCCAATTCCCTCCAATTCTGGGCCTCTGGCTTCCCTAGTTAGAGGACCCCCCATCCAAACATACAATAACAATCACCAAGTCAATCAATCAATCAGGGGTGGTGGTGTGCTCCCCACCATAAGAGAATCTCAAGATCACCAGGGCATGATCTGACCATGACAATAGGGACAGATGTAACTCCCCCTTCAGATCATTTTGCCACTGCTCTGACAAGAAAACCAAGTCCGGTGTGAGACCACTGTCCTGAATTGGGTTGCAAATAATCTGGGACAGGCCCATGGCCGCCATGGTGGCCATGAAGTCCCAGGCTGCCTCCAAGGTGTAAGGTTTACCCCATTCGTCTCAGAGAAACTCTCGTGACACGTGTGTTCAGCAAAGAAGTTTACTCAAGCGTAATGTAAGTAAGTACAAACAAAGCCAGGGTTGGCTTGGCACATCTTACAACATATTTTATAGCTACCCCGTCCCCGCACTTTGCCCCGTTGCTTGGTTACTGATTACCCGCAGTAATCCCCCCCTTGCCCAAATGCCAGATTCAGTCCGGTTCTTTTGTGTTCTTAATTGTTGTCTATTGGTTGTGCATTGTTGTCTTTGTTGGGTTTTCCTGTTGTGCGCAAAGCCGGGAGTTCTCAATCACCCGCTGATTGCTTCGCTTCCGAGCCACTGCACTTTCCTTTGTTTGCAGCACCCGAGGGAAGCTGTGCTGATACAAAGTATCCGCTTGCGGTTTTGAGTTAAGCGCCGCCACCTGTTGCCAATCAGCAAAGTGTCCGCTTGCGGTTTCACTTCCTCTTTTCCTCTGCTCACGTCTGGGCAGTGAAATTGACTTAGGCGAAGCTAAGCGGTGCCTTCGCCGTACTGGGCCGTGCTGGCTGAATCTGACACAAGGAACGTCCCAGGGATGGCAAATTGAAGTCCCCCAGAACCATAAGTTTGGGGAACTCCACTGCCAGCCCCGAGACTGCCTCCAGCAGCTCAGGCAGGGAGGTTGTTACGTAGCAGGGAGGCTGGTACAGCAGCAACAATCCCAACTGTTCTCGCGAAGCCAGCTTCAGGAACAGGTCTCACAACTGGCCATTTGTGGAGCAGTACCCCTGAAGGCCAACAGAGATTCCAGGGTGACAACAGCTACCCCTCCTCCCCTACCCTGGGGTCTTGGGTGGTAAATCCAGCTAGACACATTTCCAAAAGGGGCACCCCTCCTTCAGGGCACAGTCAGGTCTCGGTGATACACACCAGGTCAGCCTGCTCCTCAGTGATCAGTTCACATATAAAGGGGGCCTTGTTGTTAACTGACCTGGCATTAAGAAGCAGCAGCCGAAAGCCAGGGCCTCCATAGGTCTGCTGTCCAGGACCTGGGTCTGAATCCAGAGGACTGGAACATGCCCTGTTAGTAAACACTGAGGGCGTCTTCCCCAATAGCGGCCCACCCTCTGACTCCTGTCAAAACACCCCCTCCCTGTCACCACTTGAATAATATAACCTGCCCTAAACCCCCCAGGGGCTCCAATTCCCCCTAATTCTGGGCCTCTGGCTTCCCTAGTTAGAGGACCCCCATCCAAACATACAGTAACATTCACCAAGTCAATTAAATCAATCAATTGGTGCCGTAGGAGCCTCACCTCTCAACCCCTTTACACACCATGCCTCCCCCATTGACCTCTCTCACTGGTTGGTAGGGGACAACACTCACACTCACCCACATATTCTCACATCCACCCGCGGACTCCCTCCCTGTTTCTCACCCTAGGGAGGGGGACCCAACTAACATCTAATGAAGGGACCCCAACACTCAGTCTGGAATTGAACCCACCGGCTTCCAAATCCTTCAGGTCCCCTCAGGGGGCCAGAGACACTGTTCAGGTGTCAGATGCCAAGCCAGTTGTTAGGCCAATGTCCAGGCCTCAGTCCTTCATCACCGGTCCCACTCAGGTCACTCCAGCTGCAACTCAGGTCCCCACTAGTGCTCCAGTACCAGTCCAGCCAATTTCCAGGCCCCGAGCAGTAGCCCAGCCTCGAGCCCAGCTGAGTTCTAGACTGTCGCGGTCCAGATCCCTCTTCAGGCTGCATACTCTCTGCATCATCTGACACATTAATTATCCCATTTAGATCTAGGTAATTGTACAATATTGGAATGATCTGCCTCCTTGCTCTCCAGAGATATTTCTGTTTTGGTGTTTTCCCATATATGCCTTTATTCCACTTTAAAAAAATACTTGGAGACGGATTAGCAATGAAGACAGCAAATTGCATGCTGGCATTAATTACGTCAGTCTGAGGATGGATGGGCAACACTTTAACTCAATAGTGAAGAAAAACTCTTACATGGATCTTCCCTTTTATATTTTACCTGTTAATTGTTAAGGATTGCATACATTTATGTACAAAACCTTAGAGCAAGGTTAAAACACTCTTTTTCCTGTTAGGGGCCTCATTGGCTTTTAAATGGTATTTGGGGGCCTTATTTTAAAATGTGAGGGATATCACACACATACACAAACAGCTTGGCAGGATGAAGTTGATTTAAAATAATTTCTAAAAACTGGGATATCTGATTTTGGAGGCTCAGTGCTCCAGTTATTAAGGAAATAAAATACACTTCTTATGATTTAAAAATAAATGAATTCATCAGCAAATATTATTTCATGTTTATTGGACCCTTCAAAGAATATTTAAAAAGGATTTTTAATTATTATTATTTTTTTGTTCTGGCATTGTAAGAGGTTTGAAAGTTCTTGACCCATATGATCTAATCTTGTCCAGCTATAGCTCCTTTTTGGTTTCAAATAATTACATAGACCGTAAAATCTTAAAAAGGAATATTAAAGTTAAAAATCTTAATCTGATGTTAAACTACAGTATATTCCCCAGATATGGAATTTGTCTTATGAAGAGCTTTGGCTCTATTGAACCTGGGGAATAGCAAACAAGATAACTTTTATGTAAATAGAAAAAAAATTATTCTGACTTTAAAGAACTGATTCAATATATAATTCTATTACCTATTTTGGAAAAGTTTGGGTTCTAAAACTGAAAAGATAAAGCAATATGTTTCTGTATGGCCTAAATTTAATGATAAGCTTAAGGACTGAATACATTTTCTATTGATTCTAATGAATATATCTTTTCTCTCTTTTTTCTGTTAATTAATCCCCCCCTTTTTTTGGTCATGTTTAATTTATTTTAATCCATTAATATATCTAGGGCTTCTTTTCTTCACTGTATTACCATTATTTTTTTCCTGTTGACATTGTAGTTTTCTGTATTTTACTATTAAAAGTAATAAAAAGCAAGTAATCTAATCTTACTTAAATTAGACTTTAAATTAAATTAGACTATTTAAATTAAACTACTTTATTCAATATTTAATTGTTTTAATTACATTATTTTAAATTGTTTCCTCATTCCCTAACCTTTGAACGAAACAAATAAGTATAAAGGATACTTAAGTACAAAATATGAACATTATTTATAAAGTGTATTAATACATTTCTGATAAAAAAATAAAAAAGTATTTTTTACCCACACATTCTATCATATGTTCTCTATCTGCAATTTATTTTAAGTAAACAGAATTGCTCATTGTGTGACTAGTGTCAGTAGTTTCAGAAGCTGTAGAATATAAAACATCTACATTTTTCGTATTATAATATGGTATGAGAGAGATATTAGGAAAAGAAAAATCTTCCTCAACTACTATCCAACAAGTTGGAATTATTAAAATCAGATCCTTGTTCACCTTCTGCTATCCATATTAAATGACAGAACAAATGCCAGAAAATAAAACAATTTTATTTAAAAATCAAGCATAGTTACATAAAATATAAAATAATATAAGACTATATAATGTAATACAAATTAAGCTGCATTTCCTCTTCAAGGTAAAATAATCAACTGTTGGAAAGCAAATAGCTGATTTAGATGAAGACAAAATAAATGCAAAGGCCTATGAAAAGGAGATAGATTAGATTGAATGCCAACAACTCTCCTTTTAACCCCTTTTTACACATCCAATTATATGTGTGATTTACATCATAAATAGTGAACCTCGCTATTCATTATTTGATTCAAAGATTATACATTAGCCTTGCCTCTGTAGAGATTAATATTAACATTGTACTAAATTGCATGTGTTAAGTGTCCATATTTAGTTCTGCTTTTGGACTACTCTAAACTATTTGACCCCATAGCCTGAAATTTACTGTAATGCAAATCTCAGAGAAATCTGTGCACATCAAAGTAAAATATATCTCTGAAGTACTGAGGAAGCATCATCCCATTTTCTTTCCTTTGGACATGTAATGAATGTCTTTTAGCATGACTTGACAGCTTGACAAATAAGACATCGCTGTTAAATCTATACAACTTGTGTGTGCATGTATGCAGTTTCGTTAACCCTATCCCTTATGTTAAAAATGTGTATTAATATATCAGTGATCTACCTATTTTGGTGTAGTTTGAAAATTAAGATACTAGTCTGTTCCACTGCCAGGCAATGGTGAGGTGCCAAATTTTGAAGTATAGACATAATCTTTCTATAGCAGCAGCCCCAGGGAGATCCTGCTGAGAAAACAGAACTGAAAGTATCCCCTGCATTTTTGCCACTTTATTGCTGCGAAGTGTCTTATTTTTGCATGATGATGGCAAGCTGTTTATACTACTCTCAATCTTCGTCTCCTTTTGCTCATCCCTTGTAGTCCCAGAACAGCTGGAAAATATCAGGCTGGGGAGAGTTAAGGTAGACAAAGTATTAGTAATTTGATGTTTTAAAAAGCCCAAGCATATTACTTAGCTTTCAAACATGTTTAATACTAACATTGTTTGTATTCTGCGATCACTAATAGTGCATTTAAGAGGAATCTGTTTGGAAAACCATGTCTGAAGCTGATGAAGAAGAAGGAGGGGAAGATTATGAGGACGTAGAAGAGAAATCTTCAAAAAAATCAGCTACTGAGGGACTTCTGCCTCAGCAGCCTGAAAAAAAGGCAAGGTATAGGTTCTTCTTTTCTGTAAAAAAAAAATCTTTGTTTTCCTCATTACATTTCCAAAAAGGAAAGAGGTGGGGGTGTTCATTTAGCACAAACATGGAGAACATCTAGTCTGTAGTCCTAAATTCCCATAAACTCTGCAGGCTCCTTCTGGAGGCTCTGCCTTTCTCCCAAGACCAACACTGTCCCATCCTACATGGATTGCATCACGCTTACATACGAGAAAGCAAATAAACCTTCTCTTTCTCCTCCTCCTTCTCCTTCACTTGAATCTGCTGCAGAAATGTACTTAAAAAAATGCCTCTGACCAAAATGTTTTCATTTCTTTATAGTGTAACCTCACAACTGAACTGCTGCTGCCTTCTGTGGAGTATCGTCTGGTTAGTGGTATTAGTGGCTTTTGCTTGGCCCTTGAGTGTGGCTATGGCAGCCCTTTATGGATTTGTGTCACCCATGATTTCACTGATAGGACTGGATGATATCAGTGAATCTATGCTGCAAGCAGTACATGTGGGAAGAGAGTGTGCTAAGAACGTCAGAACTGGCAGGGCCATGGTTTGAAGAAGAGACTTCACAGCTACTCCCATCCCAATCCTTTACAAGTGTCCTTGCTTTACATGTTTTCATCACTAACATTCGTTTCTACATCTTCATTTCAACATTTATATTAAAGAGGACTTTATTTCAGTCTAAAAGAGTTTTCATGCTATTTTTACCTGACTTATCAGTTTAGTCTTCAATGTACACAAAAATTAAGAGCAAAGCAGAGGGTCACCTTGCTTTGCGGCACCTCCCTTCTGAGGTTTCCTCCAGCAGTTCTTCCAATGTTTAGTGAGCTCCTGGAATTTCTAAAAGAGCTTTCTGTAGATGTGCATTGCAGGCGCAGAACTCTTGGAAACGCCAGATTGAGGCTGCAAGGCAATGCCAAGCATGTCATCAAGACAAATCCAAGTAACCTTGTAGAAGCCTGATTATATTGTATACCAATATTTGATTGTATTTAAAATCAGTTATTTTTCACTTGTATTAGTTTTTAGTTGTCCCTTCTTTTTTATTTAACCCCTCCCCCTGAAAATCATAAATTTCTATTTTTACTGTGTAAAATGTTAAATAATATAGATCCGTGTATGTATCTTCTTCCTGTCTTTTGTCCTTGTGAGAAGTATAGCTCCCAGCCTATTCTGGTACTACTGGTGGGTTTTCATTAGTCTGTTGGTATTACTGGAGAGATCAAGGATAGAAAGGGCTCAGAATAGGGAAAGGAATGAATACTACTTCCTTTTCCAGTTTCTAAATTGGAAGCAATACAACTGGTCAAAATGAAAAAAAGGCACATTCACATCCTGGAGAATTGGAATGGGACTTAGTCTAGTGATGGATAGTTAATCTTTAAAACCTCTGATTCTCTCCATTAATTCTCTAGGACTTCAGAAAAGTTGATCAAAAATTGGTAGGGAAAGTGACTAGATAGACTGGTGAAGAAAGATGAACGGGTGGGTTTTATTCAAATTGTGCCTCTGAGAGATTAGTGGGAATTTTGAGAATGCTGTGGAAGTGGTTTGAGCACATGGCTCCAAAGACAAAAAGACAAAATAAATCAATGCCGTGTATCTGCACTGGATCATGCTGACTCAGAGTAAAGGTTACAAGAGATTCCAAGATCACTTAGGAAAGAATTCAGATGGGATTTTGCAGCCATAAATAACCAGCTAGTTATGCTTTAGAAACTTGGAATATGTAGGCTTCTGTAGGGATATGTTGAAGCTGGCTTTGGTAGGTTCAGGTGAGATTGCATAGTTTTTGTACAGAAATGTTGGACAGTTCATTTTGTAAGAAGATGGAGAAGGGCATAGTTGCTGCCAGTGGCTGGTTGCAAGTACTTTCTTATTTAAAGAATACAGGTAGTCCTCGCTTAACAACCATTTGTTTAGTGACCGTTTGACATTACAATGGTGCTAAAAAAGTGACTTACAACCATCGCAGCATCCCTGCAGTCATGTGATCAAAATTTGGGCACTTGGCAACTGGCAGGTATTTATGATAGTTGAAGCATCCCGGGGTCACATGATCACCATTCGCAACCTTTCCAGGGGGCTTCCGACAGTCAATGGGGGAAGCTGGATTTGCTTAACAACCATGTGATTCACTTAATGACCATGGTGATTCGCTTAACGCCACAAAAAAGCTCATAAAATCGGGTCCAATTCACTTAAGAACTGTACTGCTTAACAACCAATTTTCCAGTCCCTATTGCACTCATTAAGCGAGGACTACCTGTAGAGGAAAACAAATAAATCCACGCTGAATTTTTAAAAAAGAGCTCTATTGGTAGTACTTTGGTTTCACCCAGTAATGTTCCAGATCTGAGTCTGGGATAATCTATATCCCAGATTGAAAGAAGGGTTGGGCTTTTTTATATATTGTTTGGAACAATTTATCTTGAATTAGACCATAATGATAAAAGTATACATAAGATGATTCTATCTGGTCTGTTAAGCAGTTGCCAACCAATTGGCAGAATGTCAATTTTATTTGTGCTTTTTTTTTTTACAAAATTGCCTTACCCATTTGAATACTGCCTTTGACATACCACCTAGAATTGAGTATAGCTTTTGGTTTTCATACTGCTGGATGGATGACACTCAGGTTCTCTGCTGCATGGAAAACCTAAACAGTGGCACTGAAAGATTTCGTAGGGCTAATAAGAGAGACCTTGGGAATTTTCATTATGTAGAAAGGAGGGAAAGGATTATCTCTCTTGCACATGCATTAGTAAACAATGGAAATTGGAAGTATGAGCCTTCTTCTCTTTGCTGTTAATATATATGAGGTTCATTTTATTTTATTTATTGCTTTGGGTACTAATACTCCATTTAGCATCTTGCCTGGTTTAGTTGTTTGTGTTTGTACACATATTTCTCTGTAAAAATAAATACATCAGCAGAACTTCAATGACCACTTGCATGTATTTGAAGGTGGAACTCTGTGACAGTGGATAGTACATTATTTTTGTACTTTCATATTCACATAGAACTGCAAAGGCCCACAAGCATTCCTTAAAGACAACATCTTATGTCATATTCTAGAGTACAAATATGTCAAATCAGTTGGCTTGAATATGTATGTTAACAACCTTCCTGTGCTTGCCATGGAACAGAAGATCTGCTTTTAGTAACTCCTGAGGCCCCTTGGCTTCATAAATAAAATAGCTGTCTTTGTGGATATTTGTCACTTTAGAACTCAGAAGAACTGTATACGCTAGCCATGTAGTTTAGCCTCAAATATTTATCAACTTCCCAGTCCAAAATTTCTGATTCTTAATTGTTCATCTGCTTATTAACAAGATATTTGCGAGTAGACTGAACTGGCAAGATTAGTCACCTTTGATTAGGTTTGATTAGGATATTTGCAAGTAAATCAATCAGAGTTAATGGTCCAAGATCAAACACTTGAAAATAAAAGCTTCAGCGTCATTGACTCCAGTGTGTTGCCTTGACCACAATATATTATATAATCTTCAAATGAAGATTTTGTATGGAGACAAGTACTGTTCTCAATATATACACATTAATAAAACCACTGATTTATATAAACCTTTACATTTGTTTCAATAACTTCCAAGGATTTGAAGGTTGTAATTTTTGCTGTCTTCTAGACAGTAAATTAAGTAATCCCACTCAGTTAGATTAAACCACCCAACTTTCCTTCCTTCTTCTTTTCACAAATGCATGCCCAGTGTACCATTTCTTTCAGTTCAAAGGAATGTGGTACCCAGGAACACTGTAAAAAGTTTAATTGTTGACTATTTGACAACTGAATGGAGCAGTAGATAAAATTTTATCAATTGTACCTTCTGAAAATGCTTGAAAATTATTGATACTATATCTTAGGTATAAGACATTTCTTTGGCTATTTAGGTTGGCAGTTAATGGTCCATTATGGTCTGCTAATCATTCAGCAACAGGAGCTCATGATTAGGGCAGAGATGTTTGTCCTCAAAACACTGAACTATTCAAGAATGTTCAGAATGTAGAAAAAATAGTTATGGAAGAGGCAGAACTTCCCTCCCCATCCCACAGTTGGGGACAAAACAGAGATTGGTTAAGAGTTCCTGAAACTATCTTAATTGAAATTGTCCAGCAAAAGTTGATGTCCAGGCACCTGAGGCAAGCTATTTGTTTGTTTCTTTTTTAAAATAGAAAAATGCTCTGCTTGTGTAATTCTGAGTCTGGTATTTGCACTTAACATTGAGGAGGGCATGAGGGCAAGAGTGGACTTACTAATAAGACAGGAGTAGGACTGTACCACACTGGTAAATGGGGCTGGGATTTCTACCTGTTTCCAGTGTTGCTGGGGGGTTTTCTTAAAGGTGACTGTTTTTAAAAATTAAAGCTGTATTACATTTCTTACAACTTACACTATATACTTCATGTTTTTTTATGCCTCATAATAACAGAAAATCATATTTTGTTTTTTCATGTTGTTTTGGGACTAGGAATTGCTCATCTCTGGCTATTACTGCACTTCACCACTGACTTCACACAGCCAGCATTGAAGCAAAATAAAGTTGTCCCAATAACTCTTATTTATTCCTTAGATTTAGATGCCGCCTGACTCCAAAGCAACTGTCTGCATAATGATGATTGGATGACTGTAGAAGATACTATGGTCTCCATAGCTGCATTAATGTCAGGGTGTTATCTCAGCTAGGGAACAGCCAGTTCCAACAATAATTTGCCACAAGCGGCTGAGAAATCAGTTTGGCTCTGGTGTTTCTCTGCTGACCACTTCTTGTACCACACCCTGTCCTTGGCCTCTTCTACTCCTGACTCCCTTCATAGATGGGATAGGTTGTTTGCAGGCTTGTAGCATTCTCTCAGGACTCTTAGTGAAGAAACTTGGAGCAATTAGGATTGTCACTCCTGCCAGACAGCTTGGAATGTCATGAGTGGACACCCTGCCTCTATTGTATAGGAAGAAATAATTAAATAGACTCAGTAAGCCATCTGCAATATCCTCCCATTTAAAGTAAAGCAGATAACATGGTAGCTCCTGGAAACTGTCACCTGTCTGGAGAAGTAAAACAGTATTTTTAACTACAGTAAAGAAGCAGGAGGACAAGAACAACTTTGCAAGAGTGAAATACTCTGAAATGTTTAGCATAGTATTGGTGGTTGAAAAAGCAGTGGAATCAGATTTTTGACAGACTTTATAAAAGAGTTTGATACTGAGCTTTTGTTCTCCACTTTTTTTTCTGATTGTAATAGTGTTTCAATCATTCTTGCAATTATTTTCTGACAATCTCTAACAATTTATGTATGTACATACCAGCATGGATGCTATGAGCAGCATATAGTTATTTCACTGATTCTGAAATTTGAATGTAGAAATATATGAAGATGCATTTCAGCACTCTTCTCTCACACTGATACATTTTCCATATAAATCCAGCAATTTGTTTGCATTAAATGTCCAATATTTTAATATTTCCAATTTTAATTGTTGTATGCCACTCAGAGTCACCTTGTGTGAGATGGGTGGTCATATAAATATGATAAATAAATAAATAAATAAATAAATAAATATCCAATTTTGGAAAGTATTTCTCTAGACAGTTTGGTTTTTATGGGAACCATTATTGTGTATCCTGCATATGGGTTTCACTGCTAGTGCATGTGTATCCTAACACAGAAATAGAGGGATCTTTTTGCAAAGATAAGGTGCACATTTTGCAGAATGTATATTGTACCCAGATAAAGGTTTTAAATAACGTTTAAAGCATTAATGATTCAAATTAAACCTCTCAAGTTTTATTTTAAAATAAATCTATACAGAAAGGATGCACTGATAATATATCACCCCTGAGACTGGACTATTTTCATCGATAGGGATAGATCAACAGAAGATGGAAACAATGAATTATGGTTTGTCAGATAAGAAGGGTGCTAGAGAAATGATGATATTTCCCTTTCAGATCTGAAATGGTAATAAAGCAGAAAACATCACAAAAGTATGGTGGTATATACTTCTAATTAGATACAGTTAACAAAGCTGTCTCCTTTCCAATATAACAATTGCATTCTAAATATTATGGATACACAAGCCCATGTCTGATTATTTACAAAGCTGTGCTTCTAAAGGACACCAAGGAAATTCCTTCAGGATATGCATTGGCAATCTGAGGTTTTGCATACCAAGTTAAACCCACTCAACGTCTGCCTCTTTTGCCTTGTCTATTTTTAACTGAAGACTAACAGAGATTCCTAAACTGCTGTGATCAATGCTGGAGATTCCATCATTGGCACAAATCATGAATGTAGTTGTTTCAGCATCCTGTCAGGGAAACAATTGCTACATTTTCATTGCTGCTTGATTTCCTTTTGGTTTTGCTTGTTTTCTTATACAAGATGCTCCATTTTTCCCCTGCGTGAATTAGTTGATACTACCAGTTGAATATGTACTAAAAATACAAAAACTGGAATCTTAAAAAAGTTAATCTAATGCAACAGAAGTTTCTCCCACTCCATGCACTCTTTTGAAACACAAGCTGCTTTCCCTGGCATCAGTAATCAGTGTGTTTATCTGTTGCTACAAGATTGATTAGGGAAAAAGTATTAGGAATTTATGAAATCTATGTAAATTTATGAGATCTATGTATTTACATTAATCATAGAGATTTTTTCTTCTATGAAACTTTATTTCATGTTGGTGAATCTATTGCAAATGGTTTACAAATACTGAATCTAGAAATACAATTTTTATTCACCTGTTGGATATGTTGGATTTCAGCTTCAGCTCTAATAATTACAGTTTCCACCCAGCATGAACTGTATCCCATGGATTAACAGCTTACTTATTCTACTTTACCAAATGCTAATCTTTTGCCCACAAATGTCTTACAATCTATAATAATAATATTAATTGCAAAAGGCAGCTTTATTTGGAACAGCTTATATCCTGCAACGATACCTTTAACACCATCAAACCATCAAACAACATCTGCATATCCCAGGTCCTTAGGAAGGACTCGATAGGTGGATAAAAATGCCAACTCCAGTCTAAACATCTGGTTGACTGTGCGACCAACCATAATAATACAGCCAAGATATTGCAATGGAGTTTGGATTGAACAAATATGCCACCCTTACTATCAACAAGGGAAAGATAGTGAAAACTGAAGGAATCAATATGCCCAATGGAAATAACATCAAGAATGTGGATGAAGGAGATCACTACAAATACCTGGGCATCCTTCGGGCTGACAACATCAAGCATACTGAAGTCAAGAAGAAGGTTAGTAGTGAATACATCAGAAGAATGAAGAAGATCTTAACGTTCAAACTCAGTGGCAGAAATACCATCAAGGTGATTAACACCTGGACAATTCCAGTCATTAGCTATACAGCTGGAATAGTGGATGGGACTGAAGCTGAACTAAAAGCCCTGGATAGGAAGACCAGAAAAATCATGACAATGAATCATGCCCTTCATCCACGCAGCAGTGTTGACAGACTCTACGTACATAGGTGGGCATGAAATGTTACAATATGCTAGACAGTTGAAGAAAAAAAAAAGGGCATTGAAGAATATCTGAAGGACAGTGAAGAAGATGCACTGAAACTAGTATACTATGAAGGCTTACTGAATACCAAAGAGACCAAACTGGCCTATAGGAAAGACCAAATGAAGAATAGAACAGAGACATGGCAAAGCAAAGTATTACATGGCCAGTACATACACACACACACACACACACACAAAACTGGCAGGCAACAAGAAGACCTGGCAATGGCTAAGAGCAGGAAAGTTGAAGAAAGAGACAGAGGGGCTAATTCTGGCTGCACAAAACCAAGCCTTAAGAACAAATGCATATAAAGCCAGAATTGAGAAGACAGCAACAGACAGCAAATGCCGCCTCTGCAAAGAAGCTAAAGAAACAGTGGACCACCTAGTTAGCTGCTGCAAGAAGATCGCACAGACTGACTACAAACAATGGCATGACAAAGTTCATCAATGGTGCATTGGAATATCTGCAAGAAATACCATTTGCCTGCAAGCAAGAACTGGTGGGACCACAAAACAGACAAAGTAATAGAAAATGAAGAAGCTAAAGTCTCTGGGACTTTAGAATTCAAACAGACAAGCACCTGCCATACAACTCCCCAGACTTAACAACTGTTGATAAGACAGACAAAAAAATCTGGATAGTGGACACTGCAATACCTGGAGACACCAGAATAGAAGAGAAAGAATTGGAGAAAATCACAAAATATAAAGACCTGCAAATAGAAGTAGAATGACTATGGCAAAAGAAAGCACAGATAGTACCAACAGTTATAGGTGCCTTAGGTGAAATCCCAGAACAGCACCACTTGAACACCATCAGCGTTGACAAAATCACCATCAGTAAATTGCAAATGGCAGCTTTACTTGGAACACTACCTACAACACTACCTTTAACACCATCAAACAACATTTGCCTATCCCAGGTCCTTGGGAAGGACTTGATAGGTGGATAAAAATGCCAAATCCAGTCTAAACATCTGGCTGACTGTGCGACCAACCATAATTTATTAAATGTATATGCCACCTGATCCCCAGCAACTATATTGCTCATAGCAATGGTGAGGAAGCTTTTTTTTAAAGTCAAGGGATGTTCTTGTGGAATTATATGTAGGAGATATAAAGTAGTGGTAGGCGAGGCTTAAGCGAGCATTTGGTGGAATGACAACCAAAACCAGTTGGAATCTCCTTTTTATCTTTCTTGAACTCCCCTTTGTTGTCTCTCCCCGCCCGCCCCCAAACAATAAGCTAGGACAGATTGATTTTGCTAGAGGTTTGAACCAATTAGTTAGAAAGCATTTCTGAAAATGAACTAACAATGATGTGAAATTAGATTATGGGTTGCAGGTTGCCCATCCCTGGATTATAGTCCCTTTCAAACCTCTTCAATATGTACAGTAACGACATGGAGATAATGGGACTGTGCTAATGGGCTTTCCCTTCCACACTACATGTTCTCATTGATTCTAAGCCAACTTTTAAGCATATATATGATAGTCTGGAAGGACCATTTACATGCATAACCCTTTCAGGTTTTAAGAATATGCATATAGATGAGGGGCAAATTGATTGGGAAAACCTGATCTTCCTTTCTCTATTCATTGTGCATGCAAAAAACTTCTGAATGGTGCTTTTTGCTTATTTACTGTTCATTCCTAAGGATTCCAGAACATTTCTTACATACAACTCTACTCAGAATATAATTTCCAGTGAACATAATGAAGTCTTGTAACATATGATGCATGTAGTAAAATAAGTTGGACACAACTTCCAGTACAATACAATTCCACAGTACAATATTCCCAACCTGGCAATATTCTGAAGATGTACCACATTACCCATCAAGCCCTGCTAGAAAGCCAAAGGATGACTGCGATGATGAAAGGTGTAGTTTAATACATTTGGAGGATTGGGGAAGCTGCCAAACCATGACTGTACCTCAGTTCTTAAATATGTATCTAGGATTGGCTAAAATAGGCAGTGCATGATGTCAGAAAAATCTCTTCATTGGGTGGGTCATTGCCACAATGACAGGAATGTCTATCATCATAAAGTGAAAAGTAGCACTGATGTGTAGATATTTAATAGAAACAGATGGGAATGGAAACAGCTCACCTATGCCTTTCAGATTCTTGAAAGTAATTTAAATCTAAACACACCCATCATGATCACAGCAGTAAATTGTTAGAATGGAATTTCAGCTGATTAAGGATGCACACTGTGTGCTATTACAAGTAGACCTTTGTATAGATTCAGTGGTAGATTGGTCATAAAAACTTTGCACTATCCCTCTCTTTCTTACCTCTTAGGTCTGGACTGTGGATTATACTTTTAGTCACCCAAGAAAAGGTTTGATAATTGGTTACTAGCAGACAGTGAATTCTAATTTTTTTGCATCTCACAGATCACGCAGCTGAATTAAAAATGAGGAAAGGGGAGAGAAATGACTTTTCTCTGCAATACATCTTATGGTGCTGTGGATTTCTGAGAAATCCATTGGGGAACAGCACATCATCTCATATTCTTGTACATGCAGGCAAATAAATTAAATACCACAGAAATCCCACTTGCCTCTAATCTTCTCCTTCTACAGATACTGAACCTTAGTAAGGGACCACAGCTGGAGGGGCACTCTTCACCATCAGGAAAGGAGGTACACATGTGAAACAGTATAACGTAACCAATTCTTGGATATTCTTCAACAGTTACCTGATTATTTACACTGGGAAAAAAAAGAATTTATTTAATGGGTTAAATGCACATGATGTCATATTAAGAATTTTGCCTCAGTGGCTGCAGCATCCTACACATCTTGTACATAAACAAGTCTTATTAAGTCTCTTCATGTAGAACAATTAAGAATAGAGAATTAACCAACCAATGAGGTGTGGCAGGACTAAAGGACAATGAAAGTAGGGATTTTAAAACAGACATCAGCATGTGTAGATGTTAAATGGATCCATCCCTGCTCTTTGAAATGTTAGATTTTGTTGGTCCAGTTGCTTTTTTCCCACTCTAGGATGACACATGCCAGACACCGTGGCAGCTAGAACTTAATGCATTGAGATTCTTTAAACTACCGTGATGGGGAAAGTCAGTTCCATACTTCCATTCATTTACTCACACACCGTTTTTAACTTGTCTCCAGAAGTGGGATGGCGAGATTCGACCCCCCTTTTCCACATCCTCCCGGTCTTAACTGGGTGCCCTATTTGGCCATCCCCTTTGCCGACTGAATGCAACCCCTTCGCTTTCCTTACAAGGGCTGTGGAGCCCCGAGTGTTTCGGCCGGCTGTGACTTTTTGCCTTCCCTACTCCATTAATGGCCTCACGGCTACTCAATGGCGTGAAGCCGACCAAATAAGGACAAGGTGCCTGGCTGGTCCCTTCGGAGTCCGAGAGCGACACCGCCACTCCGCCGGGTATAAATGAGTGGCGCTTCCCCCGAGCCAAGACCCAGCTGGCGCTCCAGAACCCCCGCGCAGAGAGTGTTGAGCCGGTGAGTAACAACAGCACAGCTGACCGTCCCCGTTTCTGCCCATCGCCCCGTTGGCATGTGAGGAACGACTGGGACGGGGGTTGCAAATCGGGTGCGGGGATGGGAGCGGTTGCAAACAGGCTGCCCTACCACGAGAAGCGCCAAGTTCAGGGTAGCCAAGGCGACAGCTAGAGGGGCTAAAATCTCATCTCTCTACGGTCCTTTCGCTCATTCCGGTTGGATTGGGGTTCCCATCCTATGGGCGCGGAGGAGGTGGCCGCCATGCTGCATTTTAGAAGGTCCTGGCACTCGAAGTTCTGTAGGGTTAGGAAGAACTGCCTGTCCCTCCCGCAGTTCTCGCCATTTCTTTGCGCAATGAGGGAAAAGAAGCGGCTACGCATTACGAGGAGTTCTTCCTGGGTCTGCCGTGAGCGGCGCTAAATTTGCCAAGTTTTCCATTTGTATTTGCTCCCCCTCCCCATCATTATGGGAAACAAAAATCCGAAGAAACACGCAGCCCTCCAGATGCTAAAGGTATGTCCTGCAAAAGTCTGAGGGAAGGACTCGGGCGGGGGTCGGGCGGGGGGAACAGCATTCCGCACACTCCCTGGGATTCCTGCGACCTCCCAATGGCTGGCGGCGACTTCGAGCGGGTTAGGCAATCCGGCAATGCAGCTGCTGAAGCGATGGGTCGAGCGAGCCGCCAAATGCTTCTTGGACCTCCAGCAGCCGCAGCGAAAATCATTTGGTGGCGCGACTGGGTTCCGCACAGTAACGAGAGCCACGTGCCGCCGCTCGAACGGATGTATTGAGGGAGCGCAGCCAAACGGGGACCGACCTTCTGCTAAAGATGATCCATCCTTGTTAAGTGCGCACCCTGGCAGGGAAAGCAGCCTCTAATCCCACGTCGCCTGAACGTCTTCCCTGCCGAAGCAACTTGTACGATTGCTGTTGATCCGGGCTTAAGGCGAAGGGTTTCTAGAGATCCGGGAGGATCAAACTGACCCAACCTCAGCGACTCGAACGGGTAGGCGGAGTCCCCTTCCACCTTGCCACCAGCGATGGTGAATCTTTGCCGATCTTGTATTTTTCAGCTCCCGCTTTCCTTCCCAAGATGTGTGACGACGAAGAGACCACCGCCTTGGTGTGCGATAATGGCTCAGGTTTGGTCAAAGCAGGCTTCGCTGGAGATGATGCCCCCCGAGCCGTCTTCCCTTCCATTGTAGGCCGCCCTAGGCACCAGGTAATGCTATTACGCCTCCCTCCCCACTCTCTGGGTGCATCCGGGAATAGCAAAGGGGGAATAGATTGCCCAGGTTTTTTATCACTGTCCAACCACCATACAATGCACAGCATTCCTTGCCTCCCTCCTCCCCCCAACCCCTGCATCCATGCCTACTTTGCTTCTTTAAATCCTATTTGGCTCCAGTATATATTTTCATCTTTCAGCCCAAACCAGGTTCCACTGCGCCCTCAATTACTCTCTCTATCTCTCTCATTTTTATTAAGAATTTTGATTACAATAGTAAGATCTAATACAAACTAAAGAAAAAAAAAGAATAGAAAGAAGTAAAAAGTGCAAGGAAAAAGAAAAAGAGAAAAAAAAGAATATAATAAAGAAAAAGAAATATATAAAGAAGTGACTTCCAACCATCACAACAACTATAAACAAATTTAGTAACTCTTCACCCACTCTAAAGTTACAAACATTTATCTCTTTGTCCCATATCCCATCTCTTATTTATAAATAAATCCATAAAGCATCATCTTTTCAATCCTGGTGTTAGCAGAAAGTCCATAAAGTGTAGCCAGAAGTAACAATGTGTCTTATTGTAACCTTGATCAAATAAACCAACTTTATATTGCTTCCCTTTACTTCTAACAGTCTTAAATCTTTAGTTTGTTCAAATATTGTCATAGGGTTTGATTTCTCTTCATTTCTTCTTGTCCCATCACACAGAGTTCTTCAAGGCTTTAACAAGCCTCTTTTGTAAATCCAGTAGGACAAAATTATCCAGGTCACTTTCTTGGTTTCTCATTTGTATTTCCCTTTTAAACGTTAAAACTACAGCCAGTTTCTTTTGTGGATGCAGTGAAACATCCTTTCTAAATCATTCTCTTGGCCTATCAGTTGTAAATCCACTTTTGATACCATCTCTATCTTGTCAGATAAAATTTGTTCTGCATCTGCCATTTCTTCAATAACATATTTCAGACATAGTCTATCCATAGAAGCAGACATCATTACTGACATTGTTGATATTGTGGCTACTATTTTCTGATTCCATTCCTCAAAAGTCTCCTTCAGTATTTTTATCATCATAATGTTTTGCACCATCTTGCAGAGCTGTATATCTTTCCTCTACCTAAAATCTTTAGACTCCCTAGTGTCCAGTTTTTGAAATCATGAAATTATTTATCTGTTATGTCTTGTAAAAACCAAAACAGAATCTATTTCCCATGAGAAGTTGTTTGTATTTTATAATTAATTCCAAAATCTTATTGTAAAAGTTTCAATATTCCAATTTTATCTGGACCCTTAGTCCATTTATAATTTTCTAAGATCAACATCTTATTTAGTTTTTTGCTGTTTATTTCAGATTCTTTAAATTCTTAAGCTTATGATTAAAATTTTCTTTTGTTCAGGATTAAAGGCAAACTCACCCAGCGTTTTCAAACTTGTCATTCCGAAGGTCTCTAATAGCTTAGAAGTAGTTAATGAGCAATTTCCAAAAGTGATTAGAAAAGTGAAGTTTGCAAACTTAGTGTCCTTTAAAAGTCTCTGGCATGGTTGTGAGCAAGATGGCTACTCCCGTCGTCTCGTGGAGCTCAAACCAATGGAAAACCACTGTCCTGAAGTCTTCTTGCAGGGAGCAGCCATCCGGAGCACATGTGGGCACTCTCCTGTTCTCTCCTTTCTTGAATATGCTGCATCCCTCCTCTATGTTGTCCTCCCTTCTTCAATAGTACTTTTGCTGCATTTGTTTTTCCCTTCTCAAGTTTATGATTTTTCTCCAAATCATAATTCTTGTGAACTTCACACTAACTTGCACAAATCCCAAACCTCTCTAAAAAATCTTACATTTCCTAAACTCTTTATTTATTAATTAATATAGCACTGTAATTGATGATTTTCTTTTTCTTGGAGAAGAGTGTTTGGCTTCAGGTTATTTGGTCACATAAGTAGGCCTTAGAATCTCTTGAAATGCTGCAAGTTCACTTTTGCAGCAGAAATTGCAATACTGTGGTAATTTAACCCAGTACATTTTTTTCTTGTTGAGTACATGTACACACTGTAAGCACACACACCAATAACTGCACTAGTTCACAAAGAGGGAAAATCCAGATTTTAAATTAGAGCAATACCATTATAAGGGCTAGTCAAAAAATCTCATAGGTTTCAAAGGTGGTGATGACTGTAGTACAAATTCAGGATTTAGAAGTGAGTCTGCACTGCTGAATCCACAAAATCCACTTGCCAAAATCAACAGGGTAATGGTGTGGTGTGCAAAAAGCCTTTCTGAAGTTGGAGGTTGCAGACTGAATGAGTTAATCAGTAGTAGGTGCTGCAGGTATCAGATTTTGGGTGAAAGAAGGAATACTGACCACCATTGGTTTGGAAATACAAAGGTCTGCTTTTTGTGTTTGAGAGAATAAGAAGAAATCTACCATATTATATCTCATGGTGTAACATTTCTTTAGTAGCCAACCAAAAGAATAAAATATTTACTTATACTAAATTAATTAAATATTAAATTCAAGGATCTACAGGCTAGCTCATACAGAAGTCAGTGATTTCATGCTGGGTATTTATACTAGCTTTTCCCAATCTCATACCCAAAGATGTATTAGAATTCAACAGCCATGCTGATGAGGAGTTATGGGGACTGAAGTATAACACACATGGAAGGTGTTTGATGGGGAAAGATGGTGGTATTAGGTCTCTGAATCCATGGTATTGTCTCTTCTGCCTTTAGGGTGTTATGGTTGGTATGGGCCAGAAAGACTCCTATGTGGGTGATGAAGCACAGAGCAAGAGAGGTATTCTGACTTTGAAATATCCCATTGAACATGGAATAATTACTAATTGGGATGATATGGAAAAAATCTGGCACCATACTTTCTATAATGAACTGCGTGTTGCCCCTGAAGAACATCCCACCCTGCTCACAGAAGCTCCTCTGAATCCCAAAGCCAATCGTGAGAAGATGACCCAAATTATGTTTGAGACTTTCAATGTGCCTGCCATGTATGTGGCTATCCAAGCTGTTCTCTCCCTCTATGCTTCTGGACGTACTACAGGTAAAAAAAAAATCAACTGGTTGTTTTCCTTAGCAGATTCTTCCCTGAACTTTGACCTAGTAAATATTTATGTTATGGGTAGACAACATACTGGTCTCTCTTTTTTTTTTTTCTCACCACAGTTGCAAATCCCTTAGTACTGGCCTTGCTGATCAGAGCTGATAAAAGTTGAATTCAAAAGCCACTAAGAGACATCAAGTTGCCTAACATGTATATGCTATAGCCCTTAAGCAGCACTGTCTCTGAGATGCAAAACCAGTTCATTTCATTACTTGAAGCAGCTTTGCGTAATGGACAGAATTTCAGTCCATTTCATGAAGAAATCCATATTTCTCCATTTAATGGGTAGATTAGAAATATGCCTGTGGGGGTAAACATTCTAGATGACATCTGTATACTGCAGAATTAAACACAAAATAAAAATGTAAAAACTCATATTTCTCACATGTGATTGTGGGTGGTGCTACTATTTAATTAAAAAAAAATTACCAATCAATGAAATAATACAACTCTTGGAAATTAATTGCATCAAGTACTTAGCACTTCTTCATTTCATGGAGAGATGAACATGTGTCCCTTAGGAATTATAATGAATTACAGTGAGTGAATATCATTGGTTTAAACAGAATACCCCATCCTTCAATTTTGAGAAATTGATGCCTTAGTCTGGATAGTACAGCAGCCAGTCACAATAGTGGAAGCTCAAATATATTATTATTTAAGAGTTATATTAAGAGGAAAGGCGTCATCTTTTAATGAACGCTGCTTGCTTACCACTGAGAACAATGTTAAGTGGGAAATTGTAATTTATACATGAAATGAGTGGCAATGCGGTCCACTTTACTGACTCAAATGTTTAGTTGTGCTAAGTGGGTTCATGGTGTAACATGGTCAATCATTGCACATTACAGGTACTTTCACATAAAAGCTACAATAGATACAAGCCCACTTCTTTTTTACAGTTTGGAAAAACAATATTTCCTATTTCTGTGCTCAGCAGCTAAAATAAAGAATATTACACACCCATCCCACCCTACCCCAAGATGCATACTTCCTCTTTCTCTTGAAAAGATGAAAAAACCACTGGTTACCATACTTCAAACACCCATATTAATTATTGTCCTTCATATATTAAGGTAGCAGCATCTGAAATACTTATAGATCCTATATGATCCCATAATATTTCGATCTCTCATAGCAGCTGTCCCCACCTAGGTCCCTTGTAGCTGTGTGAATTTCCAAGTCAGAATTCTCAGCAAAAAGCCATGGTGGCTGAAGAATTCTGGGAATTCAAGTCCCCACTTCTTTAACTCAGGTTAAAGAAGGCTGCCTCACAGCGTACTGGAAACTGCCAACTTGGACTGATTATGGCTAGGAATGTCCCTGAAATCTTTATAGTCAAACCATTGTTGAGCTCAGTGAAAAGGCAAAGTCTCCCCCAAACTAAGCTTAGCTTTAGATGGACATGAATTAATTTAGTGTTCTTAGTAACAGTAGTAGGGACATTATTTGCTATTGCTTTATTTCAGATGATGACGACGATGATGATTTTGCTTCCAAGCCTAGTCTATAGTGTTAGGGCTTCATGGTGGTTTCCCAGCCACGCACTAACCAGTTTGATCCTGACCAGCTTTTTGGGATCAGCCAAGATCAATAGATGCTGCCAATAAATGTACTTAAATGCACTTGATGATCTCCTGTGACTGGTGTCTTCCCATCTTTTCCTTACCATATAGGTCAGGCCAATAATCTAATAGACCTAACTAAGATCAAAGCTGATGCTCTGGTGGGAGGGATTCAGGGAGTTGGTTCCACTTTTATGATACTAGGCATTAAGGTATAACAGGATTATGTGATGAGATCATGAAAAGAAGCATCACTGCTGAAAATATCTCAAGGACCCCTGTGTGCATAAAACATGGGAAGTTAAGGAGAATTGTCATCTATAATAGACAAATTTAAGAGTGTATTCCCATCTTAGAAACAACTTGTTTAGATCCAGATGAATGAAACAGAATCCCCAAACTGATTGTTCAGCTAAGTTCCTTGTTTATTAAATGGGGCATTATCAAACTGCTGTAGGATAATATAAATATGAAAGGAAGACTATAATCCAATGAAGCTCTTTTGACCCAAAATTAGTTCAAGGAAGCATAAAGGACTACAGTTGGCTGAAGTTAAGGAAGTATTTCCTTTGGTGTTTCAACTACTTGTAAGACATTGAGAATTATTAATTGAGGAAGGTTATGTTTCATACTCATCTGTCACATCAGACTTCAATTGTACATTCTCTGTTGCATACTATTTTTTCTGTTCTCCTAATCTACATCTGGAGAGATTGCATGACATGTGCAAGAACATTTTTTTAAAAAATACTGACAGACTTATGAGAACTTGGGCATTTGTATTTCACAGGTATTGTCCTTGATTCAGGGGATGGAGTCACACACAATGTCCCTATCTATGAAGGTTATGCCCTTCCCCATGCCATTATGCGCCTGGATCTGGCTGGCAGGGATCTGACTGATTACCTCATGAAGATTCTGACAGAACGTGGCTATTCCTTTGTAACAACTGGTAATTATAGTTGAAGTTTACTCTGGCCATATTTCTGCATATCAGGGGTGCATTCAAAACATCTTTGTTAATAAATATTTATATAGTTGGGTATGCACATAGGCTGAGCAGTAGAATTTTGAGTGTCGTATCAAATTAAATAGTTTATGTGGGATCTAGATTCAGTCATATTTAAAGCAGGACCATTGAAATTAATGGGGCTTTAGTTCATCATGACTGGTTCTAGTCCCATTTTTTAAAATATAATTTTTATTGAAGATTTTTATATGAGTAAAAGATAAACAGGAAACATATATAAAGGAAAGTTAGGAAAAAGAAAAAGGAAAAAGTGTGGGAGACAATACTGATAAAGAAAAAAAGATAAAGAAATAACTTCCAATCTTCTTTACAGCAGTTACAAACAAACTTATTATCCCTCCTCCCTTTCCAAGATTACATTACATAGTTACCCTTTATCCTATATTCAGCCCTTTTTTAGTCAGCAAATCCAGAAATCACCATTTCGTTTTTTCCCATTTTCAGCAAAAAGTCCATAAAAGGTTTCCAGTCTTTGATAAAAATACTTATTGTTTTATCCTTGATCAAACAGGTCAGTTTTGCCATTTCTGCAAATTCTGCCATGTTCGCCAATCCATTCCTCTGTTGTGGGTATTTCATTATTTCTCCCATGTTGTGCATATAATAGACCTGCTGCAGTTACCATATACAAAACCAATCTGACTCTTTTCTAATTGGTTATCTATAAGTCCCAATTTAAAAAAAAACTGTTTTCATCTGAATATTGATTTTTAAAATTCTTTGTATCATCATATGTATTCATATCCAATATTTTTTTGCTTTTTCACAAGTCCCCCATGGATGGTGAAATGTCCCTTCATGTTTTTCACATCTCCAACATTAACTAGAAGTATCTTTATACATCTTAGATAATTTATCTGGAGCCATACACCAACAGTACATCATTTTATAGAAATTCTCTCTTGTTACAACACAATGTGAATTTCATTCCTTTTAACCACATTTTCTTGAATTGATCCATTTATATATTATAACCAAAATTCTTAGTCCATTTTATTATGCAATCTTTAACTTCTTCTTCCATTTCAAATCTCAACAAAAGTTTATACATTTTAGCAATTGCATGTTCATCATTTGTATACAGTCCAATTCCATCTTATGTTGTTCAACTCCAGTTGCCTTTCTATCTATATTAAATCTTTCTCTTAATTGTCCATGTGAAAACCATTGAAAACTAAGTCCCTCTGCAATCAATTGTTCTCTTGATTTTATTTTAAGTTCTCCATGTTTCTGTAATAACAAATCTTGATACGTTAACCATTTCTCTTTGCTTGCTGTTTCTTTTCTATGAAATGCTTCTTGTGCTGAAACCAAAAAAGGTATTTTGGGGCACAGCCTGAGTTTATACGTATTCCATATTCTTAATATGGCATTTCTAACAATGGTTTTTAAAATCTACATTAACTTTATTGTACCATACTGGTTCTAGTCTCATTGATTTAATTGTGTCTATTCTGATTAAATATGGATCTAACATATAACTTACAACTCAAATATATTTTTGTGTATGTCATAAGAAAATATCCTGCTTGATTTTTTTAAAACCTAAGTTCTTCCACATTATTCATCGACACATTTCATTATTTAATGCTTAACAATGCCCAATAAAATTAATCATTAAATTAAATCACATAAACACACATACAGTAGAATTATTTAAATGTTTTCTGTAACTGAAGCCACCACACCGTACTTTTCTCCTCTCAAATTCTGCTCCTGTACTTTCGTATTTACTTCTGCATAATCTCTATTTCTCCATAATTCTTTCTCCATCTTCAGTCATGGTGAAACCCTTGGGTCTGTTCCCACTCCTAAGCATCCTGGAAGACTTATTTCAGGTTATATTGAAACAGTAATGCCCAAACAGAACTACAGGGAAAGGATTTTTAACCTCTGTTTTGCTTGTCTTCTCCTTAGCTTCTGTCTCTTCCTTCTTGCTATACATTTTTGGATTTGTCTTTACAGCTGAACGTGAGATTGTTCGTGACATTAAGGAGAAGTTATGCTACGTTGCTCTGGACTTTGAGAATGAAATGGCTACAGCAGCCTCTTCCTCTTCTCTAGAGAAAAGTTATGAGTTGCCTGATGGCCAGGTCATCACAATTGGGAATGAGCGTTTCCGCTGTCCAGAAACCCTTTTCCAGCCATCTTTTATTGGTAAGGAATCCTTTTATGTGGATGTTTTAGCCTGAAGTTACTTTGGTCTCAGATGGATGGATGGATGGATGGATGGATGGATGGATGGATGGATGGATGGATGGCTTCTCTATGCAGCAAACTCTAAAGGAGATGTAAAATTGAAGTAAAAGGATACAAAATACAAAAAGGTAAACCAAACATTTTGGAAATGATAGAAATTAGTAGCAATATTGGACAGTAATCTGTCAAAAGTGCATATTCTTTTCTGGACTGATGACCACACATAACCTTTGAATGGCATGCTGGGGGGCCATACTGCAACAAATCAAAGGCCAGGGCAGAAATCAAATTTAATTGAAATAAACAGCTCATAGAACCACTCCACATGCATTTTAACCACTTTCTCCTCCAGCAACATTAAAATATATTTTGAAGCAACTTTTGGAGGGACTATGGGTGCTGGACCCAAGACGTTGGGAAGAACCACAAGTGGCCCTGGAGGCTCAGGGTATACATTCCTGTAGGAAAGGATGAGAAAAAGGAGGACAATCTCTAAGAAGAGAAGTGGATGAGTTAGTGTACAGCTAACTCAGAAGTCTTGTCTTGAGTACCAATCCACCTGCATTACAGACACCATTGAAGGGATGTTTTGAGTACTGTTGTTGACTACAATCAATTCAGGGCTTCTCCCTCATTCCAGGACTCACTGCCTCTCTGCTGGCTGCAGTAGAGACATCTGTTCTGGATAGAGGGGGAGTCATTTTATGGCCTTTATAGTCATTGTAATATTATTTTGAAACTATCTAGCAAATATGACATACAAGATTGACTTTTCTAATTTTTAAAACAAAGAAACATAAACCAATATAACATTGAAACTGGCTACCAACAGCTGCTGCTGGAGAGCTCCCATTCCATATAGCTAAACAATTTTAAAAAATCCTGCATTCAGTTACTATTTTTGGAGTGCATTTGCCTCCTGTGTAGAATTACTGTAGCAATGCCAATAAAATATGGACATCAGAAGCCTAACAACTATATCCTTTTGGTCTTAATTAATTACTTAAATTGAAATTACTCATTCAACTATATGAGAATTCTCTTCACCACCAAAGTGAAAAATAATTTCAGGTGATTATTTCTTAGGCACATCTTTATCTCTGGCTGTCTCCCTAATTCTACATATCATGCAATTATTACCATAAATTAATATATTGACCAGTATCTAGGAATGTCTGCCAAAGGCACAAATTCCTTTCCTTTCAAGGTACAAATGACTTCCTTGATCATGCTGCCTTAGGTATAAAGGTATAAAAGGGGGAAATAAAGCACAAATACCTTTGAAATACATTTTGGTTTGGCAGTTTAACCTTGAATATATTCAAGAGAAGGAATTTTAGTCTTGCATAAATTTGCCCAAAGTCCTAAATCTTTTTATCACCTCCACAGTATTGAATTTAGAATGGCACTCTTGACTGTGTCCAATCTATTATGTTGCTAATGTCAAAGTGAAGCTGAATATCCTTAATAAAAGATGAGTGTTGATTAGCATATTATTATGGCTTGGCTATGTATATTTTTGCATGTTTGGGTTGTTTTGATTTAGTCATCTTCTTTAACTGTAGTACATTTTTGGAAGGGTAATTTATATAAAATCAAGTAAAATGGGGAAAAAAAATGATGTTGGAGCAGTGCCTAGGAGTTGCATCCTATAATCACTAAATGGCCCAGAGTTCTAAAAAAGCAAGTGTAGATTCATGTCCTTTCAGACCAACTTTTGTCATGACAGAAAAAGTAATCTCCCTTTGCAACTGATGATGTGTCAAATGTTTATAATACAAGCCTTGTGGATTTAGGAGCAGTTGTTCATCAGCTGTTGCCTTGTTATGGATCTAATTTCAGTTCACTTTAAGAAGCCACCTGTCACCTAATACATTGGAATGTAACCCATGAATGTGTATTTCTGATGTAAGTTTTTCTTATGCTCACTGCTAAGCTTCTGCATACCCTTATCATTTGTTGCCTTCCTAAATACAACCTTTACATTTTTTTTCTCATTCAAACACATGTGCTAACATTATCCATTGCATCTCAGAGTTCTCACGTGTAAGCTATCAATTTGTAAGCTATGGCTGTCATGTACCATGTCACATCAAAACTATTATGTGCTATGGCACTGCTCCAACATTATTTTCATTAATTTTATTTGAATTTATATAGGCTGCCCCTCCAAATCCTACTGCAAATTTATATTTGCAGGGGATACCCAGGTTCATTCAATGTACTGCCATAAGACAGCACAAGTAAGCAAGACATACTGTTTCTTCACCAAAGTTCTCTTGTTTCCTCTACTCAAGTCAGAGTTCAGTTGTAGAATTTTAATTCAATTTGTGTGCTGATGTCTCACTGTTAAGAAGCCACTGTTGTTAGAAACAATTAAACAAAGTTATGTTGCCTAGAGATCTAGGTTGATAGTTGCATCAAAAAATGTAATACATGAAATAGCAAAATAGATAGCAGAAATTATCTTGTATAAATTGCTACAGGTAGAGGGAAAAACAACAACTGGCACTATGTCAAATTCTCTGATCCACTTCTTTGTCACAAGAAAAGCAAAACACAACTCTTCCATATTTCACTTGCACCTAGATCAGGTGTGGGTTAGGGACAGAGTTACCTAACTCCAACCTTTTGGGATTCAAGGGCTGCATATAACATTTTGTGGAAGAACGAGGGCCACAAAGTAGATGATGCCACATCACATATGTAGACAAGGCTGGGTAAAGGTGTTTTTGGGAGATATTTTTGTCCCATAATAGAGACATGCCTACTTAGGACTTACACTATATGTGCATCCTACCTCCAAATGGCAAAAAATATACAGTCAGTTTTCTGCAAATTACAAAGGGGCATCTGTAACCTACAGAAAATGGATTCAGGAATCTCATATGTCTGTATGTATGTGTGAAGCCTGCCCGTGCCTAATGTACTAATTCTGCCTTCTATTTTTATAGAAAATCCTTGATTTGATAAATGCTTTCTTATTTTTACAATTTTTTTATAGCTTTCTGGTATTAATAATGCTCAAATGTTGTGACTCCTCTATTCTTCATCAGTCAATAGCCTATCAATATTCATTTCTTTCCAAGGTATGGAATCTGCTGGCATTCATGAAACTACCTATAACAGCATAATGAAGTGTGATATTGACATCCGTAAAGATTTGTATGCCAACAATGTACTCTCCGGTGGTACTACCATGTACCCTGGCATTGCTGATCGTATGCAGAAAGAAATCACTGCTTTGGCTCCCAGCACAATGAAAATTAAGGTGTGAGAACTTGTTTCATATATAAAACTGAAAATTATGGTAGAGCCCTAAGGTCCCTGGAAAGGCATTCTAGATAGCCTTCTGTAAGGGTAAAGAAAAAGGTGTGCTCTTGAAAAGATTGAACTAGCTTTTTAGACTCCTAACCAAAGATTAAAAAAAAACTATAACCAGTGCTTCTCTAGTGTTAAAATTCTTACGCTGGGCAATCCTCCTCTGCAAGGCCCTAGAATGGAGAAAAACTATGCTGACTCTCAAGTTGACAGAATTTATTTATTGGAAGGGAAGGAGTTTGTCTTCCCACCTCCTAAAAAAAAGGTCCCAACAGGACATTTGGTAAAAAAACAACAGTAACTAAAGATGTACCCCTCTGTATTTTGCTTTGCCAGCACAAGTAAGCAAGACATACTGTTTTTTCACCAAGGTTCTCTTATTTCCCATACCCAAGTCAGAGTTCAGTTGTAGAACGTTAGTTCAATTTGTGTGCTGATGACTCAATGTTAAGAAGCCAAAAGTTATGTTGCCTAGAGATCTAGGTTGATATAGTTCCTTCTGAAATCTTGTTTCTTTTCTCTATTTAGATCATTGCCCCCCCAGAGCGAAAATATTCCGTCTGGATTGGGGGCTCCATCTTGGCATCTCTTTCAACTTTCCAGCAGATGTGGATCAGCAAACAGGAGTATGATGAGGCTGGTCCATCTATTGTCCACCGCAAGTGTTTCTAAGCATCTTCCCATACCCTTTGCCACCAATTACCCACTCAGGATGATGTGCTTCTTGAAGTATTTTTTTCCAGTTATCCTTCCTGAACTAGGTTCAATTGTATTGTACAGTTTGTTTACACATGCCCGTGCAATTTATTATGCTTCTTTGAATATTTATTGCTTTATAAATAAACAAGATCTGGGATTTGCAACCTATATATGTTATTTAGTCTGATTCCTTCCTTCCTTCCTTCCTTCCTTCCTTCCTTCCTTCCTTCCTTCCTTCCTTCCTTCCTTCCTTCCTTCCTTCCTTCCTTCCTTCCTTCCTTCCTTCCTTCCCCCTCCCTCCCTCCCTCCCTCCCTTCCTTCCTCCCTCCCTTCCTTCCTTCCTTCCTTCCTTCCTTCCTTCCTCTGTCCCTCCCTCCCTCCCCCTCCCTCCCCCTCCCCTCTCCTCCCCTCCCTTTTTTTGAAGATATACCTGATGATCTAAAATGCCTTAGCAATGTGGGTTTATGACAGACATTGTAAACTACATCATTGTCCCCTGTAATGGACTTGTTTAATGGAACAAGAGGCTCAGCTTAATATTATTAATTCAGTCTGTACATTTCTGCTCTTCTTTTTTAAAATACAACCAGAAATATTTGATGATAATTTTTGAAAAGCAGTATTATTAGTGTAAATAAAATACATGGGACAGGAAAGACAATTACTTTTTTGTTAAATCACTAGAGTTGAAAAAGATTGTGCAAATTCAGAAAACAGGTTAAATTAGGAACAAGGTTAAGAATGTTACATGAATGCAACCCTTAAAAATCACAGATCTCTATTCCCTTGTTTAGTGACTAGTGAGAAAATATTTTATACATTGTCTCCACTCATGAGTTGTGTTTATTTGTGAAACTTTTAAGCCACTCAATTTCAAAAGAACTCTGCCAGCTGATGTCTGCTGCCATCTAGTGGTAGGCTAGACTTTTGCAGCTTAGGTCTGTAACCCTATTTGTGACATCATTGAAAAGCATCCTTTTGTATTTGCGTGTATAATTTCACACAAAGGTGGGACAAAGAGCTTTTGAAAGCAGTCTTGACAAATACACAGGCTTATATGAAAACAGATGGTTCTACAAGTCTTTGCAAGCTTGTGTTTGTGGCATCAGTGATTCTATGTAGTGTTCTTGTTCTCTCTGGCCTCTTTTCTTGTGAATCTCTCCCCAGGTTACATCAAGCGAATTGATAGCATTTTTTAAAATATTTGGTAGTAAGTAGTGGAAAGATGAAACTTCAGATTAATCTGTCCCAGATTAGATGGTAAGAAATTCTTTTTCTCAGTGTAACCTCTTACTGTTACATAGTTAAATCCAGGAGTTTTCAGTTCACACAATAAGCAAAAGTAGGCATGTTGAACCAAAGGAAACCAATATCTATTTTAAAGCACCATCTTTTTTTAGGTTGGTTCCAGTTCAGGCATCGGTGTGTAAGGCTGAATGTTCAAGCACTTTTCATTAGAATGAAGATGGTAAAATATTGTATCCCCACCCTAGTTGCATTTGCATAATACATTTACTGATAACTGTGGTTTACTCAATTATATTGGACTGTAAACAAATTACAAAGGCTGGGTTTACACAGCACACTAAGCTCAGATGTGGTTGACTAGACTGTATCTTTGTATATTGTAGAAATTCAACCACTTTTTTTAGGCAAACTCATTAAAGTACAATAAAAAGAGAGAGCCGGGGAACCAGCTACCCAATTGTTTAAATATTAATGTTCATCATTCCCTCTCCCTCCCCACCCCACCTTCAGAGTAGCAAACTACTCATATTCTCCATTTAGTTGACTTCTGGAATAGCTACAGAGAACAATCCTGTGCTGCTGATTATCACAGGTAAAGAAATATGGAATACTTCAGGCTTTCCTCAGGTGCATCTGGCATTAAATATTAATTTTATTCAGTTCGAGTGGCTTCAGCACATCCTTTGGAATTTCATTCATTGCTAGGAGAAAGGGAAAGGTTATCAAAAGGCCTATATAGGTCAAAAGTGTGGGAAGGCGGCTGTCTTTTTTTAGGACGCCTGACAATATCTGTCACACCATGTTTCCCATCTAGTAATGATGCTTTCAGCAGCTTGTCAGCTTGAAGCTAAGCACAAGCCACCCATTTCCCTGTGCAACACATGCAGCAGAGAATGTTCATGCTGTGGGTAGACAACATGCAGATTAGCCAATTTCTAACTGGAGCTTTACAATGCAGTTCTATGTCTACTTCTTTCAGCACATGGCAGGACCTATCCAACCTAGTCTGGTTGCAGAAATTGAGCAAGGTCAGCGCTGGTTATTCTTAGATGAGACACTACCAGGAAATTCCAGGGCTGTGGACTAGATTGGGAAGTTGAAAAAACATTCCTGAAAAAGGCAATAGCGAACCATTTCTCACTTTTGCCAAGAAAAGTACACAGGTATAGCCATGGAATCTCCAGGAGCTGAACCCAACTAGAAGACTTTTTAACCTTTTTGTTATACCTGTTTATATGGAAGTGAGTCTATGCTCAATGAAACTTACTTCCTACCATTTAAGGAATCATGGCCTCTGAACAGGTCTCTGTAGCCCTTGCTTGCTGGTAATGCTATTCAATTTGCTGTGATGCAGAGCAAACAAGAGAGTGCGATAAAGTAAAAAGAGCTAATCTAATTTTAACCCAAAGCAGAAAGGTACTGCTATTTGGCAAATCTGGTCTTTCAGCACCAATGAATCTTAGAAAGGATTGGGAGCTAGAGGTTTGTTCCTTAAACAAGTATGATAGGAAGTAACTGGGAGATATCTCCTGGAGGTTGCCTACATTGTCCAAATCTATGTCATCCACTGAGCTTATCTGAAAAGTACATAATGCAAAATAAACACTTCACTTGGTGTTCCAGTAGTAGAGAATGTATATAGTCAGCATCGAACTGTTGAGTTCTTGGTGTTGTTTGAGCTTGGTTGTTTTCCTGTAGATATTTCATTACTAGGCTAGGTAACATCATTAATGAAACTTCACTCTCCCATGCATTGATGTTACCTAGGCTGCTAATGAAATGTCTGCTGGAAAACAATCAAGCTCAGACAAGCGTCAAAACCCAACTTCACTTGGAGACTCAACAAGGGTCTTCCTCCCTTCATAAAAGAAGCTGTTTAAACTCATTCAGATGTAGAAGAGGATGAACTTTGCAGTGGCAGTCTTCCTGCCACTGCCCACCTATGTGCATTCATTTTAAAAATCTAATAGGCCAATCTTCCCCAACTCCAGATGTGTTGAGATTACAGTTCCTAGAATTCAAAGGCAGCATTCCAGTGGTCATGTTGCATTGTCTATACCAAGCTATCCTGAGGATATCAAAATGTTGACATGCATCACGATGTCATCATGCAAATGACATACAGGTAGTCCTCACTTGATGGTAATTGGGGCCGGCAATTCCATCGCTAAGCAATGTGGTTGTAAAGCATGACATGTGACCACGCTGACTTACAACAGCAGTTGTGGCAGTTCAGGTTGCCATTGTTAAGTGAATCCCATATGGTCACTAAGTATGATGTCACGTGATTGCCATTTGCAACCTCCTGCCAGCTTCCCCATTGACTTCGCTTGTCAAAAGCCAGCAGTGAAGGTCGCAAATGGCAATCACGTGACGGTGGGACACTGCTATAGCCACAACTACAAGGACTGGTCATATGTCTCCTTGTTCAGCACTGTCGTTTTTAACATCTCAACTGTAGAAAAACCTGAGGCTACAATATTTTCATTCTTGCAGAGTTCAGCTATTTTCCTCATAGGTAAACAACTAGATTTTTTTTACAAAGAAAGGTGGAAGGGCTTAAAGCCATCTAAAAAGAGGCTTCTGTACTGAAAACATGGAATTCTACAGTCAGCTAAAAAAATGAGGACACATTTGCATTGGAAATATGTAAATAAATTCAGCCTCTAAGCAATCTATAGAATAGATACATGGATTGTTTTGCTATAAAACAGTGTAATTTTCAGCATTGTGTCAAACTGTCCTTAACTCATCTTGCCTTAAAGGAAAAGGCTTCAAAGTTGCTAAAAAGCATGTTGTGTGCAATGCAGTTTTCTTTCTTAAAATCAGTGTTTTGTCAACTTCACAGGCATGATCTGAAAATAGTTTTCTCTTTTAACTTGATCACTGATTCACACATGTGCCACCCTAAGTAATGCATGAGCAATGTTGAAAAAGCAAGTATAGAAGTGATTTATAAGACTATTCAAAAAGGCAAGGAACAGGAATGATTGTACTTGGGGGAGATATTTGCCCTGATTCAAATGGGGCTATGGATTCAAGCTCCAATCTTAAAGATCTGTAATAAAATTATCAAGCCCATCCCAAATACCCTTTAATTTTAGCCAAATTCTGGACTCCAGGTCTTACAAAAGCAGTATTTAAGAGGTCTACCTCAAAAAGCAAAGCTGCTTTATTTGCCCCATATCTTTAAACAGTACAGCAGTAAGTGACTCAATTCCAGGTCAGATATTTGGTGATTATCGGGAAGAAGAATAGAAGATTATCTAGAAGAAGAAAGCAGCTAATTGGACTTAGTCTTTCCCACTTTCCAAACAAAGATTGGCATTCTCATCTGAGTTCATATTTGCCTACTGGCCTCTATTGCCATGAGAACGATTCCAAGATATGTGTGTACCTTTGTGTGCTTGTATTCATGCAACCCAGAAGATAACAGTGCAGAAATATGTAAAGGACTTAAAGTCTGGTGCAGAGTGGCAGGAGCTGGCCAGGAGAATAAGGAACTTTATTTGGGTGTCAAGGATCAGGTTTCACAAGTCTGCAATTGGCAGAAGTCAGAAGCAGAAGAAATATGACCCTTGCAATGCTAACATAAATAAAGATTAAGGGAAGCAGTAAGAGGCTGCTGGGAGACAGCTTGGAGTCAGCACAAAAATCATGGTTGGAACCTCTGGAAAAGTGTTTCTCAACCTGAGCAACTTTAAGATGTATGAACCAACTCCCAGAATTCTGGGAGTTGAAATCCACACATCTTAAAGTTTCTCAGGTTGAGAAACACTGGTCTAGAAGGGAGGAGGTCTGTCCCAAAGGGTAGAGAGGCAAGAAATGATACCCAGAAGAGCCAGGAAAGATATAAAAAAACTGTGGAGCTGAGAGTACAAAGCCAGATGCAACCAACCACATGCACAGGGGAGAAAGGAGAGGAACAGAAACATATAGTTGAGCTTGGAAGCTTGGCTAGGAAAAGAGGAAAGGGAAGAAGCCTAAGGAGATAAAGGGAATATGAGACACAGCTCTAAGTCAGTGTTTCTCAAGAGAGAGAGAAAGGCTACTTGTGAATAAGTAAGAGACAAAAGGGAAAAAATGCACAAAGCTTGTCTTCCTATAGCAGGTAGGATTCTATTTTCTGCAGCTAACAATGCGAGAGGGGCATCCTGGGAGAGCAAAGGATTCAAGGTTTTGGTTGGCAGGGTGGCCAATGCAGATAGAGAGAGGCTGGCAGTTGCATCAGTGAGTAAAGTTCCCAGTGGAACAGGTGGGGCAGGATCAAAACTTGGAAGGGCAAAAGGGAAGTGACCTGGATTCAGATGGGTTAGTTGGAAAGAAGTCCAGAATGGAAGTGGCCAAGAAGAAAAAAGTGAAGAAAACTGCTATAGGGGGCTTCTGTAGAGGCAGCTATTGCTATGAGCACTTTTGTACAGAAGGGGAAAAATCTGGAGTACCTTAGAAATGTACTGCCCCTTAAGGAGACTGTTCAGTTTATTGAGTATGAACTACTTGCCCTGAGCAAGCCTCTCTACATGATAGAAGAAGATTCATCCCACTGACTTCAACAGCCTCTTGCTGTTTATAGCTATTTTTTTTGTACCTGTATGATACTGTCTACATATCTATATACTGACTGGTTTTCTAATACAGTTGATTTTCTATTACATTTATTTAAAGAATTCTACAGTCTCACAGAATCTTTTATGGAAGAAGGAGCCCTCTTCCATAAAATAGATTGGCTGATTAAAAAACCCAACTTTCCACACAAGCATTTCTTGTAATGTTCTATGTTAACACAAATAGCAAACTTACTGTGAATACTCATTTATAAGTGTAGGTAAAATGATCGTGCTCAAGATAGTAAAATATAATCTCTTGCATTTTAATGACTGCTCATATCAATCCATGGCAGCCTGCATCAGGCAAGAACACTTTCCCTAAATGTCCAACTTTTACTACTGCTGTACAAGGCTACCAAGATGGAATTATTCCACAGGACCTTTTAACATTAATGTCATCTTGGTTAGATGGAGTTGGTGTCAATACGGTTTTATGGATCTTATTTGTGTATGTTTTTATTGCATTTTCTTTTAATTGCAACTTTGTTATACAGTTTTATGCAGATATGGCTACTGTATTGTAAACCACCATGAATCAGTGATACATAAGTGGAGTAAATAAATAACTACACACACTGTAGTTGATTAAAAAAAATCAGGGTTTGCAGGAATTGAGTATGCATCTTGCTAACTCCAGCAAATGCCTATTAGCTAGACTGGAATCATTGATTCAAATATAGCACAATCCCCTATTGGTCTTTTAGAAAAAACATTCCATTCTGAAGCATCAGTTGTGTGGGGGTTAGGATTATAATATATTTCTTTCAAAATTAATTGTTATTTTTCTGCTCCTTTATATCTGAATGGCAGAATTCCATTCCCAGGGGCCATGAACAACAGATTTAGAAATAAAAATACAAAAATCTCAAGTTATTGGGTCCCCCTCCCCCCAGTTCTTCTTCCCAGTGATTCATTTCAAATCAATCACAGTATGGCTCTAGTAATTTCAATGGACTGCTTCACAAGTTATGATCTAATATAATGTGAAAACGCTTTGGAAGGTAGTGATAAAAGAGAGGCGAAGGCATCAGGAATGCCCAAGACATATGGCAGTGTAACTGAAAATATAAACAGCCCTCAGTCAGCCTGTTGGAGCCAAAATTGCCTGTAACATGTGCAAGATTCATTATTTGAATAAAGACAAAAGTGATGGGCATTGCACTTGATTCAAAAGCAATTTTACATTGAAATATCCCAGAACTTCTTCTCACTAGCCATTGTATTCTCAATTAAACCCAGATGGAAAGTATTTCCATCTGACAAAGTAAAGCTGCTGGCGCTGTCTCAAACAGCTGATTTAAAGACACGAAAGAAAACAAATGGTTATTTCAGAATTTGAAACCATTAAGACAGTATATAGCCCTAAATGCAAACAGTATCTTAATCCTGAAGGCTTAATCACAAAAGGAGTTACCTTCTTTGTTATTCTATGAGAATAATAAAAATGTTTTTTTTCTAACATTTCAGTTATTAGTTCCCTCCAAGCTGATCATCTGGATAAGAAGTCCTCTGAATAATCTAAGTAAATTCAGAAGCATCTGATTCAGATTGATGATTTAAAGTGATTTAGTAATTCAGAGGTGTGATTCAACAGCCTTTGAATCATCTTTCAATTAAATATTCAGATACCCCTGAAATTTAATTCCCATACTTTTTACTGCGCCAGAAAAAAATACCTGTTGGGTTTTGATATATGAGGTATGGTATATATACCTCTTCATGGTCTTTGAGTTCCTGTGCCTTTAACCTGAACTCTTCCAGTTTGTACATTCATTCCATTTTAGCTCTTTGTTTGCCCTTCAAATAGCATCTTTGTGAAAGTGTCACCAGACACACAGGGCCTTACAAAGAAAGATGTATTACACTGGGCTGCAGATTCTCCAGTGCCAATTTGGCATTTGATTACTTCAGACCTGATAATCTGATTTCTCATCTTATTGCTTTATTTTCTTTTAAACTGGTGAAGTAGGACAATTAACAGTTGTTGCTCCAACAACAACCTTCTGGCAAGCATCAAAGATATAATTAGTAGAACCTCACCCCCTGCATTCTTTCACCACTCCATTTTTTTTTTTTTTTTACTACACTTGATCTTAGCCAAAAGGCCAAGAAGTGTTTTTTTCCCCCCTCTTTACTGTTAAATAGCATTTTAGCAAAGCGTATAAATAGCTATCTAATCAATAAAAATAATTCCTGCATTGTGGAATATGTTTAAGAAAGCCAGTAGTAGATAGCATCTGTATTCAAAGACTGTCAGGTGCCTGCCATTGCTAAACTGTTTCCTGATCTCTGTCACCTTAAGCCATCCCGTGCAATTTCTAGGGACCCTAGCAGCCTATGCTAGTTCAAAAATACTAAAGCAGAAAAGTATGATTTATTTCTATATTCAAATTCTGGGCAAAACGTCTTCAAGCTATTTAATAGCTCTGACATTGCAGAGATTAAAACAGTTGAGGGTTCTGTTCTGAATTATTAACTCAGGTTCAGAAAGGGGAATAACCACAAAGCAGGCAAACTTTGCAACACACCACTAATTTTTGAAATGCATCTCCTGCAAGAACATAAAACATGTAGGTATAAAAAAAGATGCCCTCATATGATTTTATGAATAAAAGATCTAATCTGATAAAATCATTTCATTAATGCTCACACAGGCACAAAATCAAAACACAGCAGAACAGATGGCTTTGAGATCTTGATGGGTGTTTTCATTTCAGCAGCTAATTATTTAGCTGCTGTGGATTAAACCAAACACTAACGGCAAATCTAATAGCTTTAGTCTTAGAAATTGCACTTGCTCATCAAAACACTTCATGTCTTGCACTTAGAAGTGCTATTTGCAAGCATAAAGATGAGCAACATTGGCAGAATGCAATTATTCACACATATATTTGGACATCTTCCTCCTTTCTCATGTCAGCCTCAGGAGTTAACATTAACATGAAACACAGTACCACTGGAAACCTATGACAGAAAAAAGATCAAACCTGTGACTTGGAGATAAAAAATATGTGTGCCTTGATCAGTACCCCAACCTCCTCCAAACTCCTGCATATGTGGAGGTTTTCAATTCATTTTTCTAACCGCTGGATCTGTGGAATTGTCTTTCCCTTTTGAGAAGGGCAAGGAGATTGAATTATCTGGTAATTGTAGGATAAGACATATATTTTTTCTCACTACACAAAATAATTTTGTCTTATCTGAACCCTATGATATACATAGCTATTTTGAGGTTCTTAGGTAACCAGTAAGAGGCAATTTACGGCCTGCCAGAGGTGGCTGAAATATGACTCCCAGCATCCTTCACTATTAGGCATGCTTCCTGGGTGTTGTACTTTAGCAACATCTGGCATGCCATAAGTTGCCTACCCCTGTGATAACCTTCCTTGTCATTTCAGAAATTAAGCATGCAAACATAATAATTTGGAAGAAACCCAGAATCCTTTCTCAGAAAATCCAATGCATTCATTTTAGGGGAAGAACAATATTTCAATGGCTTTGGAAAACCATGAATTCTACTGTAAATCTTTAGCTGAGGCGTCATGACTTTTCAGCTGAAGTTGTGCTATAAGAGAAGCATAAATGAGTTGCATCTCTTGGGGGCTTTTCCCACTGTGGAGTTGGTGTTATCCACTTATCTTTGAGTTGGCAAAAAACTACACTGGCATAAAATTGGCTGACCCCACTGTTGATCCCTGTCCTGTTTTTACTGCCTTGGTTTCAAGTCACTGCAGTCACCTGACTTTCCTTTAAGCTAATGGGTAACAAAGCCTAATAGGGTTTATACACTTCGAGGATGTCTTTGGACAATGTCAAAATATGGAGGACAATTCTACATTAATACCTATATCACTAAGGATGATTTAAACCTGTTTCACTCACAGGATAGGGATGAGATTTAGAGAACATAGCAGTTTGTGCCATGGTTAGGTGCACGTGGAGAAAGGCCCTTGGTCAAGTTGACTCATCATTCCTGAGAGACAAATTGAATTCTCCTGGTACTATAATGAAATAAATATCACTCTACAGACTGAATCTGGAAAGAGGGCCTACTTTTGCAGGTTATCTGTGGTGAGGACACTGTGACTGCACAGGCAGATTCGATATGCACAGGGATGCATTTCCTTTACACAGGGCAGGCTCCTCGTGGAAAGATTTATTTATTTATTAAACAAATGTATACAGCTGCTCATCTACCCAAAGGAACGTTTTCAAAGATCTAGCTTTTAAATATTCCATGTGTTACAAATGCTTTCATGCCACTTCAATCAAGTGGGCCTAAGCAGCTTACAAAAGCTTTATAATAATTATATACAGTATAACAGTATAACAGTATAACAAACTGTTATAGTACAGTTACAGTATATACAGTATAACAAACAAAATCAATAGCAACAATAGCAATAAAACAGTAAGAAGTAGCACCCACACACATCCCAGATCATACTTCGCAGACTCTTCAATCCCCAAATGCCCACTTAAACAACCAGGTGTTAATAAGCTTTCTGTATGTTAACAAGGATGTGGGTGATGATGGTGGTAACTGATTTCACAGGAGAGGAGCTCTGGGACAGAACGCTCCGCCCCATAGCAGTTCATGGAGAGTGGGACTCTTACTATGCATTGTCTAGCAGCACTGCTTGGGTGGGCACATTCTACTTGGAGCAAGTGGTTTCACAGACTCCCTGCTCCCAAGCCACGTACACTTTATAAGATTATTATTAGCACCTTGAATGGCACCTATCAACAAATTGGCAAACAATACAAATCCTGTAGTAGTGATGTTACATGACAATATCAGGGCATTCTCATTACTCCACAAGCAGTTGCATTTTTTACCAACTGAAGTTGCCTGGTGGTCTTCAAGGGCATGTCCCATGTAGAGTTACAATAGTCCAATCAAGACACAACAAGGCATGAGAGAATGCACTAGGAACAGCTGTAATGATACACTAGTCAAAGATAATCAAAGGCGCTTCTTGACACAGGTTTCATGTACTGTTTTTCCAAGAGCTGTGAGTGCAAGAGAACCCCCAGATTATGGATCAGTTTATTCTGTGGGCACAAAACACCATTTAGAGTTAATGTCAGCCAGCTTCTGAAATAATAACCATTCCTTCTTTTTTTGGGTTAAGTCTCATAGTGTTTTTACACATCCAGACCCTTACAGCCTCCAGACACTGGGTCAAGACTTCTACTATTACTCTTGCTTGTTTTGGGTAGAGATGTACAACTGGGTATCATCTGCTCGCTGATATATCATAACCCAGCCATTGAATAATATCTCCCAATAGCTTCATGTAGATATTAAATAAAGTATTATGTTTTTTAATTAATTATTTTGCCTTCTTTTTTTTTTTAAAAAAGGACTGCTTGCTTGAAGTTGCTGAAGCTATTGCTGCTTGATTAAGTACTAATTCCTTGTAAACTACAGAAAATGACACTAATATTAATTTTATAGCGTGGTAAATAAAAAGTAGGCCAGTTGTACTGACAAAAATATTCCATTCAACAAAGCACAACTTCTGAATAGCAGTTTGAAGAACTTTGAGCTATAGATTCATAAATCCTCCAAGAGAACTTACAGATGGTTTCCTTTGCTCCATGCCTTACACTTGTTCCCAGGCTGTTATTTTAAAGCCACCAGTTTGCAAAGCATTTCACTTTAGCTCCATTTTATTGTACATTTTGGATACCTTCGGATTTCCATGAACTCCTTAGAGAATGAAAGCAAACTGTCCATGATTCAAGGATGAAAATGTAACAGTGGAAGGTGGATTACCATAGCAGTGCCTACTCCAAGCCAAGGGAGGTCTGAATTCTCATCATGCATAATCTATGGACCATCTGCATATGGTAGATATACAGGGTTTTGGAATCCATCTTGTGTTTTGAAAAGTGGTCTATGTAAAGAATGGTTCTACTGCAGATAATTATTACTGTGTTGTACTACAACAGTTGTCCAGTGGCAACAGAGAAGCTCGTCAGCCTGAAATATTGGTGTAGCATACTTCAAATGTTGAATATTATTTCCAAGCAGCCTTTCATGTTTCAATGTTGATAGCTATGTCTTTTATACTCTTTAATTACATAAGACACAAGATCATCGTTGTCTGCAACAATGGTATGCAGTTACAAATGACAGCTCCTGGGCTGGCTGAAAGAGTTTTGTTTCATTTTCCTCCTTAACTAAAAATAGTTTCGAAAAATTATAATATCATCAGTGAAAAAAGAGTTGACATAAAATGTTGCAGTTGACATAAAACGTGTCTGCCACTTATTTACTTCCTCGCCTCTGCAGTTTATCTTTCAGAGAGCTCATTGTCATCAGAAGATGCTCAGCTACATTCTTTGAAATGAAAGGGCAGCCAACTAGAAAACTGCTAAGCTACGTTCTCGGTGCTTTCTCCAAAGCTACCGGGTCACTCTTTCCAGGATATTTATACCATCTAGCTTGGTGCCCAAGGTATTTTGATGGCTATCCATGTTGCTGTATAATTAGTTTACATTAAAACCCAGAGCCTTGACATTACAATGCCAGGTACATGTTTAATATCCGATGTCAAAAATTAGACTGAAATGCTGCACATCGTGCAGCCAGGACAGATTTGCCTGACTCCCTTGTGCTTACTGAAGCTGCACCCATGGCTTCGTTTTTTGCTGTCAGAACTACATGTACGTTCAGCAGGGAAGACAGAGCAGAGCGCCAGCTTGAGCTGTGAAACAGAACATTGAGCAATGACTCATTGATTGAGTTCATACATTTCTCAGTATCACACTCAGGTTTGCGACTGAGTGTCAGCACAATAGAGTTGCAGCTTATCATGACTCTCTCACTGGTACTGATACATCTGGAAAAACTGTTTTGAATCCATGGGTTACATTTGGAGCATGTGTTTAAAAATGTACACCCAGAGGAGATATGCTTCCCTAGAAATACAGCTCCACTAATTTTATAATATATTAGAAGTCTTGATTTTAGGAGATACAGGCCACTTTACAGTGGATCTGGGCTGGTTCCCAGTTTTGGAGAGTTGCTTGGCCACAGGCATTTGGTGTCGTCATCAATGTTTTTGCCCTTGGCTGTGTACAGAATGCATGTGAAAAGGGGGAAAGGCTCCAATTATGTGCAGATGCAGCTGCCATTGTGATATTTTGACCCCCTCTGTGGAGGCCTGTGAGCCCAGGCTTTTCTTAGGAGTTTCCTCCAGGAGTTTGGTAGCAAAATGAGTGGCAAAGGCCCCAAACCCAGCAGGGTTGCCTCACCACATTTGGAAGAATGTGGCATAGTAAACATCACCATGAAACAAGCTCCTTTGATAAGGACACCATTTGATCAGGTGGGTCTCCTAAGGACCCCCCCCCCCCCACACACACACTGTGGAAAGAGTTTGATCACTTTTTCTGGCCAACCCTCCCCCTCCCAGGATGTAGAAGGATCAGCAGTTGCCTAAGAGTGCTAAAATGTGCAATTCAACCCCATTGCTTATACTGGCCCTTTTCCCCCAACCAATCCTATCTTCTCTTACCTGGCAGCTCAGAGTGAGGGTGAAGCGAAATAAAGTGCCGGGAAAGGATCCCTTCTTAAGTAAGGCCCCACCTACCACAAAGGCATTTCTCAGACAGGCGTAATTCTCTCCAAAGCAGGCACTGTTGGCGACCTGCTCTCTCCATCCCTACTGAGCCCTTCTGCGCCAGAACCGGGTCCCCACTGAGCCCTTCTGCGCCAGAACCGGACCGAACAGTCGCTGATTTATGGGTTCAGAAGAAGTGATCTGATTCTGCGTCCCGATTCTACCCCCTTCTGGTCTCCAGCACGCCGAGCACTCTTGTCTCCTCCCTTCTCACCCAGACCGGCTAGCCTGGGGCAAGGAAAGGCCCTTCCCAAGTGCCCGGCGCAGGCCCAGCCCCAAAGAACCGAGGCAAATAGATCCAGCCGCGGGGGATGGGGGGAGGGGGAGGCTAACGGGGTGATCTCGCCATTACCTGCCTAGATTCCGGGGCTTCCCCTCAGCAAAGTAGCATCTCCGGGGAGAGGGGGACGAGATCGCGTTCACCCACCTCGGCGGGCTCGCGGGCGAACAGCTTGCCCCTTCGCACCGGAACCTTTGGCAGCCCGGCGGCGGGGGAGGCGGCGATCCCTTGTAGCTTGTGGCGCCGCCGCTCGGCTGCTCCCCTCCAACCTGGCCGTGACGCAAGCAGAGCCTACTTAAGGGCGGCGAGGAGGCAGGCAGCGAGACACGGAAGGCGATCGCTGCCTAAGCTGGCTCCCCGGAGCCGCCGCCCTGCCTTCCAAGCAGCCCGCCCCCCGGGGTCGGGGCCTCGATCCGCAGGACAGGAGGCCCGGCCCGGGCTGATGCTTCTCGGCCGCTCTGGTGCCGCCGGGTGAACCGCGATGGGGGAATGGACCATCCTGGAGAGACTCCTCGAAGCCGCTGTCCAGCAGCACTCCACTATGATAGGGAGGTAAGCACGATCCACCGGCTCGCCAGCCAGCCAGTTTGGGGTCCTCTTCCTCTTCCCTTCCCGTCTCCAGCGTCCCGTTCGCCCGCTTGACCTGCTGATGTTCAGCAAAGCCGCGCCGGAGGCTGTCAAATAATCTCGGAAGTGCCCCGTGGCTCTCTTGTTGGCTATCGTTTCCCCAATTTCAAAAGCATGAATTTGGAAGGAAGTCTCCAAGGGATTGGTCCTCCAAGGAGGGGAGCTGCAGGGCTGCAGCCCGAACGGGACCCCTTGACTGCCCCTCCGCCGCCACCCTTTCAGCCCATTCCTTTCCTTGTCCTCAAATATTTCTTCAATAAACTTACTGCTGCACAGGACTGATGTCTCCCACTTTTCACATGCCCTTATTTCTGTGTTTTATTGCAGAGTTCAGGGGAGTTTTTAAGTTCTGTATGGTCTACCCCTCAGTTCCCACTCCCATGGATGTGCTCATAAACAAACACTCTTGAATTAATATTTAATGAAACAATATATAAATATGGATGGGATACGCTTTTAGGTAGCTTTATTTATTTTTTAAGTCCCAAGAGTAATCTCTAATCTAGCTGGTGATTGCAGTGTGCAAAAAAAAAAAAAAAACAAGGGTAAAGTAAGGGCAAGCAGACTTCTTGCCTCTGATTTGCCTCTCTTCTCAATTACTATTTGCAATGGTTGATCAATATACTGCATACCATAGGAAAATAGGAGATGTACTGCTGGTTTTTATTTCTTCTACTTTTTTTTTTTCATTGACCAACTTCTGTTGTACTGCAGCAGAGACTCAGGAAGGGGAATGGGGGGGAAAGTGCTTCTCCAGTAACTGTTGTTATAGATCTTGTCCTTTACTAGTAGAACTAAGATTTGTGTACTCATATACACCAAGGAGGTATTTTTTTTCCCACTTGCTGTAAATGTCCCTGGGGAGAAGTGCACTGTTTCATAAAATTAAACCATTCAACAAAAGTTAAGAAGTTCTCTGTGGCTGAGTGCCCTGCAAATTCAGTACTGGACAGCTCCACTTAACTGCAATGAAAACAGTCAGCAAAGAAGCATTTCCTAGTTCGTTCAACTCAAAAAAGTAGGAATTGCCACGGACAAATGATTTTTAATAAATGTCTATATCAAATTAATAACATTAAAAAGTGCCCAAAGAAGCATTACAAAAAGCAAAACTGAACCACAGAAACAACAATGATAAATGCATCAATGATCATAGTATTAAGGTTAGGTCCTAAAGGTTATGCATTTATTCATTAGATGCATACCCAACTTTTCCTCCAGAAACTAAAAGCAGTGTATGTAGCATCCTCTACTCCATTTTTTCCTCATAAAAACAACTGCTATGAGATAGGCTGGGATGGGAATAACTGGCTAGAGCCATCCACTAAACTTTTATGGCTGAGGGTCTCCTTGGTCCTTAATCAATATATCACAACACAGACAATGACCAATGAATTCTGTGGTTTTTGTTTTTTTTTTAAATTCCGCTTCAACCCTATCAATGTGCATTCACCCAACCTTTGTTTTATAGGATTCTGCTGACCGTGGTGGTGATCTTCAGGATTCTTATTGTGGCAATTGTAGGCGAAACTGTGTATGATGATGAGCAGACTATGTTTGTGTGCAACACCTTGCAGCCAGGCTGCAACCAGGCATGTTATGACCAAGCATTTCCTATTTCTCACATTAGATACTGGGTATTTCAGATCATCATGGTGTGCACTCCTAGTCTCTGTTTTATCACGTACTCAGTTCATCAGTCTGCCAAGCAGAGGGAAATGAGGTACTCCACTGTTTTCCTCACCCTGGATCGAGATCAGGACTCCATGAAGCGGGATGACAGTAAGAAAATCAAGAACACCATTGTCAATGGGGTGCTGCAAAACACTGAAAACTCTACCAAGGAGGCAGAACCTGATTGCTTGGAAGTTAAGGAAATTCCCAATCCAGCCATAAGAACCTCAAAGTCAAAGATGCGGCGCCAAGAAGGCATCTCTAGATTTTATATCATTCAGGTGGTCTTCAGAAATGCCCTGGAGATTGGGTTCCTGGTTGGACAATATTTTCTGTATGGATTCAATGTCCCTTCCATGTATGAATGTGACAGGTATCCTTGCATTAAGGAAGTGGAGTGCTATGTCTCCAGGCCCACGGAGAAGACAGTTTTCTTGGTCTTCATGTTTGCCGTGAGTGGCATTTGTGTGGTGCTCAACTTAGCTGAACTGAACCACTTAGGCTGGAGAAAGATCAAAATGGCTGTGCGGGGAGTTCAAGCAAAACGGAAATCAATATATGAAATCAGGAACAAGGACCTGCCACGTATGAGTGTGCCTAACTTTGGCAGGACTCAGTCTAGTGACTCTGCTTATGTGTGAGACTGACAACCAGAATGCTTTGCTGTGTATTTTGGCCAGCAGCCATTTGAGTTAAGGAAGGAACATTGCTTAAACAACTATTTCCTACAACCACCAAGAAAGCCGTTAAAGTACTCTCGTGCACTTTCTAGACCAGATTCAAACCTGACTGCTCATAATAACAATCACAATCATTGTAAAAGATGGATAAAGACATAGTTGATCAACACCTTCAATCTGGGCTTACAGCTCCATTACTTCTCCCCTCCCCTTCCCCCATGATCCAATACTATTTGTGGAAGAGCACAATCTTTTGGCCATGATGAGTCCATTTGTCTGAATGATGGAAAATACACCCAGAATGTTTTTGTCAGAAAGGAAGGAGGATGGGAAGCCATTGTTCCTATACAGAAATGCAAGCATTTCTATAAAAACTGGGATGAGGGAGGGGGGAAGGGAGAGATTTCTGCTGTCCAAGCACATGACCGCAAAACTGCCAGTACTGCTCACCCCTAAACTTATCTCATGGGTACCTAATATTATACCCTCTTTTGGCATCATACAGTTAAATACTGTGTATGCTTAGCATTTATTTTTTCTATCATTGTTTTTGGTACAAAAATTAACAGTTAACATGTTGAGGTAAATATAATTTTTATTTACTTATTTATTTATCTTTCAAATTTAGTCACCACCCATCTCACTCAAAAAGCGACTCCGGGCAGTAAATTGTTATACTGTAATTGTGGCCCACCAAATCTATGAATGGATAAATAAACAGATTTTTAAAAATCACAGTTCCATACTACGTGGATAAGGAAGATGTGATTTAAAATTCAGCTAGTTGAGGTAATTACCTGGATTTTAAAAATGCATATACCAAAGGAGCGGAATGGATCACTAACTGTGAAAAAAACAAAACCTCTTTGCCCTTACTACTATAAGTGCCATACTTGAAGTTCAAACATTGAATTCAGTATTTAGTCAAAGGATTGGCTAAAGATCCCAACTTGAAATACCGGATTTTATATTTTCCTTCCATTTTTATCTAGCTATACATACATTTTTTGCTTTTCTTCATTACGGCAAAGGTGCAAATGCAGTTGGTAAATTGCTAAAAAAAAACAAAAACCTTTTTATAAAATAGAAAGTGAACTTTCTTTTATATAAGCATATGTGTTAGTAACATTGCACTGAAATATGATGATGAAACTGGTGTATCTATCTAGAACATAAGGATAATTACATTATTGCCTCTTTTTATATTCATGGCCTGGATAATATCTAAAATATTTGTAGAGGTTTTTTTTCTTACAGCGTCATGGTGCTAAAATAGGGAAAGATACATGAATAAGTAGCAATATAGCATGATCCAGAAAATGCAGTTTACCTATTTGTATGTATATGCATGTGTGTCTGTGTGTCTGTGTATGCACAAATAAGTATATGTTGTCTCTCTACCCAAAACTTCTTTATCATTTTTCATTATATTAACATTTCAGGGATATAGGACTAATCTTTTTAGGTGGGGTGGTCTTTTCTTTTTTAAAATAATGACATTAAGCCTATTTTAGGCCATACGCTGCCATTTCTATGTATTTCTCACCTTAAACTATGCCACCAATTTTCAGTAATTGTATTTAGAAGCAGCTCCAAAAATTGGGATAGAGACTGCCTGTCGTCCACTCATGCAGTCTCTTAAAAGCTTCCCCAAGTTTGGAAGAACTGCTAACAAATGTGGAAGTTTCTAAATAAGGGAAGGAAAAAAATGAAACTGCTTAGCATCCCCTTTCAAATCTTGTTAAGCTGCAAAAGCTGGAAATGAAGGAAGTTGGACTACCATATGCTGGACTTTTGGCATAGGGTAAATTTTATCTCCTTTCTGTTTTTTCCATTCATTAGTTTCCCCCCATTCATTAAATTTAATTCACCCCATACCAGTACTTCTTTCAGTTTTTTTAAGGTTTGCACTGCATGTTAAAGTATTTCTGTAGTCTTTTTCCAAGCATTTGTTATTTTGCTGAAAATACAACATTTCTGCAAACAATTTTCCCTAATCAAATACATTTTGCATATTATTTTCTTAAATATATACATGTTGTATAGACTTTTCTTGAACATATAACTTTTTATTTTCACTAATATATTTCTTTTGAATGGCAAAAGTCATTGCAAACATTGGAGAAGGATAATTTAAATTTCTGTTAATAAAAATTAATACAGAAATTAAATTAATTCCTGTATTAATTAAAACATGTTGAATTTAAACGCAAACTAAAGGATTTTCTCTCCCCTCCTTAGCTGCTGCAGATATGTCCAGACTCAATGTCTGGAGATGACTTATACTTCATAATTATTTGAGATCCCATTCTCCACTACTTAAAATAATCATTTCCTTTTTCTTTTCTTTCTTTTTTGTTTCTATAATGTATAATGTGCCATAATTATATTCCCTTAATCTTCAGGTTAGCTATAACCACATCTAAATCCATGTTTAGGTTTCACTAGTATTTATATTGATCCATATTCCTACATTCACTTCGATTCAGAGTCATAAATCTTCCTTTTCTTGATTTGGCAGTAAATCAAATATGCATATGACCTGGCCAACAAAGCAAAAATCATCACATCATTGTTTTCAATAGAATGGAGTCTGTAATCCTAACCTTGCCTAACGGTACACAGCTACTATTGCTATATTTGAGACAGTTGCATGCCATCTTTTCTAAATGCTTTGAGGCAATTTGAATCGACTACTGAGTCTAAACGACAGTGATGGGAAAAGGATCAGACAAATCTAAAAAAACCCCCATCAATATATAGGCTTTGAATAAAGGGAATGGGAAAAGTTGGAACTAAATGCATTTTATCATTATTGATGGGAGCACGTCTGTCTGCCTTAGAAGAGATTTTGTTAATGATTTCACATGGACCTATTTGCTTATTTAACAGAAAAGTGTCTGTTGTTTATATCTGTAAAGATGGCCCATCAACCAATGCGTTCTTCTTTACATTTGTGCAGTTTGATCATAGTTCTGTAGATAAGATACTTTAATTATGAAAATATTTGGGAAATTCAGGGTATGCCATTTATGCCACAGTCATTGGCTGCAGACAGTTACCTGTATCCCCCCTTTATCCCCTTAACTGTTGAATGAACTGCTTTTGTGTAATTGTGTGAAACGATGCCTGTAAAGTCATTCTCTTTTGTTTCAGCAAGTCTTACAAGGGAGCAGCACTTGGTGAATAGACCTCTAATTGGCTGGTGTGGATCTTCCGGGCTGTGTGGCCGTGTTCTTGAAGTTCTGTTTCCTAACGTTTCGCCAGCACCTGTGACCGGCATCTTCAGTGTGCAGGAGCACAGACAGGAGCAGTTCTCTCTGTGCCCAGGGTGATGTGACCCTTTTGTGGGTATAAATACCTGCTCCTGCACTCTGAAGATGCCGGTCACAGGTGCTGGCGAAACGTTAGGAAACAAAACTTCAAGAACACGGCCACACAGCCCGGAAGACCCACACCAGCCATTGTATGCCGGCCGTGAAAGCCTTCGACAATACATAGACCTCTAATTCTCAACACAAAATGTATTTGATGAAATGCAACGTAAAGCCCATTCAGATATATATCCATGAATACCCCTTGATTTCTCTACACATGATCACTGTGTAGGGCAACCTTTTAGTGTATAAACTGATGTCACTGAAAAACACAATGTGGTATGACATTTAATTACCTGTCAGATGAACTGTTCACAAAGGTAAAACTCTCTTGATACTGCAGTCCGTAAGTTATGAACATGCATCTGTCAAATTACATATATTATTTTCAAGAAAGGGTCTTCAGGAGTGGGGTCAGCCTACCTTATTAATTTTATGTAATGGGCAAAATGAAGTTACTTTAATACATTGGGTGTTTTAAAAAGAATTTGAGGTGCTTTGAAACATGGCTTTACCATTCACGTGGATGCTGAGATGTCCTCGGAAATCAGAAAGAGATGCTCATTTTCAGATTTGAATTTGGCAGATGATTTGAGTTGTACAGCTCATAAATTCAGCTGTTTTTATCAGCTGTGTTGATTCTTTATATTTTATACAAAACTGTTAACTATCCTGAGTGCCCTGTGATAAAAGGGTGGGGTATACACTGAAAAAAAAAAAAGAACCAATCAAATAAAAAAAAGCAGCTGTAGGAGGAGAAAGAGGGACTTTTGTACAAGCTGGCACACTGGAGAGACAGATTAGGGGATGGGACTCAGGGCTATGGTAAAAAAAAAAAAAAAGTCAAGATGATGGCCATGATGGTGTGACCAAAGTTGCATCCGTTTTTTATGTCTGTTGCACCATCATCTTCATTTTTTGACCACTGTGGACACCCCTGGTGGGATTGACATTGGGGAGACCCTTGTTCAAGTCCTTGAGCCCCCATGGATCTCTCTAGGTGATTGTAGGCCAGTCACATTCTCTCTACCTAGTCTAGCCCACTGAATTGTTTCTGGAAGGGTATAATAAAAAGTTACCCAAAGATATTGTCATGAGTTTTTCAGAGAAAGGTGGGATATAAATGTAACAAATAATAAACAAGCAAACAAACAAACAAACAAACAAATAAATACATGTAATCATTTTCTGGATACTACCTATTGTATTTTCTGGGAAGTGAGTGATTTCAAATTAATTATTAATCCTTTCCTCAATTAAAAAAAGGGTTACTTTTTGTATTTACCTCTATTATCCATAATAAAGAACAATACTGCATGAATGTTATTTTAGAAGGCAAACATGGCAGGTAAAGATTTCCAACTGTAGTTTAACATTCTCCTATAGGTTTCAAAAGATCAGAGAAAATAGTCTTGGTAAATTTGATATTCATTTTATACCCAGTTTTTGAGCTCATTGAAATGGAAATTGTACCGTTGGTATTATTAATAACAGTAGTAATAGTATCAGAAACAGCACCTGGTTACAGTAATAGTTATAGGAATAATTGGAATAATGCATAAGAAACAATAGTTGTAATGGATAATAAACAATAAGCTATTTAGAACAAACCTTATATTCATCAAAGAATGACTAAATACTTATAGATTTCATTAGTTCTGAATCACGCTCAGCTTAAGTAAGGCAAATGGGTTTTGTACTGTTAGGACGCTAGCATGGATTCTGAATCCCATTTGTATATTGAAGGCATGTCTTGAAAACTACCAGATGGTCTATGTCAATGCTTTTAGTGGAAAGCACAGTTAATACTTCCCAAAAAGCAATGCCAGTAACTTTCCCCCCACTACTTTAGCTTGTAGAGAGAAAATGCAGAACTTGTTTATTGAATGGAAACATGCAAATGGATGGAATGAAATGGAATAAACTTAACATGAGTTAACTGCACAAAAGTGTTTACATGCATGGAATATTGCAGCATTGTTATATGTGGAAAGTCATAATCTCATGTTTCTACCCTACCTGCCCCCCCCCCCCTTCAGATGAATAGATATGGAAATAACACCAGGCAAAAGCAGGTTGGGAGCACTAGTTTGGACTAAAGATTAGCACCTTCAGTACACAATAACCTTTTTTTTTTTTTTTTTGGTGCCTTCTAGTAAGTGTTGACTCCTGGCAGTTGCCTGGACAAGACCCTGCAGTTTTCTTGGCAACATTTTCAGAAGTGGTTTGCCATTGCCTTCTTCCTAGGACAGACAGTGGGTGAGTGACTGACCCAAAGTCACCCAGCTGGCTTTGTGCCTAAAGTGGGACTAGAACTTACGATCTCCCGGTTTCTAGCTTGGTGTCTTAAGCATTACAACAAACTGACTGTCACACATGCTAACTTTAGTCATATTTAAAAGTATAAAATGATGGGAGAGATGTCTATGGCTGCAAAAGAAAGAAAGGGAGACACAAATAAGGATAGTTAAGCAATCTGGCAAAATTGAGGAACGTTACACTTAAATCCATATTAGTTGCTTGCTAGTAAGGACAAAAAATCTTCATCCCTGATTTCATAGCCTGTGTTATTAATTTATTGTTTTCCTTCATTAGACACATTTTATCTTCTCTGCTTAAAACAGACTTCAGGATGTAACAGATGATAAAACAATTGTAAAATATATGATATAATCATCCTGTGTGTGCATTTGCCATGAATGATTATATCTGAAGACTAATGTAGCTATAGCTTGTAGATCTAGAATTAAGTTCACACTCTAAGTAATTGTCTGCTGTTTAATAAATGCCTGTGTTTATTATAAAGATAACTGGGAATTCCTAGTGAATATTACATTTTGTATTTAACTATCATTACAGGGCAATTTTAAAAGAAGCACTGCACTTTCTGAATGTACAATTTCAGTTTAGATGGGCTGAATATAGGGCAGGATTGGAGAAAGAAATGAATTACCTTAAATGCTTATGATGGGGAAAAAAACAGGAAAGTTACCAAAGAACAAGAAAGAGAGGGTGGGGGGAAGGATTTGCTAGCATTAAGCAGAAAAAGAAACAGGGAAAGAAAAGCAGACGAGACATGGATTTGTGTTTCTGATGTTCCTGCTCTTATAGACTTCATTCAATTATCTGTATTAGAAATTAAATCGTGTTCTGAAACACACCCATGCAGAATTTTATAATGATTCTTGTATTATCTCATATATAAGCAATTTTCAATGTCATTTGGCTAAAGTCACTCATATCTCTCTCTGTCACTGTATATTACATTAATTGCCAAATATTTTTCTAAAGCTACCAATAATATTAGTACCTTATAGTGTGCCTCTAGAGGCTGAGATCAAATCTATTTTAGGGGGCCAATAAGCTGACTTCAGTTAACTGAATTACTGGATTATTCAGATTCATGTATTTCATCTGCATACACCAGCTAATTACAGCATCTATTTTCATGGGTATCAGAGGGTGGCGAGATCCAGGGTGAGAAGATGGGAAACCTTTACACCCTCTGCATCTTACTACCCTCGCAGAATTCTGTCAGTAATGGAGAACAAGGTTTTTCCCACAATAGCAAAACAATAGCAGGTTTGATTCCTCCACTGAAACAGATAACCAGTTAGTAAAAGTTTCTCCTAGGGGAGGACTTGCTGTTTCTTCCACCATAGACTCTGGGCCTAGCAATTTAGAGTTTGTGCAATTTAGATTTTAAATTTGGCCTAGCAATTTAGAGTCAGTCTGTTGGTAGTGATTAGATGTATGGTCTGAATGCAGAACAATGTTACTTCTACTATTAAACCATAAATAGCAAACCATGATTTTGTGGTTTGTGATTTGGTGGTGGTCAGGAATAGTATGCATTCTGAGTTCAGATAACTTCCTTAATTCTCGCCCAACTGTGGGTAGTTGAAAATTACATTTTTCTGGCCACTCATAATAGGAACCAAGTATTTGTTGGATACCTGCATAGTGCATGATTCATCAAACCATTTTATGGTTAAGTACAATGTCTGTACAAAATTACAGTCTACTGAGAAATGCACAAAAAGCCTAATATATTTGTTTGGAAGTTTAAAAGATAAGGGCAGGAGTGGGCAAGTGTAGCTCTATACAAGTTTTTGGACTGCAACTCTCACTAGCCTTAGCCTCCATGCCCAGTTGTAAGAGATGAGAGGAGCTGCTGACCAATTATCTGGAAGACTACTTGTCTGATTAAGGTCATAAAGCTGCTATAGCTCAGTGGTATAGAGTTCAGAGTTTCCAGGAATAAGATTTAATACTTTTTCTATTAGCAATCATTGCAGAAAGAGTAGAAGAGAAAGCACCAAGAGATCTGTTATAATATGAGATGCAGGTAGTCCTTGACTCACAAACATTTGTTTAACGACTGTTCAAAGTTATGATGGTGCTAAAAAAGTGACTTACGACCGGTCCTCACACTTATGATTGTTGCAGTGTCCCCACATGATCAAAACTTGGGCACTTGGCAACTGGCATGTATTTATGACAGTTGCAGAATACTGGGGTCACATGATCACCATTTGCGACCTTCCCGGGGGTTTGCAACAAGCAAAGTCAATGGGGGAAGCTGGATTCCCTTAATGACCGCATGATTCACTTAACAACCATGGGAAAAATTGGACGTGACACACTTAATGACCACTTCACTTAGCGATGGAAGTTTTGTTCCAATTATAGTCATAAGTCGAGGACTACCTGTACAGTCTTATAATTATATACTATGAAATATTCACTTTGCTGTTCCATTAACAAATATTTTTGGTTTTCCTATTTCTCATTGTTTGGGCTGTGCATGCTTCTAAAGGAGTTTGGAAGAAGTCATTCAGATCTCATTCAAGCACAGTACCTCTCTGCTCCTTGTTAAAGCAACTCTCCCCCCCAATTTCTTTCCCCCAGGCTTCTCTGTAAGCTTAAAAAAAAGGTGCTGGAGCTCTAAGAAGGGAACTCATAAAGTGACTCATAATGCAACTTCTTTTTTAGCTCTTGAAAATAAGGGCTTCTTTCATGAGCATCATTTTGTCGCAATACAAGGCCCGCCCCTTTTGACACTTGCTTGTTAGGTTTTGATGCAAGTACAAATGAGGCAGAGTTTGTGTAGTGATGTTACAATGTACATTCCATCATTCCGTCCTTCATGGAAGCTCACCATAACCCTATTATTTAGCATTAACATAGTGCACATTTATCTGAGCAAAAGGTAGATTATATGTATAAGAATTCCCCTGAATAGGGATTTTTTTTCTATGTTAGGTTTTTGAGGAACATAAACAGATACCTAATCTGTATGGCGAGAAAGAATATAAACACTAAAGCTTTAAATCATTGAAGCAGATACAGAGTTCTGGGTCAGGAGCATTGAAACACATACTTGAGATCTAAAATAATATGTAGGGTTGGAATGTAAAGTTATCAGCTTAAATTGAAGTTCTCCCTAAGAAATTGGAATTCATTGTCAATAAATTACCTTTCAGAAGAGTGACGGTATCTGATTTCCCTTTTCTGAAATTCTGTTTCTGAAGGAAACAGATACTGAGCAGTAAGCACTGCAGGAGGAGAGCCACGTTAGTCTATTGTAACAAAAAATCAGGAGTCTGGGAGCCCCTTTTCTGACTAACGCATTTTATTAAAAGACATAAGCTTTCATGAACAGCAGCTCACTTCATCAAATGCATGACTCTACACATCTGCTGTAGTGAACTGCAGCTCACAAAAGCTTATGCCTCTTAATAAAATTTGACAGTGGGAAAAGGTGCTATAGTTGGAAAAGGTGCTACAGGAGTTTTTGACTAGCAAGTGAGATCTGACAAACAGCACACGATTATTTGTAAACGTGTTTACAGTAGTGTCAAAGAAATCTAACGTTTTCTTCCTCGTAGAATGTGTAGGTGTATGCATTTTGCATTTTATTGAATAAAGTCATCATTATTTAAATAATGTTTCGTATATACAAAGTGGCTACATGTTTGTGATTCCTGTTACACATGCACCACAATTCTGTGTATATCTATTCAAAAGTAAGATCCATCAAATTTAATAGCTTTTCACCCCAGTTTTGTAGGTATAGAATTGTGGACTCACTCAGGTTCAAAAGATTGAGCTGAATCGGATGGTGAGTGGGCATGGCATTAGACAGACTCTAACCTGGTTACTCTATGATTCTGCCTTGTAGAGAGAGAGTGTGTGTGTGTGTGTGTGTGTGTACATATGTACATAATTAAAGTGACGATAAAGCTACAGAACTAGCTGGTAACTTCTTTTTATATGAAACAAAGCTTAAACAATTGTATGTAATACAGTTTTTTAAACATAATTACTGTTTTAAATGAATCTATTTTATCCATTTTTTCCCCGTACCAGTTGTGTTTTCTCTTATTCCTTTTCACAGCTACTTCACGAGCACGTTATTTCTCCTCTTTTGAAAATTGGGAAAGGTAAAGAAATCCATTTGTCATAATGAGACCTTGCAGACAGGGCCAACGCATTCACTACAACAGAAGAACCCATCTCATAAGGCCCATTTAATCACAAAACTGCTACCGTCATACAAATTTTGCTTATAACAGGTACACGGATCATTGAGTCCATAGCACATTTTCCCCTTTTCCACCAAAATCTTCATAATCCACCTGAGCAGTTTGCAGAGGAAGCACTTGGCACATAGCCGCTTAATTCTGACATTGTGCCAGCCACTCAGGGAAACATTCCATTAAGAAAGTGAGTTCTGTGGGGCATGGACAATACCCAGAGAGGGAGATTGGAAATTCACACTGAGCTGGGATCCCCACATGTATTAATTTAACATAAGGCTGAGTCACAGAAAAAGATCAAACCAAGAGTCAGAAGTGGAATAATACAAATGTAGTATTTAACTGATGTCTAGGCATAGCTGGCCATGGCCTTTTAGCAGAGTAGGGGGGAAATTCAGTTTAATATAGTCACCTATTAAATCTTCTATCTAGTGAGAGATGGAACACTTTTCAAGTATTATTCACTGAAAACCACTACACAGAGGTATAGTGGGACTGCATGATCCCCTCTTTAGCCCTTAATTTGTGTGAATGGGCTCTGCCTCTCAGTAAGAAGGATGAACTTTAATCACAGGGAGCCTTGGGGCCATATAAGTTGTACATACAATTTAGAAACTGGGAGAAATGTGCAGGAAGATAAAAATAGGTTTTCTACCATCTTTTAAAGGAAAAAAAACCCCACATACAGTAGTTCTATACTGTGCATGGGCTGATAAGGCTCCCCGCCACTTATGCACATGCACACTCAGCAGTGTAAGTAGTTATGAGTACATCTTGAGCCCCATGTAACACTGCCATTGCATGAGCTGCACTGGTTACCTGTGCAGTTCCTGGTGCAATTTAAGGTACTGGTGGTCATCTAGAAAGCCCTTCATGGCACAGGTCCTGGGTGTTTGCAGGATCATCAGTCTCCAGTTATTTTTGGAGATAATAAGTTTGGAGATTGGCAATTGGAGATTGGACATAGTATAAGATTGGAGAGGGGTGTCAGGTTCCAGGTCCCATCAATGTCACTTTATGAGACCCAGGAGACAGACCTTCTCTGTCACAGTGCTTGTCCTATGGAACAGCCTCCCTCCCCATAAATTCAGTTGATACTGACCCTGGTGGCTTTTAAGAAAACTCAAGGACCTTGTTCTTCCATCAGGTGCTGGTCCAGTTGCGCTTAAGTTAGTTATGTGTGTGGCTCCCAGTGCAGTAAGTTTTATTATTTTATCATTTTCCTTTGTATTTAAAGTTTTTAACCTTTGTTAGCTGTCCAGAGTCACTGGGTAAGTATGCAGCAATGTACGCTGAACAAATAAATAATATGTTTGAAACTTGTTAAAATATCCACATAAGACCAGGGATGGTATCAGTTTATTAGATTATCAGACTTTATTCATTATATGAGGTGGCTGGGAGTTTGCACCACTTTCTGTTCTCTTTTGTTTCACAGTTAAAGCATTGTCCCCCTTCCAGGAGTATGAGACTCTTGGAAGTAAAGTTGCATCTCCTGTAGAACTGCCTAGAATGACTGTGAGTATTTATTCTCTGTTAAAGAAAATAGAACACGCATGGCCAGTTAATGTATTTATTTATAGTGAATAAAATAAATTCAACCTCCTGCAGGGGTGTCCACAGGGTACAGTCAAAAAAGTGAACATGGTAGCCATGACGATGTGATCAAAGCTCTGCCCATTTTCTATATGTGTTGTGCAACATACATAGAAAACAGACAGGGCTTCAATTGCAACATCATGGCTTCCATCTTCACTTTTTGACCACACCCTACAAACAGCGGTGCTCCTTTGGCCCTTGATGATTTTTAAAAGGGGCAGGGTCAAATGCTGATCATACCACTGCCGTGGATTATCTAGGAATAAAATGCTCAAATTGCTTTGAGAAAGATCTATGGTAAAAATGTATTAAATGTGTGTGTTTATTCCATTAGTCCCCATATATTATCCATCATTGTTATTTCCTGTAAATTCAACTCTTGAAGTCTGTAAATATAAGACTTTGAAATATTGATTTCTTGAGAGATGGTGACTGAACATTAAGCCCTGGTCACATATAAATGGTTTTTCAAACTTTTCGTATAAAAATGATTCATATTTGTCAGTCTGGCAGCCTTATTCCTACCAACTTTATTTACAGTTACAGATTTAGTTTTGTGTGTATGAAGCTAAATATATATGACCCCTGCCATTTAGTTATCAGCCCTAACTTTATACTACAAATTAGTGCAGTATTTCAAAATCAGTTTCAAGTGATTAAGTTCGAAGTTCAGCAAAGACTTCTCTTTCTCTTTGCATACTTTTCATGATTAAGACAAAATAAGGTTGAGTATGTCAGTATGACCACATTGACAACTAATTACTGTATAGGCAAATGTAGTGAAAACTGTTTACCTGAACACATTAAAATTGATTAAACTATCATACCAATGCGCCATGTTATATTATGTATATGGTATGTAACATTTATAACTGAATCACTCCAACATGGATCATTTTGCATGTCTCTAATACATAGTCACTACTTAAAGCTAACTAAGCATTAGTTGTACCATATCATAAAGGGTATTGCTATTTAATATTTCAAAATGCAAAATTGCAAGTGCTGTTAAACAGTTGAATTCTTTGTACATTTCATTCTCTGGATGTTTTCATATGTAGAAATTTTACAGAAGGAGCTAATTATCCTATTAATAGTAATGTAACTGTGTAATCAATAGTCATGAGTACTCTAAGTGTTAGTTAACATGGAGTTATACCATTCATATCCACGGATTGAGAAGGATTGTGAAGATTTGGAGGTGCAGCAAAAACACGTTTAGTTTGTCTTTCATGGTGAGGAGGACAATGTTTATACATGTTACAATGTTTGCTGCTTTGTATTCCATCATATTCTTTGACAATATTAACAGTAATATGAGAATGTAATGGATTAGACTAGAATGCTAGTGTTCTCTGTTTTGTTTTAATTTCATTGATAGGTTTCATTTAGCGTTGTTCTCACTTTAGGATAAAGAACCTTGTTAATGTTTCTGTGTAGGCTGAGTGATAGACTTAGATGTTCTAAAACTTAATGAATGTAAATATGTGAGGAATGGCACTGTGCTGTGTTGATAAATGCTAAGCAACAAGAAAAATTCTATTTTTAAAAATTAATGTTTTAATTCAGAACATAAAAAGGCTTGTGTAATAAATAATTTATAATGCAGTAGGATGAAACTGCTGAAGAATTAATAATCTTTTGTAGTTAAGGGGATGGCTTCCATAAACTGGGCATTCTATTTATTGCCCAAATTACAGTGGTCACTGTGCAGATTGCTTGGGGCTAGGACCCATGAGGCAGTGGGGGTAGGTTGAGTCTTCAGAGGAAGAAGCATTCTCCACTGGTCCAGCACTTGCTCCCAAGGGAAAGAGAGAATGAAGAATCTTATGGAAGCAGTGACTGCTCTTGCAAGTGGTAGTCACTGCTCTTCTTACTTCCTTCATACCTGCTTTTCCTTTCTTCACTTGGTTCTCTGAGGGAACAAGTAGGCAGAGATGGCTGTTTACATCATGGGCCTTGATGCCCTCCAATAACAGAGGACATGTTCTTCTCATCATTAGATGCTACAGAACACAAGGAGGATCATTCTTCCATATCTGAAAGAATCTGACCACCATTCTGTTACATTACAATAGAGGGTCAGATGTTCCTTTGGTCTAATTCAGCAAATTGGCCAGCAGGCATTCACCAACAGACCACACTGCCAGGCCTTCAGCCTAGATACTGGATGCGTGTACACTCATCTTAGACACTGAATCTATATTTTCACAAGGGACAGAGGCACGTTATCACCAAATCCTTCAACTTCTGCTAGAGAGAAAAACTTTATTTTTTTAAAAAGCAAAAGGGAAACTGGGTACTAGGGCCAGGAAAAGAGAAAAGTTAAGTTCTACAAAGTCCCTGATAAAAGGAATATCTACAGGAAGCTGAAAAAAAGTCCAGGAAAGTGAGCAAGGACCTCAGCTTCAAGCGTCAGGTCATCCTAAGAAACAGGAAATGAGCCTTGCTAGGAATTATGCATTAAGTTTAATTCCTGTTTCTCTCTGTGTTGCAACTCTAATTTTTTCATATTAAGCATTTACAGTATATTCTCTGTAAATGCTCAGTAAATTGTGTCTTTCTATTCAATTAGAATCCCTTTAAAACAAAGTTCCTCTAATTTAGGGGTAAACCTACATCATCCTATGTCTGCCCAAAGCCCTATATTGTCCGTTATTATTTTTCTATAGAAGATTGTTTTACATTGCAACCTGTGATTTGACTTATTCAATATTTTTATCTCCTTTGCCACTGAATATTTTACATGCCATTACTTAAAGCTAAAAAAGGATTTTACATGTTCATGTCTTCTTTTCAATAAAGTTTGATTTTATTTATATCTATATTTATTTTATTAATCAAATTTATATCCCTCCCGTCTCACTGTATAAGTGACTCTAGGTACCTTACAAGTAAAAAGCAATAAAAAATGATAAAAGTCTTTATAAAAATATACAAAGTTAAAAGATGGAGAGAGCATCCTCAATTCACTAGCCACCCCAGTGCTGCAAGCCCCCATTGAATCCCCAAGCTAGCTGACAGAGCCAGGCCTTAACACACTTCCTGAAGACCAGAAGAGTGGGGGCCAATCTCACCTCAGGGGGGAAGATGTTCCACAGGGCAGGGGCAATGGAAGAAATGACTTTCCTCCTAGACCCCACCAGTTGAAATTCTTTAGCCGATGGGGTCTGTAAAATACCCTTCCTGCCAGAGGAACAGGAAGGAAAAGTCATAATGTGAGTTCAATCTACATCCCAAAAATGGGGGCTGATTTCCTCAGGCACATACCTCAATGTTACAGGGCCAGGAGGTGACTCTATAGAATATTTCATTTGTACCTTTAAAAAAACAAACACTTTTGCTTAGTAATAAGGTTGTAGCCCTTCCACACACTAGAGTTAGTATAAAGGATGTCAGATGTAAGATAGTTGATGGCAGCAGTAACTACTAATCTGTTACACTGAAGTAGGAAGTGGATCTAGGGACTCAGAGTAGACTCAGAGGGCTTTTGGGAGGGGAGGTCGAGACTTTCAACCTGTGTTCAGCCCTTCTGCTATAGCTCTGCATGGAATCATTTTTGAAAGCAAGTAAGTGTCCTTGTTTAGCTTGTGAATCCCAGATAATATGCACCAAGGTACAAAGAAGAAAAAAGTTATCTTGAAAAACTCTGTCTATACTAAGTCAAACCTTTAATATATTATTGAATTTAGAAACATGTTGCTCTATCTTTTCATTTTACAAGAAAAGGACATTAATTAAAAATGTTTTTAAATGTCTTCCTATATATTGTTGAGTGACATTCTTTTAATTATCAACCCATTTAATGATTAATTGTACAGGGTTATTAATTTAAAAGAAATGCACATAAGATAGTTACAAATGTACTTCCAAAATTCTTTCTTTTGCTCCTTGCTACTCAAGAGTAATACAAAAAATTGCAGCAAGTTTCAGCTCAAACGATGTCAACATGTCAACTCATGTATAAATAAGGAATTTTTGTGTAGCTTTACTTGAGGGAACTGTCATAATAATAATAATAAAAAAAAATCCCAGTCACACTGACATGCAAACATCAAGAACTTGTTCTGGGGTGCATGTGAAAGCCCTTTGGACATGCTTTGGTTTTTCACCAGGAGGATTAGCTTGTTGAAGACATGGCAGCATCAGCAATTTGCAGTCAGATTTCTGATGTTCTTTCCAAGAACTTACACTCCCAGAATACTCAGCCATCATGGTCAAAGGCATTAGGATGTTTTTTTTAAGTGCCCAGACTTTTTAAATTTGAAGATATAATGTGATGATGTTTACAGGGTAATAGCCCTTATGTGAAGAATATCTATGGCAAATTACAGAGAGACTGAGAGACTTTGTGCAAAGATTTGGAGTGGTTTTAAAGAATGACCGTGTACTTTTCTAAACATATTGGAGCTGATTGTCAGGGATGGAGCTAGAATTATAAGAAGGTAAGTCCTTGGTCTTTTCCATCAAACAAACCAGTCATTAAGATTCTCAGCTCACTGAGAAACATTGTACAATTGTTCAGAACAATAGCTTTGACAATAACAATGAGATTGAGGATGAGGAAACAGTAAAGCTAAGGATCTCTTTCAACCATCAAAAGCTTTCTGCCTGTCCCTAGATTGCTGTCAATTCTAAAATCTTTCCAACCTTTTCAAGATTTTGCGAAGTGTTTTTTATGCTCTGATGGCAAGTGTCACTTGATCTGATGACAGATTGTCAATAATGCTTTCACTTTTTTCCTTTCCCACTACAATGATATTTTACATAAACAACACTGTTTGTGCAACAGTTGGCTACTGAGGCACCAATCTTTGTGGCACACCAGAGCCCCAGAGAAACAGACTGGGTCTGGAGCTCTGGAGAGGCCCAGAAGTCCCCAAGTCAGAAGGCCTGACTTCTGACTCTGAATATAAGCTTTTGTCCAATATTATTTTATATCAAGTAGGCATGTGGTTAAGGCATCATGCTAGAAACCGGGAGACTGTATGTTCTAGTCCTGCTTTAGGTAGGTGGGTGACCTTGTGCCACTCCCTCTCTCTCAGCCCTAGGAAGAAAAAGGCAATGGCAATCTACTTCTGAAATCTTACCAAGAAAACTGCAAGAACTTGTCCAGGCAGTCACCAGGCAGTCAACACTGATTTTAAGGCGCGCACACACACAGGCATGGTGTTACATTAAGTATTGTCATCCCACCAATATTTGGGATTGAAAACATTTGAACATCTATGTATAAAAATTAACCTAGTATAATATAGACGAAGTATTTGGTTGAAGTATATATAATTGGTTCTCAAAGCTAGCCTGAACGCCACCTGCTGCTTCTTGGGTGCACAAACAGATGACATTGTCCGCCTCCCTCTCCCAGCTGATTGCAAAGGTACCTTCCACCCATGTTTTCCAGCTTTGATTCAAAAGTGCTGTTTTCTGACCAGACCCAACAAGTCCCTCAGAGAGGATGGTCCCCAGCACTTCATTCCAGTCTAATGGCAGCCCCAGCTTTGATTGCTTGCAATAGCTGGCACGCCTCCTCCTCTCCAGCGGCTGACTAGGAAGGCATTTTGTCCTGGGCTGTTGGGCTGTTACTTTTTTTTATAATCTTGCAGCTAATCCAATGATGGCCTGTGAAATCAATAAACTACCCTAACATCTACAAGCTCATGCTCATTCAACCCTTACATCTCCCTGGGACTACCCTCTTGGTTTCTGCCCTGACTGTGTAAAGCAGTGTTGTCCAAACTTGGCCACTTTAAGATGAGTGGACTTCAACTCCCAGAATCCCCCAGCCAGCATACTGTGGATGCAGTGGATGCTGGCTGGGGAATTCTGGGAGTTGAAGTCCACTCATCTTAAAGTGGCCAAGTTTGGACAACACTGGTGTAAAGCATGCTCCCCTGGCTTTTCTACCCCCTGCCCATGGTACTGAACGCTTTCCCTTTCTCTTTTTTAAACATTTAAGTTGTAACCTAGGGACATTGGTACTTTGTTTCTATGAAACTGAACTGGGTTCTTCCCTGCTACAAAATTTCTATGAACCCACAAAGAAAGGTAGGAACACAACCTGTTCCCTATTGCTTTGATTATTGTATCATTAGACCAACAGTGGTAGCATAAAGGTAAGAAAAAAGAGAAAAGAGAGACTCTATGCTACTCTCAAAGGACATCATGTGGGAAGGTGTGTGTGTGTGAAGGTATCCATGTATCCAACTACTTGGGAACACAGCAGAAAGGCATGCAACCTAGTGAGAAGGAAGGCAGGCACTAGTAAACTAATCCACACAGAAGCCGGACAGGGAGGAAAGACTGAGAAGCCAATCAGGTCTTGGATGGAAAGGGGAACAGCCAGTCAGGTCTTGCAGTGGCCACAGTCCGAACTGAACACTACGCTGACCTTGTTGCCAACCCACTGCAATGAGGACTGGAATTTCTGAAGTTGGCTTAAGAAACAGCCATGGAAGTCAAGCAGCTGAGAACTGCAAGGTGGAATTGTGCTTAGGCTGCAGGGGAGAAAGTGAGATCCACAACGCACAGCTTTATAAATCCATCTTGTATGTTTGCATATCCAATAAAGCTGAGTTTCAGCATCGATACAAGTCAAAATGATGTATATATTTTCAATATGACCCAATTTACTATTGCTGCCAAAATACTCATTTGGGGTAACATTTTCCCCAAACTAGTTCTCCCTGAAAGTGCATTTTTCCTTCTAGTTTCCTTATTTTTATTCCTCTTTCCCTTGCTGTATTTGAAGGTTTAGCTTTCATGTTTAGATACAAAGTAAAATTGAAAATGAATCATATGATTACAGCAGCTTTTCTGAAGCCATTCATCCACCCAGATTTAAGATACTTTATGTGCGGTATATCCTTTGAAAATTCAACAACTAAGTCTGCATCTTCAAAACTGGATTATGGGATTATGGACTCCACTGTAAACTGAATCTAAAATTGAGTCTTGAACAGCCAGGAAGTTACATATATTGATGAATTCATTGTAATTTTAAGATTAATCTCACAAGTTCAAAATCAAGCAAATAGCACTTGTTCCAAACAATGTTTCCAGATAACTAAATCCAACTCCTTCAGTTTTAATTTTCTGAGAATTAAGTTCTGGGCCCTAGTTTATGATTAGCAGAGTCAGGCAGTACAGAAGAGTTCAGACCTGAAGCCTTTCCCCTGGCAGCTTGAGATACTGCAATCCAAGGAAAACTTTGCTTCTTCCATTTGACAATTTTTTTTTGTCAAATTCTACATACTAGAAGTACTTATATTGCACCATCCACAAGCAGAATTCTAAAACCAATGTCTTGATTTTTACATAGCAGCAATCTTGTTTGTTGTCCTATGTAATATGATAAACTTAGATGAAAAATAGGTAGCAGTACAATCACCAAGTCTTTATCCCTGGGAAACTAGTCTGTGGAGCTCCTTTTTGGGATTTTGGCATGTTGTGGTTAAAGCAGTTCAAGTTAGAGCATTCTATCCCTGATCTCAACACTTCCTAAAATCTAAATCTTGTTTTATTTCAATGTGGGACTGAAGGGATAGGACTCCATGAGTGGTTCAGTCAAGGAGAATGAGCTCTGTCAGATGCTGCGTATTGTCAGCCTGGAAATGTGCCATGCTGCTGAACAACATTTGTGATCTAACTCAGTTGTATCTTGGAGGAAGAAAATCTATAAAGCTAAAGTGCTGGGTTTTTTTTCTTTTTCTTTTTTCTTTTGTTTAATGCAGTCTGGATTCAGAACAACTACTTCAGCAGTACAGATTGATAGCATTGTATGCTTTTTTATTTATAGTTGCTTAGAAATCCAAGAAACACTTTACTATAATTGGCCATATAATTCAACAAAGCATGGATTCTCAATATTTTAAGGCCCACAGGCACAGTTAGTATTAAAAATATACAATGGATGCACAAGTCTGCTATAGTATTGTGAGAGCCTTCAAATATTGGGTGTCTCTCCTCCTGTCAGAGGCACCCAAAGACCTGAAGCTGTTTTCCAAAGTAGCAAATACACAAAACATACTTTTCTTCTCATTCACCATTTACTTGTGAATGATTGCTTTCCTGTTAGATGTATGTAGCAACCAGACTCCCCTGAAACTTTCCCATATCTAACTGTAGACTGTGGTTGACTGAATGACCCAATCTTGGAAAATTCCCCTTTTGTCTACAACTGATCCCATCTTCCTACTAACAGTCAAGAATCTTAGGCTTTCAAAATGGATATGTCCAAAAATAAATTCCCCAGTCAGCAGCAAGTCACAGCTGGAAGAAGTTAACAAGTTTTTTTTTAAAGTGTAAGAAAAAAGTACAACATTGGTTGAAAAAATATAGAAACAAGCTTTTCTTAGCTAGCAAACATAAACATATTTTCAGCTGGACTGTAGATCAGCCACAATGGATAAGAAGGGAGACAATAATTTTATAAAAGAGGACAGCACAATTATGGATACCAAAGTAAATTGGCATGAACAGCACTTTTTAATTGCTCTGCCTACCACTACAAGTTACTTATTGTTCTCTATCTGCTGCAAAATATTCTTGCTGCAACATTTCTTTTTCATAACAGAGGTACTAGGAGACCTATCCTCTTTTCCCAGCTTCCCAGTTATATCAGAAACAGATATTTTCCCAGACTTTAAGTGGTTAAAATATTTAAATTACCTGAATGAAGTGGACAGGATCCTTAGGACTACTAACCCAGCTACCTGTCCTTTAGATTTGTGCCCTACTGACTAGTTTAGGCTGACTGGGAGGTGATGTGTGGTTAGGTCTGTGCAACACTGAGTGAGGAAGTGGTATGTCCATTTCTCAAGAAGACATTGCTGAACCCAACAGTGTTGTACAACTTGCATTCAGTCTCCATCCTTCCCTTTTATAGGGAAGATGGTTGAAAAGGTAGTTGGATTGCAGTTCTGGAGGGCACTAGAGGAACTAGATTATCTGAACTCTTTTCAATTGGGTTTCATGCTAGGACATAGTATGGACACAGCATTAATCACATTTATTTATGACCTCTGGTGCAACCAGGATAGTGGTACTGCAACAGTCTTGGTTCTCGACCTCTCAGCAGCGTTTTATACCATTGATCATGGTATTCTTCTGGACCAACTGGGTGTATTAGGACTGGAAGGCACAGTGTTGCACTAGTTCTTCTATGTGGCTGTTTCTGGTTGATTATGATGGAGGAGAGAGACGTTGATTAGGAGGCCCTGACATCTGGGGGGGGGCATAGGGTTCAGTGTTCTTGCCCTTCCTGTTTAATATCTATATGAAGCTACTGGCTGAGGTAATCCATTGACATAGGGTCAGATATCATCATTATGATACCCAGTTGTACATCTTGATCGTTGGCTGACCAAGTGATGCCATCAACATCTGAATACCCGAGGAACTGCCTTTCTCTCATTGTTTCTGCCTATTCCGTATGAGTTGTTGGGAGTCAGTGACATACACATTTTCATCATCATCTGACAGAGTTGGGCATGTTCCAGGTCCCATCTTTAAAATAGTGCCATTTGATAGGATCTACTGGCGTGCCTTATTTGTTACAGTGCCTGCCCTCTGGAATAGTATCCCACAGAGGTTCAAGCTGCTTGATGGACCTTGAAAACTGGATTTTTCTTCAGGTGCTAGGTTAGGAAGTCTGTGCCTCTGAGTAAATTTTATTAATGTGTTTGGTGCATTAATCTCTGGATTATTGCCTTCTTTCGTTTGCATTGTATTAGACTGTTTTTAGCTTGTATGCCACCCAGAGTCATTATGAACTGGGCAGCCTATACATTTGATTTATAAATACCAATAAATAATATGTTCAAATACCCAACCCACTTTTGTTTCATAGCAGTCTGAACAGTTTCCACTCCCTTAGTACAGATTACTGACTGCAGTTGAGATCAAGCATATCTCTACTACAGTTTATAAAATAATATACAGTTGGATGACTTGGACTAGTTACTCTCTCTCAGCCCTAGGAAGAAGGCCACGGCAAACCACTTCTGAAAATGTTGTCAAGAAAACTATAGTGACTAGACCAGGACATTGCCAGGAATAAGGCACAATAAAGTAAAATATTGAACTAGAATTCTAATTCTGGTCTCTGAAAGGAAAAAAAAGCAAGAGAAATCAAACAAGAAATTAGCCCAAAGAAGCCTTATTTATTATACTACCTGCAAGACCTACTCTGATTTGTTCATGCTATTAGGGCAAACAAATCCTATTTAACACACTGTGTAAATGCAGCCGTTAATTTCCAGGAAAGTGTCTGAAGGATTGTAGTTATATGGATGGTATTTTAGATGATGATGATGATGATGATGATGATGATGACGATGGTGGTGGTAATTTTTCAATTAAAAATGTTCTCAGTTATGAATAGAAATCTGAGCAAGTAGAAGTATTTAAAGCTATTTCCTCAAAGGAAATACAGGAGAAAAAGCCATCTGATTTGACTGAATATTGTAGCATTTAATCAGAGAGCCAAGGAAAATGCAAGTTTAGCAGGTAGTTGACAGAAACAAGATGGCAGCATAAGCTGCTAAGCAGTTCCATATTATAAAGTAATATTTTAAAAAAGGAGGATATTGCTGCTTCAGAACCTGAAGGTTATGTGAATTTTGTCTACTATGTCATGTGGAATTCAGATTATCATTATCCCAATGTGCCGATGATAATATTTTAGCACTGCCTTCAAAGACAGAACTATCTTGCTGTCTTGCAGGAAAAACAGCCAAATATATTTCACCTGAGATGTCTCTATTTCAGCAGTGTTATCATCAAAGCGAACCAAAAGTGGAATACAAAAACTGTTTGCACTGCAAAGGTCCTATGAGAGTAGAGATCAGAATGAAGCTTATACTTCAATATCATACTTTGGACTTCAAACATTTTTATGTATCTTCTGATAAAATATATGGAGAAACAGAATGCAAATGCTCTTTTTTGCTGGTGTGAAAAAGTAGGACAGGGTGTCCCAAAAACCTCATGTTGTACATGTTTATGCAGAAGTTAATACAACTCAATTCTGTGGAATTCCCTCCAGCCCCTGGGAATGGAGCCTTAGGTTATAAAGCAATAAAACGTCTGGGACATATAAGGTATATATACAACTGCTATTAATGTAATGTGCAATTAAAAATAAACACAAGCAATAATTGCATGCACATTTGGATTTGAATGGTTTTGAATTGGAAATATTCCAATTGTTTTGAGTTCAGACAGTTGTTCTGAGGTCTGAACCACCTTGGAAGTGTTTCAAACTTGAAACCAAATTATTTCAAGCTCAAATTACTTTAAAAAAGATGGAAACTTCCTGTTTTGAATATAAAACAGTAGGCTTATGCTTGAATTCAAAATAGTTTGTATTCAGAATGTTTTGCATGCCACTAATAAGACATGTGCTTGCATGTCCATTTTGAAGTAAATCATCCTAATCAAACTAAACCCTGAGAAATATTTTTGGAGCAGGCAAAGTACATAAATGTGTAACCATGTGGTTGCTGTAAAGTTAAAGTTGTTCAGTTAAATACATAAATTGCAGGCTGCAGGAAAAACAGCCTCAAAGATGGTAGGTAAATAGAGGAAAAGATTTGGGGAAAAAGATAGGTAGGTTCTTCCTACATCTGGCATCCAGATTATAGTTTAACTGTCCCAGTTCTTAAACATCATGTAGTGGGAAGAGGGATAATATGGAGGCAAAAAAATCCAGTTTGGGAGGAGGAGATAGAGTGCTAGATCATATATATACATATATGATCATATATATACATATATGTATGTATGTATGTATGTATGTATGTATGTATATTATAGACCTTAAGTGTAGGTATGGCAAGAGAAAGATTATTTGGTCTAGCCCAGAAGGAGAGAACTTGAAAGACAGTAGAAGAATTGCTGCATGAGATTCTTTGCCAAGACAATTACACAGAGTCAAGCAACAGATGGAGGAGAGTTGGATGGTCAGATACGTATTGGGCTGTACAGGTATACTGCACCTTTAAGGAGATGGTTAAGTCTATTGGGTTAGAAAATAATAAGTAACTCTAAGCCATCCCCCATTGAAATCCATACTTTAGTGTTGTTTAACGTTCCTATTGTATCTCAGTGTTACTGTTCATCTGTCTGTCTGCTGTTTCTCAACGATAAAAGTAGAAGCTGTGAAAAAGTCATCACTAGAGATGGAAAATTGTTTTCTTTTTTGGGGAAGGTTTGGTAGTCTTCTTGATGACAATTAAGCCTCTAAGAGCTGAATAAAATTCTGCTTGAGAGTTTCTTTGGGGGAATCAGCTCTTGAACTTGGGAATGGCTTCTGTATAACAACAGGGCTACACACACACAAACATATATATATAGAAAATAGATTTTCCATTTCTCATTAATCCAGTGGCAGAGTTGGTGCCATCAGCTATCATCTGGCTATACTACCAGAAGAATAAGAGGCATTGGGTCTTTGAATGTCAAACATTGAGAACAACAGTAGGAAAGTGCCAGGGTTCCTCTCTTGTTCTTCTGGGTTTCTGGTGAGTTTCTCTGGCTGGTTAATATGAGGAGTGCCCACAGGGTGTGGTCAAAAAAGTCAAGATGGCAGCTGCAACAGTGCAATAGAAGTTTTGCCTATCTTTATGTATGTTATATATTATCTTGACCTTTCAGGCCTCACCCAGTGGATATGTCCAAATGGGAAGCGGGATGTTGATTTGCTGCAGGCCAGACTGTCATATCTTCTTCATTTATAGTGCCATGCAGATAACCAAACACCATTTCATATATTTGGGGTTATTTATTTATGTATTTGATTGATTGATTTGTATTGTCACCCATCTAAATGACTCTGCATGGCTCACAACAGGTAAACAGGTTGCTGATGGTAATCTAGAATATTACCCAGAGTAAGGAACTATTGACCTACATGTCCATGCCATACCGGCTTATAATATGCAATCTTTATAATGGTCATGTAGCTGCCCATTTTAAAGCAGGGATCATAGTTCAGTAGGGGAAAAAAAGTAAACCCTGCCTTCAGCTGAGCTTGGTTTCTGAGGATTACATCATACATTCATGTTGCTTTCATTAAAGCTGTATGGAATTGGTTTGCATTAACTTCTTGTTGAATTTTTGTTCAGCTTCTGAGTGGAGTTCCATCAGAGATGAATCCATGGCATAACTCTATTTATATATTTATTTATTTGTCATATTTATATAGCTGCCCATCTCATAGTCACGTCAATATATGCAGAAAAGTAGCTTGAAAAACACATTGCACAATCTTCATCCCCTGTTACAAAGAGATAAAAGGGGAAAAAATAACACATTTCTACATAGATATACAGGATGAAAGAAAGATACCCAAACTTGTTAGCAAACTTATAAAAATGGGATTATTGGATTGAGCTGCTGCCAGCAGGTCTTTAATTGAATGTATTCCATGTCAAGACAGCCTTTGTGTTTTGAAAATCAGTTTTCAGTTTTAACAAATTGCATGAAACCTAACAACTGTGGTTTATACAATATCCCATGTGTAACTATGTTTTAAACTATGGTGAGATGTATGAACCCTGTCAATGCTCAGGAAGCATTAAAATCATAATAAAAGTCATGATAAACCCAGGAAATAGGGAAGGTAGAGGCAGGAGTTATTATGCTTGTCCTAGAAATTAATGATTCTTATTAAAGGAACTGCAGGTACATACATGTACATACACTAGAATGAAATAATATCAACAAACAGTAGATAATTCAGTTTAATAATGTCTTCAGCTATTTTTGATGGGGATGATAAAGTTACTGTGAAAATTCTCCCAGTGATTTTTAAGCAGTAACATATCCATATGACAAATTGCTGCTGTGACTTTCCTTGTCCTGTAGTTACTAAAAGCAACAGTAGTAGTGGAAGACTGTAGATAGTTTGCTAAGTGATTTCTTGTCAGCTCTGTTGAGGAAAGCACTTTCTTTCTTTTGTAATATGTTAGGATGGTAACTTTAGCCCATTGACGCCAAATGGAAAGCTTATTCATCTCTTCCTTATCTAGACACTGAGTCTTCTAGGACCAAACGATCAAGTTTTTCACCTTAAAAGATTAGCTTCAGCAGCAGAATATCAGCAGAGTTTCCTGTCCTGACAGTCAAAATACAGCTAGCTGTGGGCAAAAAAGTAATAGGCAGCTAAGATTTCTGTCTCTGTTTCTGTCTTGCTTTCACATTCTTGGATATTCTTAAATTCCTTTTCAGAAAATGGCAAACAACACATGTTCTCATGCATGTTGACCACCAGTATCTTGAAAAAGGCCTTCAGACTTTGGTTGAGACCTAAGAATCTTTATTTAGTTTGATTGTTACTGACTACTTTTGGTGAGGAGAATTTCACTATGTATCTTTCTGTGATAAAATGTCCACATGACCAGGTAGGATATTGGTAGGTTGATAAAGATGGCCCATCTACTGTAACATGATTATTCTGTAGATTGTACAAAACAATAGGGATTGGAAAACATCAGTTCATATAGGGTGCTTGACCATGAAATCAATGTTAGGTAATACATTTATTAAGCCAAACTGATGTCATTGATCCTAAATTGACCTAATCACCTATAGTGTAGAAAATTATCACTTCATAAATGGAACTATTCAGAATTTAGCATCAGCTGAAAAGGAGTAATTTTCTTTTTTAAAATGTAGAGCTGGTATTAAAAAGAATTAAACAAATTTGTATTTGGCAATTTGAGGGTTGCATGGCTGCTGATATTATGAAGATAATCTTTGTTCACACACAGATTAGATTAAAACAATGCACAAAATTGTAATATATATTGACTGGTTTTAACATGTTGTGTGATCCCAGCCTTTGCAGATTACAAACCATGGTTTATGGCTTACTTCAGTATCTGAACCCAGAGAACTGAGACTTCAACAATCCATTGGTTTTTGTGATGTGTAAATCACATTTCCCTCTCTCACCCACACATAAAAAAATGTTGGAGTAAATAATATTCATCCAATACTGGGACTTACAAAGGGACCTGAAATATATTGAGTGGCATTCTTAGCTGATATAAATGATTGTCAGAATCTGCTTTTAAATACAAGGTTAATATATATTAATATATTAAAATACATAAGCATGATATGGTCAAAATGCTCCCAAGTCTTTGACTGGAATCATTCAGATCCCTGGCTGCTTCATTTTTGTCTGGTTTAGTTGTCTTATATTGTCTTTTCCTGCTAGAATCAAAACATTATTTCCATGACTGAAATCAAGACTGGCTTGATTTGTGTGTGGCTCAGATGTGTTTGGAAATGTCCCTGTTAATGCAGCTGGTGTCAAGGATCATACGAATGAATGAAACACAGGCAGAACCATCAGGCATTGATATCAGTTATATCAAAACATCTTGGAATGATATTTTCAGTTTAAGTATTGCTTTTCAAGTCACCTCTAACTTTTAAAACTTGGGATACATGCCGTTGCTGTTGTTATTATTGTTGCTGTTATTATTAGTTTTGCCTTTAATACACCCATCGTCCTCTTGAGTGATTAGAGAGACTTGTGCAAATCTGAAATAGTCCTTCTGGACAATTTCCATGCCAAGTGCATTCTGATAAACAGATGGCCAGAAAAAAGCAGATAAAACAGGGCAAGAGCTTGATAAATCAATTGTCCCTCATCTGTTTGGAGTAGACAGACAATATAAACAAAGTTTTGGCTGCCCTTAGTTTTTAGCTGAATGTAAGATGAAAGGATAACTTATCTTTGCACAAGAATTCAAGCATGCTAAATTTACAATCTCTTCCCCCAAATACTTCATTTTCTTCACTTATGGATAGCAATATGAAATAGATTATGGTAACTAGAAGATACACAGAAGATTTATTTATTCAGTTTTTATATTGCCACAGTTAGCATCTTCTATCTTGATGCCTTTCTTGTGATGAGTTCCCAGAATATGGGGGCCTTATTGATATAGGAAAACCCTCAAAACCATGCCTGTAGCCTACTCTTATTTTCCCATATTCCCTTTCCAACTTCCAAGTAAGCTCCTTTTTCTATCTAGTGACTGGTCTTCATTGATTTAATGAGAGAACTTTTCATTATAATTTAAAATTTGTATTAAAATTTAAAAATTAAAATTTCCCACTTGAAAGACTGCAATGTTATATATCTACTCCTTTTTCAGGATTGGCACAAATTGGTTAAGTTCTGCATTCCTGGACTTTGGGCTGGAAGAACCCAAGCGTCACCTTTCTATTTTCCAGAGTCAGGCTAAAGGGACATATTTTGATAGAAGGGTTAAAAACTCCCCAACCAGATAGAGTAGGGCAAGGCAGGAACCTTAGACAGTCTGGTTGTAATCTATCAATACCTACTTTTACTGAGGGATCTTCAATGACACTTAAATTACTATCCCTCATAAACTGGAACATAAGGATGCAGAAATCTAACCAAATATACAGTACATAGTAGAAGTGTAAGGATGTCAATTTTAGTTTAAGGTCACAAAACATTGTTGGATCTTCCATAAGCCTGGGCTCCATACAAGACCTTCAAAAGTTGCCTTTTGTTAAAATGGCACTAAGAATCACTAGATGGCCCATGTAGTTCAGTTGTGTCTGAAGATGGTGGTCTGTAAATGGCAGGCTTCAAACTGGGAGATCTCACCTCCATGAGTTTTTCCCTGAACTGATGTAGAAGCATGCAAAGGACAGAAAAGGGACATACTGTATTTGGGCTTGCCAATACTTCCACCATTACACCCTGTTATGCATTGAGGGAGTAAGCACATTTTCATTGTTACTAAGATGTTAAGTTGGCCAAAGGAAAAAAAGAAAAGAAAGTTAAAAACAAAACAGAAAAAAACAAGCTTCGTTCTCCAATTCTGCAGTTGCCAGGCCAGTTGCAACAACAGCTGACTGGCTTGCAGCCCACTTCTTCTATCATCTCTAATCTCTTGACTGACATAGCATGGTGTGAAATGTTATTCTGTGAGCAGCTGGCCTAAAGCCCAAGGAGAAAAACCCTCAAGTTGTCTATACTGGAGAAAAGGAAAACACTGGGGGAAGTTACACCTGTTGTCTGCCATACTAATACTAATTCCTGCATGCAACAGCTAGTCTAAGTAGAATTGAACTGATTTATTCTCACCATGCACTACACTAGAAAAATTTAGAACAGTATTTGTCAACTTGGTGCTCTCAAGATGTGCTGGACAAGAACTCCTACATCCCACTGCAGGCAGGAGAAGACAAGGAGTCACTGATATGAGATGGGTGGCTATATAAATCAAATAAATAAATAAATAAATAAATAAATAAATAAGAGATGTAGTTCAAGTTAACAGTTCAGCAATTCTAATTCTGTTAGGGAAGACGGTTCTAGAAGTTTATGCTAATATATTCCAGACTTGGCTGCTAGAGGAATGACCAATTCTTAGCTGGGAAGGATGGTAATTTAAACCTCACTGCCAGATCCATTCTTCCAAAGGTTCCTCACCAAAGATAATTACAACAGCAACAGGGAGAACCTTGTCCTTCATCCTAGACTGTCTGAGGGGCAGTTCTTATCTCATGAAGGACTTCTCCCTTTAGTTCTGCACTAGGACAAATAAAAAGAAATGTGCTCTGAATCTTCCTGTCCCAAGCAGGAGCAGTAACAATCTTAATAAATCTTCTGCCTGATCTGAAACACAAAGGGTAGGTGTGAATGCACATGAGGGAGCCTTCAATGAGAAGTTCCCTTTTTAAATTACTGAACTTATATGTATATGTGTGTGTGTGTGTGTATATATATATGATTTTTTTGAGAAAAGAGAATACAAGGGAACACAAGGGAACACAAGGGAACACAACCAAATAAATCCCAAATATAATTAATATACAAAGTCTACCTAAGCAAGTTACTTTTTGCCTCTTGCCTGAGATGTTTGGTTTTATCAGAAGGTCACCGTTTATTACTGAGGGATCATTTGACCCTCCTGAATGTCTTTCCTTGCTTCTGCTTCTTTTCCCTTCCCAAGGACTATACTTAGTTCTAGAGAATATAGAGGACATGATAGATAGGAGTCCTATTTGCTGAAAAGATTTCATTCCTGATGACCACATGGACATACTTCATTTTCTTCTTGGCAGCAATATGAAGAGAATTTGCCACTGCCTTTTTCTGATTTTTTTTTTAAATTTTCCAGGTAAAACCACCAAACATGTCTTACTCTGTTTAGCTCTTTGGAGATCAGCCATAGTCAGCCAGATGTTTCTACCAGGCAGGAAGCAGCAATCAGACACTCAGTTCACACATTGCATTAATATATACTGAAATCTTTAACCACGGTACATTGAAATAGGTCATACATGTCAGGAGTTTCTCATGGGAAGAAATTCATCCCGTTATCTGTACAACAATATTATGGCTACATGGATCACGTGAAATAAACTTGTTATTGTGTGTTCTGCACGTATACTGCTATTTACTGCCACCTATTGGCGTGTGTATGCTAGTTACCCAGTGGGAGGGTATGGAGTGGCAATATAACTGGAGCATTGTATGCCCAGCCTCGCAGTTGTTTTAGCGTTAGCCACCATGTAGTTAAGTAGTTTTATGGGTTATGTAGTTGTAACTAATACCCAAGTAGTGTACCTCTTCTCTGAGAGTTTTTGGCTAGAGACTTTATGTTTGTAGATAAGTCTTGGATGCTGAATTTATGAGAAGACATGTTTTTTCCTATATTTTGTATACAACTTGTATTTTATGAAGTTTTGCATTTTTATCAATAAACACCCAGATAGTATATATTTTCTGGCTGAGTTTCTTTGGAGAACAAGATATGGACATTGCAGTTTGCAAACCTTTCATGCTGATGTGTATTTTTCCCTGGGCAAAGTTTTTCTGAGAGCATTGCTGTACTCTGCACAACAATACGTGGTAGAAGACTAAATGGTAGAATATAGTCTACAATCTACAGTGGCAAGGTTTACTCAACAAAGTCAAACTCACACAAAGCAAGTCATTGTCTTTCTAATTATCATAGCCTTTTCATAGTAGAATAAATACTATTGGATCTAAACTGCACAGGGGCCTGAAATCTCACTTCAGAAGAAGACACTGTTCTGACTTTAGTACAGTGGTACCTCTACTTACGAACTTAATCCGTTCCGTGACTCTGATCGCAAGTCGAGTTGGTCGCAAGTCGAAGTAAATTTTCCCATAAGGTTCAATGTAATTACCGTTAATCCGTTCCAGCGTCCGCGGAAGGTCAGGGGTGGAAAAACGGCCGGTGACCACGCGGCAGGGCGGAAAAAATGGCTGCGGACTACGTGTCAGGGGCGGAAAAATGGCCGGTGACCACGTGGCATGGGCGGAAAAATGGCCGCGGACCACATGGCACGGGCAGAAAAATGGCTGCGGACCACGTGGAATGGGCAGAAAATGGCTCGTAAGTCGAGGCAAATTCGTAAGTAGAGGTAAATTTTTGGGGCCGGAGCTGATCGTATCTCAAAAATTTCGTAAGTAGGGGCGTTCGTAAGTAGAGGTACCACTGTACTTATACTAAGAGATTAATACTGAACAAACTGAAGTTCAAATTCCCATTCAGGACTCTAGATGACCTTGAGCCAATCATTCACTCTTAATCTAACCTAACTCACAGGATTGCTAGAGTAATAAAGAGACAGAAGTATAGGATTAAACAGCATTAATTATAATTCAAATCTCCATATTATTTTATGTAAATTCAAATTACCATTTTTTGATGTTGAAGGTAAGTCCATAGTATACTAAATAGAATAAAAACAATGTAAGAAGAACAGTCATACAACAAAAAACAATCTAGAAAAGAAGAAAATGAACAAGATGGCAAATCTGGCAACAGCCCAAACATCCCATAACATCCAGCATCAAGCAGAGGGATCCAGCCAGCCTAGTTTAAGGCCTGGGAGAATAGTCAGTCTTCATGGCACTCCAGAAGGCTAACAGGCTGGAAGCCATCCAGATATTGGGGGAACCTTGTTCCAGAGGGCAGGTACTGGAACCTGATAGATGACATTGTTTGATCAAAGGAACCCAGAGCATGCTAACCCTGTCATCTTGAATTGCCCAGGCAGGCACCATGGGAGATAGCTGAGGGAAAGGCTTAAACAGCCCCAGTGCTATGTACATGCTAGGTCCAGCCTGGACCAGATCACTGTAGGCTTACTCTAAAATAAAGGGAAAGTGGGAAGGCCAGCTGCATGCTTGATATGGAAAGTATTGCATCCTTGGCTCCTTGGTATGAATTTCTGTCATACTGGGCTTTTCTTATATCCAAATAGCAGCTTAGGGCAGCGTTTTTCAACTTTGGCCACTTGAAGAGGTGCGGACTTCAACTCCCAGAATTCTGGCTGGGGAACTCTGGCTTAGGCCTCCTCCCTTCATATATGCCGGCTGAAGAAATGTGGCTGCCCCAGATCGAGCAGCAAACAGTGCTTCAGTCACAGTATACTTTAACTGTCCTCTGCCTATCAATGAAAACAGAAAATAATAAACAGATATTATTTTTCCACTTTCAAGAGACTGCCAGGTTGCCTAAGGCAGCTGCATCCCAGTTTCTCATGGGAATATGGCTCCTGAGTTAATTTCTGTTCTTAAATGGAAGCCTTTTTATAAGATCTTCACAATTATGGATTTATTTATTTATTTACTTATTTATTTATTTCTTTATTTATTGAATTTGTAACCACCCATCTCGTTAAATGACTCTGAGTGGTTTACAAAACAATTAAAATCGATTAAAATTACAGTATTACAATATTACAATAATAAATACAAATAAAAAGATCCAAAGTAATTGGTGATCACTCAGGGAGTATCATCAAGGCGCTAGCCACCCCCAGGATTGCATAAACTTGTTATCCCCCCACACAAGCTGGCAGAGCCAGGTCTTCAATTTTTTCTGGAAGGTCAGTAGGGTAGGGGCCTGCCACACCTCTGGGGGGTGATTGTTCCAAAGGGTGGGAGCAATGGCAGAGAAGGCTCTCCTCCTGGGCCCCACCAGTTGACATTCTCTTGCTGACGGGACCTGCAACAAGAATAACCCTAACCCTCTCTGCCTAACCAGGTGGGACAGGTTGATGTGACTGGAGTAAGATGGTCCCTCAGGTAACCTGGACCCATGCCATGTAGGGCTTTAAAGGTGATAACCAACACTTTGAATTGGACCCAGAAGCAGACTGGGACCCAATGCAGCTCACATAGTAAAGGTGTTATATGCACTGTTCTTGGGGCACTCAAAATTATCCATGTGGCTGCATTTTGGACTAGCTGTAACTTCTGGATACTCTTCAAAGGTAGCCCCATGTAGAGCACATTGCAATAGTCTAGCCGACAGATGACCAGGGCATGAGTGACTGACTGGAGAGCCTCCTGATCCAGGAAGGGGTGTAACTGGTGTACCACGTGAAGGTGGGCAAAGGCCCTCCTGGCCATGACTGCCACCTAGTCCTCGAGCAGGAGTCGTGAGTCCAGGAGGACCCCCAGATTATGCACCAGGTCTGTCCGAGGCAGTGCAACCCCATCCAAAACCAAAGATGGGAAAACCTTGGATACAGAGGGGCCTGTAATCCATAGCCACTCCATCTTACCAGGGTTCAGCTGAAGCCTGTTGCACCCCATCCAGACCCCCAGAGCCTCCAGGCACCATGAAAGAGTGGTCACAGCATCACTCACCTCACCTGGGATGGATATGTACTATATAATTGGGTATCATCAACATATTGATGATACCTCATCCCATGGTGACAGATGATCTTACCCAGTGGCTTCATGTAGAAGAGGGAGCACTGAACCCTGGGGCACCCCACAAAGGAGGGGCCACGAGCTGGATCTCTTGCCCCCAATCAACACTGATTGGGATCAACCTTGGAGGAAGGAAGAGGACCAGTGCAAAACTGTGCCGCCCACTCCCAACTCCCCAAGTTACCCTAAAGGATGGTTGATGATATTGAAAGCCGCTGAGAGGTCAAGAAGAGCAAGGATGGATGCACTACCCCCATCCCACTCCTGCCAGAGATCATCCATGAGTGCGACCAATGCCATGTCTGTCCCATATCCAGGCCTGAAACCTGACTGAAAAGGGTCCAGATAATCCGCTTCCTCCAGGATCCTCTGGAGCTGCAACACCACCACCTTCTAAACCACCTTCTCTAAAAAGGGGAGGTGGGAGACCAGATGAAAATTATCCAGTATGGTGGGATCTAGTGATGGCTTCTTGAGGAGGGGATGCCCCAGCACCTCCTTAAAGGCAGCTGGAAACACCCCCTCCCTCAAGGATGAATTCACCATTGCCTGGACCCACCCACATGTCACCTCCTGGGAAGCTTTAACTAGCCAGGAGGGACATGGATCTAGTTGACAGGTGGTGGCATTGACTGTCCAGAGGACCCTGTCCACTTCCTCAGGTTCAACAGGATCAAACTGTTCCCAGATAATAGGGTAAGAACATACCCTGGGCATCTCTATAGACCATGTCTCATGCTTGGTATCCAACTGGAACTGGATCCGAGCGATTTTATCCTCCAGATGCCCAGAAAACTCCTCTGTGCGGCCCTGTAAATAGGCCACCAGGCCCCCCTTTCCCAAAATAGATCAGGTGATCTTAAACAGGGCTGCTGGATGGCATTCTGCAGATGCAATAAGAGCGGAGAAATACTGGCATTTTGCCGCTCTTACTGCCACAAGGTAGGCCTTAATAGCAGCTGTAGCTTGTGTTTGGTTGGGTTCGGTCCTTGTTTTCCTCCAGTGGTGCTCTAGATGTTTTTTAACCCTTTTCAAAACCCTCAACTCCTCCATAAACCATGGGGAGTGTTGGGTTTGATGGGTCAAGAGAGGTTGCATAGGCGCGAACTTGTCCAAGGCCTTGGCCGCTTTTCTATTCCAGGTAGCGGCCAAGGCCTCCATTGGACCATGCAGCAGACTCTCGGGTATAACCCCCAGCTCCCTTTGGAACCCAATTGGGTCCATCAGTCACTAGGGGTGGACCAATTGAATGGGTCCTGCCTCCCTGCAGAGGGGAGTAACATAAGAGAATCTCAAGGCCACCACAATATGATCTGATCATGATGAGGGGGACAGCTGTAATTCCTCCTTCAGATCACATTGCCACTGCTCTGACAAGAAAACCAAATCCGATGTGAGACCACTGTCCCAAGTCGGGTCACGGATAATCTGGGACGGGCCCATGGCCGCCATGGTGGCCATGAACTCCCAGGCTGCCTCTGAGGTATGCCCCAGGGACGGTAGATTGAAGTCCCCCAAGACCATCAGTCTGGGGAACTCCACTGCCAGCCCCGCGACACCTCCAGCAGCTCAGGCAGGGAGGTTGCTATGCAGCAGGGAGGCTGGTATAGTAACAACAATCCCAACTGTGTTCATGAACCCAACTTCAGGAACAGGGTCTCACAACTGGCCACTTGTGGAGCAGTGCCCCTGATGGCCAACAGAGATTCTCTGATGACAATTGCTACCTCTCCTCCCCTACCCTGGAGTCTTGGCTGATGCCAAACTGTAAACCCAGCCAGGCACATTTCCAAAAGGGGCAGCCTCTTTTCAGGGCCCAGCCAGGTCTCAGTGATACATGCCAGGTCGGCCCATTCCTCAGTGATCAACTCACATATAAGGGGGCCTTATTGTTAACTGACCTGGTGTTAAGAAGCAACAGCCGAAAGCCAGGGTCTCTGCAGTTCTGCTGTCCAGGGCCTGGGTCTGAATCGAGAGAGCTAGAACACACCACCGGTACTAAACACTGGGGGCGTCTTCCCTGAGAGTGGCCCGCCCTCTGACTCCCATCATAATACCCCCTCCCCATCACCACCTGAATAGTGTAATCTGCCCTGACCTCACCAGAACTATTCCATGGCAGTTTTCAGCACTCATGTCAGTGATATCAGCAGAGGGGTCAAAAAAGTCAAGATGGCAGCCACAATCATGCAATCAAAGCCCCACTATTTTTCACATTATGTGGTGATGAACATAAAAAAGGGCAGGGGTTTCAATTGCAAAGTTGTGACTGTCATCTTTATTTTTCTGAGCCCCCTCCCTGTGGATGCCAGATTCATGTTGTAAGGAGTGAGATGTGAACAAGCAATGTTGCCCCAAAACAGAGGCTCCCTGATAAAGATAGGCAGATGGAAGATGGTGACATTTCCACAAATGTTAATTGTTGGGAATCAGATCCATATTCATAAGTAAGTGAGATACTTAGAGCTCATTATTTTGGGATACTGCAGAGTGTTTATGCTTTCATGATTCAACCTCCGTCCCTCAGCAATTCTTAAAGGTAGGAAAAAGATAATTCTTTGTGAATGACTCTGCTCCTTTGACACAGGAGTTGTGGGACTCCATTTCATTGCTCAAACATGTCTTTTCATGTTGCTCTTTCATATAGCCATAAGAACAAGAACTCCTATAATTTTTAAATGTCCTGGAAATTCTGATTCTTTTTATGCCCCTCACTTACATGAGGGTCGTGACTCCAGTCTTACATAACAAGTGACAAAATTCTGTTTTATTGTGGCATATACTGTATTTTTGTTTTTGTTTTATTGTGAATAAATATAACACTGTTCATTACTTTTTCCTTCAAATTTCACAATTATATTGAAATAACACACATTATTATTACACATTTGACGAATAATGTTTTTGGAATGGTTAACAAGTTATTCAGGATTTTTCCGCATTTGTAAATATTTTTCCTTATTATTGTCAATAAATAAATACGTTAAAAGAAAAATTTCCAAGTGTGTCTTAATTCTGGTTATTTCTCTTTCCTCTATTTTCTTAATCTTGAGAGACTCAGTTCAAGAGCTGCCTGTATGGTTTTATAACTAAGATAATTATGACAAAAATAGAAGGC